>NC_069502.1:1073772994-1074114810 GCF_027579735.1 Bombina bombina
ACAGCAGCAGGACCCTCCATGTGAAGCAGCATGAACTTCTATGTAATTCTAACTGCGCATCTGAGGCGCAAAATTAGGCCCCCTCCCACTCTACTCCGGAGCTGTGAGCCTAAGAAATCACTCCAAAGTGATAAAAAATAGCCATGTGGTTAATAACCCAGAAAGAACCCAAAAGGACTTTCAAAGTGTCTTTTTTCCTAAGAAAACAATCGATTGCCCTAAATTAGTGTCAACTCAGCGATAATTAGCCCTGTTATGTAAGCATTCAGATGTCCGTACTAAGTCTCTGAACATAGCTTACCCTCCCCTCATGGGGATATTGTCAGTCTCTTCTAGCATTATCTCAGTCTTGTCTAGAAATAAATGACTGAACATACCTTATTGCAGTTCCCCTGCAAACTGTTCCCCCCAACTGAAGTTTTCTGGTACTCCCTCAGTCCTGTGTGGGAACAGCAGTGGATTTTAGTTACAACATGCTAAAATCATTTTCCTCTTCAGCAGAAATCGTCATCACTTTTCTGATGAAGAGTAAATAGTACAAACCGGTACCATTTAAAATAAAATTTTGATTGAAGATAATAAAAACTACAATTCTAACACCACATTCACTTTACCTCCCGGAGAGAGACCCTAGTGCTTAGAGCCGGCAAAGAGAGATGACTGGGGGGTGGAGCTAGAGGGGGAGCTATATGGACAGCTCTGCTGTGTGCTCTCTTTGCCACTTCCTGTAGGGAAGGAGAATATCCCACAAGTAAAAGGATGAATCCGTGGGACTGGATACACCTTACAAGAGAAATGATATTTAAAATGATGAATACATATTGCAATGAGTAATTTTAAGTATAACTCTCTGCTTAGTGTTTTTTATCAAGAATTGAAACCGGACTGTTTAATATCCTTTTAAGTGGGTTAGTTTCTCTGTTTTCCGATGACGTTTTGTTTGTCAATAGCACTCGCAATGGTCTGACTGTATTTAACCACTGCAAAAAAAGGGTAACAGTTGGGGCGCCACTACAGTTAAAAATTACATGGGCCTAAAGGATTAAATAAGTATTTTTTCATTATGGCCCTCTAAAAAGGAAAACTTAACACCTGCCTGCTAAAATCCTTAAAACTAACTCCTTCTGATTAATCAAAATCAAGTAAGACATGGATGGTCTATGCCAATCTTGTCAGTTTACCCCCAAATTGTTTAGAAAAGTGTTTCAATTACAATGTTGTACCGATGCTTGTATGCATGCCGCCATATTGTAACTTGTGGTACATGGCGGGCACGGCACAGTATTTAGTTATGCACGCACTGTGAGGCATGCAGAGAGTGTTCTGCAGTGTGTAAAGATATTTTTTGTGCCCGACATACGTTAAAAATATATTTTATTGGTATTACATAAGTGAGTGAGAGCATGGCTTTAGACACCACAATTAAAAAATAGTAAGCTCTGGGGAGGGACAAGAGGGAGACCAGTCCTGGAAATAAAGGGTAAGCCTTGGATAGGGAAATCCGAATTCCGAGGTCGGTGGTTATATCCAATGATTGCAGTGTACTCCTGACCCTGCAGTGCATAATATGGCACCAGAAGATCCTTGCCTTTTCCTGCCAAAGCGAAAAATCCATCCGTGTCTCAAAGCACGACTCCCACTGGCCGCCTAACAAAAGGCAGCCCAGCCTGTCACTCTTTAGGAAGTGTGTGCAAATGCAACTGAAGCCCGTCATCCAAAAGGAAGCGTCTGGCAACTCTACAAACCGGAGAGCACTTCAAACTACTGTCTATATCAAGCACTTAGCCGGTGTTCTGACAGAGTGACGGCTTTGAGCCCATGGAGTAATCGACGTTCGTGCTAGAAAAAAAGAAGTAAGCATCTCCCGGTGCAGTATTATGCACTGCAGGGTCACAAGTGGTCAGGCAACAAAACTCCCCGGTTTGTAGAGTTGCCAGACACTTCCTTGTGCGTGACGGGCTTTCAGTTGCATTTGCACACACTTCCTAAGAGCGACAGGTGGCAGTGGGAGTCACGCTTTGAGACCAAGGATGTTACGTTTTGGGCAGGAAAAGTAAGGATCTTCTGGTGCCATATTATGCACTGCAGGATCAGGAGTACACTGCAAACCATTAGATATAACCAGACCTCGAATTCGGATTTTCCCTAACAAGGCTTATCCGTCATTTTCCAGGGACTTGGTCTCCATCTTGTCCCACCCCAGAGCTTACTATTTTAAATTGTGGTGTCTAAAGCCGTGCTCTCACTCATGTAATACAATTTTAAAAAAGTAAATTTATGGCTTACCTGATAAATTTGTTTCTTTTTTAGACACAATGAGTCCACGGATTTCATCCTTACTTGTGGGATTACGCCTCCTGGTCAGTAGAGGCGGCAAAGAGCACCACAGCAGAGCTGTTATATATCTCCTCCCCTTTCCTCCCACTCCAGTCATTTGACCGAAGTTAGGAAGAGAAAGAAAAGCCAAGGTGCAGAGGTGTCTGAAGTTTACAAAAAAAACAATAACCTGTCTCATGTAACAGGGGGGGCCGTGGACTCATCGTATCTAAAAAAGAAACAAATTTATCAGGTAAGGCATAAATTTACTTTCTTTTTAAAGACACGATGAGTCCACGGATTTCATCCTTACTGTGGGATACAATATCCAAAGCTATAGTACACGGATGAAAAGGGAGGGACAAGAGAAGGAACCTAAACGAAGGCACCACTGCTTGAAGAAACCTTTTCTCCCAAAAACAGCCTCAGCCGAGGCAAAGGTATCGAATTGTAGAATTTAGAAAAAGTGTGAAGAGAAGACCAAGTTGCAGCCTTGCAAACCTGTTCAACATTTTTGATGCCCATGAGGAAGCCATAGCCCTAGTGGGAATGAGCCGTATTCTTTCAGGAGGCTGCCGTCCAGCAGTCTCATATGCAAAAACAGATGATACTCCTTAACCAAAAAGAAACGGAGGTAGCCGTAGTTTCGGACCCCTACGCTTCCCTGAAAAAATGACAAATAAAGAAGATGATTTAGAAGAAATCCTTAGTCGCTTGTAAGTAAAACTTTAAAGCACGGACTACATCCAAATTGTGAAGCAGGCGTTCCTTCTGAGGAGGATTAGGACACAAGTAAGGAACAACAATCTCCTGATTAATGTTCTTGTCTGAAACAACTTTAGGAAGAAAACCAAGTTTAGTACGCAACACCACCTTATCCGAATGAAAAATAAAATAAGGAGAATTAAATTGTATTGCCGAAAGCTCATATACTCATCGAGCAGAAGAAATAGCAACAAGAAATAAAACCTTCCAAGATAACTTAATATCTATGGAATGCATAGGTTCAAACGGAACCCCTTGAAGAACTTTAAGTACTAAATTCAAGCTCCAAGGAGGAGCAATAGGTCTAAACACAGGCCTGATTCTAGTTAAAGCCTGACAAAAAGATTGGACATCTGGAACATCTGCCAGACGCTTGTGTAACAAAATAGATAAAGCAGAGATCTGGCCCTTCAAGGAACTAGCCGACAACCCCTTCTCCAATCCTTCTTGGAGAAAAGACAAAGTCCTGGGAATCCGAACCCTACTCCATGAGAAGCCCTTGGATTCACACCAATAAAGATGTTTACGCTATATCTTATGGTAAATCTTCTAGTAACCGGCTTACGTGCTCTGAATCAAAGTATCTATGAACCGAATCAAGAAAACCTTGCCGTGATAAAATTAAGCGTTCAAGCCACGCCGGAACAATGAGGATCTCTGATGGCCCTCTCCTGTTTGATTCAAGCAATCACCCTGGGAAGGAGCGCAAACGTGGGGGGGGGGGGAATACATAGCTAGGCTGAAAGACCAAGGAACTGCCAAGGCATCTATCAGCTCGGCCTGGGGATCCCTGGACCCGTATCTCGGAAGCTTGGCATTTCTGACGAGATGCCCATAGATCCAACTCTGGCCTGCCCCATCTGAGAATCAGGTTGGAAAACACCTACGGATGGATGTTCCCACTCTCCTGGGTGAAAGGTCTGTCTGCTCAGAAAATCTGCTTCCCAGTTTACCACCCCTGGGTATGTGGATCGCCGACAGATGCAAGAGTGAGACTCCGCCCACTGAATTATCTTGGTCTACTTCTGTCATCGCTAAGGAACTCCTTGTTCCTCCCAGATTGATGTAAGCCACCGTCGTTATGTTGTCCGACTGGAAACTGATGAATTGGCCGAAGCCAACTGAGGCCAGGCCCGAAGCGCATTGAATATCGCCCTCAGTTCTAGAATGTTAATGAGAAGGGAGAGACTCTCAGTCCATACTCCCTGACCCCCTTAAAGAGCCCCAGACTGCTCCCCATCCTAAGAGGCTGGGCGTCTGTTGTCACAAATCACCCATGAAGATCTGCAAAAGCATGTCCCCTGGGAAAGATGCTCCAGAGACAACCACCATACAGAGTCTCTCGTCTCCTGATCCAGGGTTATTCGAGGAGACAAATTCTGAATAATCTCCATTCCATTGCGGAGCATGCTTAGTTGCAGAGGCCTGAGACTAAAAACGAGCAAACGGAAATGATGTCCATTGCCGCCACCATCATTCCGATTACCTCCATGCACTGAGCCACTGACGGGCCGAGGATTGGACTGAAGGGATCGGCATGTATTCAGAATCTTTAACTTTGACCTCCGTCAGAAAAATCTTCATGGATATAGAGTCGATTAGAGTCCCCAGAAAGAGAACCTTGTCTGCGGAATTAACAAACTCTTTTCCAGATTTACCTTCCACCCGTGAGTTCTCAGGAAGGAAAGCACAATGTCGGTATGAGACCTTGTTAGTTGATAAGATGACGCCTGGATTAGAATGTCATCCAGATAAGGCGCCACCCAGCTATGCCCCGAGGTCTTAGAACCGCCAGAAGAGACCCCAGAACCTTTGCGAAAATTCTGGGTGCCGTGGCCAGACCAAAAGGGAGAGCCACAAACTGAAATGCTTGTCCAGAAAGGCAAACCTCAGGAACTTGCGATGATCTCTGGATAGGAACATGACAATATGCATCCTTTAGATCCACTGTCCGTCATAAATTGACCCTCCTGGATCAATGGAAGAATGGTACGAATAGTTTCCATCTTTTTAGACTCTTGAGGTCAAAAATAGGTCTGAAAGTTCCCTCCTTTTTGGGAACTACAAACAGATTTGAATAAAACCCCTGTCTCTGTTCCTCTATTGGAACCGGACAGATTACTCCCATGGAAAGAAAGGTCTCCTACACAACGTAAGACGCCTCTTTTTTTTTTAATCTGGCCTGCAGATAATCTTGAAAGAAGAAACCTTCCTCTGGGGGAAGAATTTCTGAACTCCAGTTTGTATCCCTGAGCCACTATGTCTAAGGCCGAGGGATCCTGTACATCTCTCCACCCAAGCCTGGGTGAAAAATGAAAGTCTGCCCCCTACCAGATCCAGTCCCGGATCGGGGGTCAACCCTTCATGCTGACTTGGGAGCATGCAGCAGGTTTCTTAGATTGTTTACCCTTGTTCCACGACCTGGTTGGGTCTCCAAGGTAGATTTGGATTGGCGAATAATTCCCTTCCTGTTTAGAGGAAGCTCCCTTGAAATTTCGAAAGGAAACGAAAATTACTCTGCCGACCCCTCTGTTTGGATTTTTATCCTGAGGGAGGAGATGACCCTTGCCTCCCGTGATGTTGGCAATAATTTCCTTCAAGTCAGGTTCAAACAGGGGTCTTCCCCTTGTAAGGAATAGCCAGAAGTTTAGACTTGGATGAAACATCCACGGACCAAGGCTTCAACCATAAGGGTCTGCGGGCTAAAATGGAAAAACCCGAACTCTTAGCCGCCAATTTAGTAATCTGCAGAGAAGCATCCGTAATAAACAAATTGGCTAATTTGAGAGCCTTAATCAGATCCTGTATCTCTTTCAAAGAGGTCTCCGTTTTAAGAGAGACTCTTCCAGAGCCTCAAACCCAATAAGCAGCCGCACTGGTAACCGTAACAATGCAAGCCATCGGGATGCAATAGCAAACCCCTGATGAAATAAATGATCCTCTTAAGAAGACCCTTCCAACTTCTTGTCCATAGGGTCTTTGAAAGCACAACTATCCTCATAGGAATAGTATTCCGTTGGGTAAGGTAGAAAATAGCTCCTCCACCTTAGGAACCCGTCTGCCAAGAATCCCTAACAGCGTCAGCTATAGGGTACATTTTCTTAAAAACAGGAGAAGAAGAGAAAGGGATACCTGGTCTCTCCCATTCCTTAGCAATAATCTCAGAAGATCTCTTGGGAACTGGAAAGAGTATCAGAGTAAGAAGGAATTTCTAAGTATCTGTCCAACTTACCCAATTTCTCTGGAGGGAACCACTATTTGACTCACAGTCGTCCAAAGTTACCAAAACCTACCTCAGTAAAAGGCGGAGGTGTTCTAGCTTAAACCTGAAAGAAACCACTTCTGAATCAGTCAGAGGTTAATGCACTACTGAGTCAGAAAGTTCACCTTCGGATAGGACCTCCATACCCTCCAACTCAGGACTCTGGGAGGGTGCATCTGAGATCCGCCATCATAGAATCAGAAGCTGCATTGACCACGTGGTTCTCCTTCCTTTTACACTATGCCTTGAAAGTATGGGAAAGGCAGATAACGCATCGGAAAGCGTAGAGGACATAACTTCAGCTATGTCCTTTAATGTGAACGCAGCAGAAACTGGAGGATAAGTACCTGGGCTCCGCTTGAGCAGGTGTTAAGGGCTGTGGCGCTTGGGGAGAAAGTGAAACGCCCTCTCAATGCAGTGAGACAAAAAGTCTCAACAGGAGGTTCCACATTGGCATTCCAACACATGGAACATGTAACATTCTGGAGATCTTCCATGATAACACAAGGCAAGGCAAAAATTTGGTCCTGGCTCCTTAATTATAGAAGCCGTTAATTTATGCCAGAAAACTATGTGTACAGCACTAATATAACTGCTGTCTGTCTTTAAAATTTAAACGACTAGTAATTTTTACTGCACCAGCTAATCTGAAAGACAAATTCTATGCAATGCGAATAAACTAAAAGAAAAACCACCTCCTCGTCTCAACAGCTCTGGCTGAGGCGCCTACCTGCCCCCACGGACAACCGACCACTCCTAATCATGTCTCAGAACGCTAAAAACCGCCTGCTTTACTATCAACCTTGCGGTCTTAGCGTAACACTGGACCTGCAATGAGGCTCACTGCACACAGGATGTCGGGACTCCGGAGCAATAATAAACTGTGCAGTTTCTCCCAAGTGCGCAAAAGTTAACCCGCCATTTGTGGGCGTCAGGCAAAACCTTTCGGCTAAAACTATAGTGAAAAACTATCGCCAGACAGTAAAAAGGTTCCCAAACATAACCCAGAAAAAAAAAAATACACAGCCTTGCACCGGAGCCTTTTTATTTTAGAGCTCCGGGGAAAATATATATCCCCAGCGTCATGCCCACAGTATCAATAAACAGTGGTTAGTAGGGAAGCCCTCTCAATAACGAGCCCATGTCCCCCAAAGTTACAGTCCCAGCATATTTTTTAACAGTGCCAGTTGTCATGACTTCTATGAAAGCCAAATGTTCTGTGAAACGGGGTGAGCCCTTCCCAAGAGAGTCCATTTCCCCAATATCAGATAAGGATGTGCATAGTCATTTTTGAGGTAATATATGTCCCAGAAAAAATAAAAGACTGTTCTTACCTCTATGCGGACCGACAGCATGACAGTTCCCACAGGATCAAGAGGTCTTCTCCCTCCTATAGCCCTGGTGGACACATACAGGGCCTTAGATAATATCTGCTAAGGGCCATCAACTGAAGGGCAGCAACACCGTATGGGAGGCGCAGTGAGAATTATGTCCCACCAGTTCCCATTGCGTTAAAGCCACCAGCAGCTCTACTCTAGACTGACAAGGAATACGGCTACACCCTATAGTAAAATAGCACTCACTGGTACCCTTTTAAAAATAATAAACTCTGGATTGAAGAATCTAACACCTTCACTTACCTCTTCCTATCGCTAACACAGGCCAAGAGAATGACTGGAGTGGGGGAGGGAAGGGAGGAGCTATATATACAGCTCTGCTGTGGTGCGCTTTGCCTCCTCCTGCTGACAGGAGGCGTAATCCCACAAGTAAGGATGAAATCCGTGGACTCATCGTGTCTTTTAAAAAGAAATATTTTATTAGTATATCAGGCACAAAAAAAAAAAAATCTTCACACACACACTGCAGAACACGCTTTGCATGCCTCACATGAGCGTGTGCTGCAGATGTGATTGCTCCCTAAAACCGCATACATAATGAAACACTGCCGTGCGCATCATGTGACAGCTGTGCCCATGTACAACGCAAGTTACAATATGGCAGCATGCATAAAAGCATTAAGCACAGGTACAACATTGTAATTGAAATCACTTTTTAAACAATTTGGGTAAACTGACAAGATGGCAGACATCATGCTTACTTGATTTTTGAGTAATCAGAGTTCAATTTAAAGGACTGTTAAACCTAGAATATGTTATATAATTCTGCACATTGCCAGCACACTCAATGCAGCTCGCCAACATATAAAAATTACTTGCATCCATAGAGAATTACAATCCAGGAAGGACGAACATGATAGTCTTAAATCACCAAATCAGAGAGAGTTGAGTGTTGGGATTAAGAATATCAAACTGATATCTGAAAACAATCCCTGCACCATTGATTCAGAATGCAAAGCTGAAGAGGTCTTAAATAAAATCGAGCAAAGGTGAACACATCCGATGCTGCAGTTATGAGACCTAAAACTTCCATGCACTTAGCCACTGAAAGGAATAATAGAGACTGAAGGTTTAGACAGGCTAACACCAATTACAAGTCATGACACTGAATCTGGAAACTAGGGTTGCACCAATACCGATACTAGTATCGGTACCCGATACCAAGTATTTGCATGAGTACTTGTACTCGTGGCAAATGCACCAATACTTAAACCGATACCTCCACTTACTACCCATTATGCTACCTTGTGACGTTTTTTTCAAAACTGCATGTTCCCATTTCATTTTAAACTGGAGTGGAGACTAAACTAAAAATTGTTTACTACTGTCTGCCAAATACAAAATTGCTGTTATTTGTATTATTGTAGGTAGAGATCACTGTACCTCCGTTCAGACAAACCCCTGAAGTACTGGCAGTTCATAAACAGATTTCCAGCTCTGGCTAAAATTGACCAAAAATATCTTTCTGCCCCATACAGTAGTGTGGAAAAGTTAAAGACTGTTCAACTTAGAGTCGGACCTCCATACAAATGTCAGATTGATGTTTTTATAACAGCCTACAACCCAATTGCATCACCCCTTTAAATTTAATATTTTATTGTAATATTTTTTATTTATAAACCAGGTTCAGTAAACTTTTGACAAATAAAACTGTTTATTATTTCATAATGTCTTTTGAATTAGTCCTTTATAATTATAAAGCAGGAATCTTAAATAATTAGTCTGTATTGTGCTTGGTAAACTGGTCACATGACATTAAAAAAAAAGTATCGGTAATTGGTATCAGTGAGTATTTGAAAACAAGTATCGGTACTTGTACTCGGTCATAAAAAAATGGTAATCGGTGCAAGCCCTACTGGAAACCCAAAAAAAAAAAAAAAAAAAAAAAAAAGTGACCCTTGTCTGAATCACGAAACTCAAAGGTAAATTAAATCCTCTAACCATGTCTTGAATAAACAAAACTAGTTGATTATGAGAGATTCTAGTAAAGTAAAAGATTGAACTAATACAAGATGTCATCCAAATAAGGAAACACCGCAATACCCTACTCTCTGATTAACAGAAAGAAGGGCACTAAGAACATTTAAAAAGAGTCATAGTAAAGGACCTCGCTAGACCAAATGGAAAAGCGACAAATTGGTAAAGCTTGTCTAAAAAGGAGAATCTCAGAAACAAAAAGTGGTCTGAATGAATTAAATTATGGAGGATAAATGGTCCTGTAAAATTATAGTACACATGAAATGACCTTGCTGAACAAGAGGCATAAAAGTCCTTATATTCGCAAAAGTTGAAAACTCTTACAAAACGATATAAAGTTTTTTAGATCCAAGATTGGTCTGAATAAACCTTCCTTCTTTGGGACAAAGAATAGATAAATAGTAAGCAAATCCCTGTTCCTGCTAAGAACTGGTACAAACACTCCAGAAAACTCCAGTTCTGTAACATATTTCAGAAAAACCTGAACATTCACAGAGTTGTATTGAACCAAAAGAAAGAGAAAGCGAAAAAGAAAAAAGGAAAAAAAGAAAGAAAGAGAAAGGGAAAAAAAGAAAAAAAGAAAAGAAAGAAAAGAAAGAAAGAAAAATAAAAGAAAAAAAGAGAAATAGAAAAAGAAAGAGAAAAAGAAAGAATCTTCCCATAGAAGGTCCTCCATTCTAAAAATCTATTCAAATCCTAAAAATAATATTTTATGATTTGGACTGAATCCATTAAAAAATTATTTAATCTGCCCCCCCACCAGAAGAACTGGTTTGAGAACCACACCTTCATGCAGTTTTAATAACTAGTATTTATAGTTTTTCTCCCAGAAGGATACAAAAAATGCTTTCCAGTTGGTGGCTGAAAAAAAGTTATTACCCAAAATAAATTAAATTATTACCCAAATAAAAATAAACACAATTTATTGACCTCAAAGCCTGAAGGGCTGTATTGACCCTGCCGGGATATAAATCTGTGACCCTTGGATCTTTGAACAAGCGTTCATAGTCTGGACATTCACCAACTGATCTACATCACCAGGCTAAAAGTAGGGCAGAAAAAAAACTTCAGAAATAGTGGAGACAATAGAAATTAAAAATTATTATCGATAGAGATAATTAAATTTATTTGAAACCATGATAATAGATATAGTAAACATAATAAAATAAAATATATCTGAAGTAAACAGATATATACTTGAGAATCTGAAACTCTGCTTATGCAGACTGCTCAACAAAAGGTTGAGAGAGACAGAATGTCAGCCACAGATCAAGTTGGGCTAAAAATATAACAGTACGTGAATATGCTCTACTAAGGTTATATTCAAACTATAAAGAATCCTAAAAATAATTACCAATTTCCATAGAAATAGTAGTACAGTCCCAAAAGGGAATCATGATAAACCATTCTCTAGAGCATATTACAGATAGTATATTGAATTAGAAATAAAAAAACCTCAGGAGCAAATTAAAATCTTAAAATCCAGAATTAAAATTGATAATAACAGTTAATAGGAGGATTAGGCTCCTAAAAGCTAAAAAACACAAAAATGTTTCTTAACAAAGAACAAAAAATGTTCAAACAAAAAATAAGGATCCTTTGAGCCAAAGAAACCTTCATCAGTAGCATAAACTTAAATATGCTGTCGGTCAGAACAAAATTAACTTAAATCATAAAAATTTTGAAAAGACCTTGCAAGTTTACTTAGAGGCATAATAGCAGCCCATAACCTTTATGGTAAAGGCAAATAACATGATATTTGCAGAAGAAAAGGGAAATTTATTCTTACCTGATAAATTTGTTTCTTTTAAGATACGATGAGTCCACAGATTTCATCCTTACTTGTGGGATATCACCTCCTGGTCAGCAGGAGGAGGCAAAGAGCACCACAGCAGAGCAGTATATATAGCTCCTCCCTTGCCTCCCACTCCCAGTCATTCGACCGAAGATAGGAAGAGAAAGGAAAAGCCAAGGTGCAGAGGTGACTGAAGTTTAACAAAAGTAAAGACCTGTCTTAGAAGAAACAGGGGGTGGGCCATGGACTCATCGTATGGTAAAAGAAACAAAATTTATCAGGTAAGAATAAATTGCCCTTTTTCTTTTACAAGATACAATGAGTCCACGGATTTCATCCTACTTGTGGGATACAATGCCAAAGCTATAGTACACGGATGAAACGGGGAGGGACAAGACAGGGAACCTAAATGGAAGGCACCACTGCTTGAAGAACTTTCCTCTCAAAAACAGCCTCAGGACAAGGCAAAAGTATCGAATTTGTAAAATTTAGAAAAAGTGTGAAGAAACGACCAAGTTGCATCTTTGCAAATCTGTTCAACAGAAGCATCATTTTTGAATGCCCATGAGGAAGCCACAGCCCTAGTGGAATAAGCCGTAATTCGTTCAGGGAGCTGCTGTCCAGCAGTCTCATATGCAAAATGGATGATACTCTTCAGCCAAAAAGAAAGAGAGGTAGCCGTAGCTTTCTGACCCCTACATTTCCCAGAAAAAACAACAAACAAGGAAGACGATTGATGAAAAGCCTTAGTCGTCTGAAAGTAGAACTTCAAAGCATGGACCACGCCCAAATTATGTAACAGATGTTCCTTCTTAGAAGGATTAGGACACAAGGAAGGAATAACAATTTCCCGATTAATATGTTTATTTGAAAACTTAGGAAGAAAACCAGGTTTGGTACGTAACACCACCTTATCGGAATGAAAAATAAGATAAGGAGAATCACATTGTAATGCCGAAAGCTCAGATACTCTACGAGCAGAAGAAATAGCAACCAAAAATAAAACTTTCCAAGATAATAACTTAATATCTATGGAATGCATAGGTTCAAACGGAGCCCCTTGAACTTTAAGAACTAAATTCAAACTCCAAGGAGGAGCAATTAATCTAAACACAGGCCCGATTCTAGTCAGAGCCTAACAAAAAGATTGAACATCTGGAACATCTGCCAGACGCTTGTGTAGCAAAATAGACAAAGCAGAAATCTGTCCCTTTAAGGAACTTCCTGACAACCCTTTCTCCAATCCTTCTTGGAAAAAAGACAAAATTCTGGGAATCCTAACTACTCCATGAGTAGCCCTTGGATTCGCACCAATAAAGATATTTATGCCATATCTTATGGTAAATCTTTCTAGTAACAGGCTTACCTGCCTGAATCAAGGTATCAATGACCGAATCAGAAAACCCTCGCTTAGAAAAAAAATCAAGCGTTCAATCTCCAAGCAGTTAGCTGCAGAGAAACTAGATTCGGATGATGGAAGGGTCCCTGAATGAGAAGGTCTTTCCTCAATGGAAGCTTCCATGGTGGCTGAGATGACATGTCCACCAGATCGGCATACCAAGTCCTGCGAGGCCACGCAGGAGCGATGAGGATCACCCATGCCCTCTCCTGTTTGACTCGAGCAATGATCCGGGGAAGGAGAGCAAATGGAGGGAACACATAAGCTAGGCTGAAAGACCAAGGCACTGCCAAGGCATCTATCAGCTCGGCCTGGGGATCCCTGGACCCGGGACCTGTATCTCGGAAGCTTGGCATTCTGACGAGATGCCATAAGATCCAACTCCGGCCTGCCCCATCTGATAATCAGGTTGGCAAATACCTCCGGATGGAGTTCCCATTCCCCCGAATGAAAAGTCTGTCTGCTCAGAAAATCCGCTTCTCTGTTGTCCACACCTGGGATGTGGATCGTCGACAGATAACAAGAGTGAGACTCTGCCCACTGAATTATCTTTGCTACTTCTGTGATAGCTAAGGAACTCCTTGTTCCTTCCTGATGATTGATGTAAGCTACAGTAGTAATGTTGTCCGACTGGAATCTGATGAATTTGGCCGAAGCCAACTGAGGCCAAGCCTGAAGCGCATTGAATATTGCTCTCAACTCTAGGATATTGATGGGAAGTAGACTCCGTACGATTCCATACACCCTGAGCCCTCAGGGAGTTCCAGACTGCTCCCCATCCTATCAAACTGGCATCCGTTGTCACTATCACCCATGAGGGTCTGCAGAAGCATGTCCCCTGGGATAGATGATCCAGTGACAACCACCATAGAAGAGAGTCCCTTGTCTCCTGATCTAGAGGTATTTGAGAAGATAAAATTTGTATAATCTCCATTCCACTGACTGAGCATGCTCAGTTGCAGAGGTCTGAGATGAAAACGAGCAAACGGAATTATGTCCATTGCCGCTACCATCAATCCGATCACCTCCATGCACTGAGCCACTGACTGATTGGTCTGAAGGGCTCGGCATGTATGCAGAATCTTTAATTTTCTGACCTCCGTCAAAAAGATTTTCATGGATAGAGTCGATTAGAGTTCCCACAAAAGGAACCCTTGTCTGAGGGAATAGCGAACTCTTTCCCAGATTCACCTTCCACCCGTGAGTCCTCGGAAGGATTGAACAATGTTGGTATGAGACTTTGCTAGCTGATAAGACGCCTGGATCAGAATATCATCCAGATAAGGCGCCACTGCAATGCCCCGCGGTCTTAGAACCGCCAGCAGAGACCCCAGAACCTTTGTGAAAATTCTGGGTGCCGTGGCCAGACCAAAAGGAAGAGCCACGAACTGAAGATGTTTGTCCAGGAAGGCAAACCTCAGGAACTTGTGATGATCTCTGTGGATAGAAACATGAAGATATGCATCCTTTAGATCCACGGTAGTCATAAATTTACCCTCCTGGATCAATGGAAAAATGGTACGAATAGTTTCCATCTTGAATGATGGAACTCTGAGAAACTTGTTTAGACTTTTGAGGTCTAAGATAGGTCGGAACATTCCCTCTTTTTTGGGAACTACAAAGAGATTCGAATAATACCTGTCCCCTGTATCAGAACATATTACTCCCATGGAAGAGAGGTCTCCTACACAACGTAAGAACGCCTCTCTTTATCTGGTCTGCAGATAGAGAAAGAAGAAACCTTCCTCTGGGGGAAGAGTTTCTGAACTCCAACTGATATCCCTGAGATACAATTTCTAGTGTCCAGGGATCCTGAACATCTCTTATCCAAGCCTGGACGAAGAGAGAAAGTTTGCCCCCCACTAGATCCAGTCCCAGATCGGGGGCTGACCCTTCATGCTGACTTGGAAACAGCAGTAGGCTTCTTTGATTGTTTACCCTTGTTCCAAGACTGGTTGGGTCTCCAAGTGGACTTGGTTTGTGAATAGTTCCCCCATCCTGTTTAGAGATAAAGGAAGGGTGAACTCCCTTGAAATTTCGAAAGGAACGAAAATTACTCTGTCGCCCTTTCTGTTTGAACTTCTTATCCTGAGGGAGGGAATGACCCTTACCTCCTGTGATGTCAGAAATAATTTCCTTCAAGTCAAGGCCCGAACAGGGTCTTCCCTTGTAAGGAATGGCCAAAAGCTTAGACTTAGACGATACATCCACAGACCAAGATTTTAACCATAAGGCTCTGCGTGCTAAGATAGAAAATCCTGAACTCTTAGCCGCCAATTTGGTAATCTGCAAAGAAGCATCAGTAATAAATGAATTAGCTAATTTGAGATCCTCAATCCTATCCTGTATTTCTTCCAAAGAAGTCTCAGTTTTAAGAGATTCTTCCAGAGCATCAAACCAATAAGCAACCGCAGTCGTAACAATGCAGGCCGCCGGTTGCAATAGCAACCCCTGGTGAACATAGATCTTTTTAAAGAGACCCTCAAATTTGTTATCCATAGGGTCTTTGAAGGCACAACTATCCTCGATAGGAATAGTAGTTCGTTTAGCTAAGGTGGAAATGGCTCCCTCCACTTTAGGGACCGTCTGCCAAGAGTCCCTAATGGCATCAGCTATAGGGTACATTTTCTTGAAAATAGGAGAAGGGGAGAATGGAATACCCGGTCTCTCCCATTCCTTAGCAATAATTTCTGAAGTCCTATTAGGAACTGGAAAAACATCAGAATAAGAAGGGACCTCCAAGTATCTGTCCAACTTACTCAATTTCTCTGGAGGAACCACTATTGAATCACAGTCATCCAGAGTTACCAAAACCTCCCTTAGTAACAGGCGGAGGTGTTCAAGCTTAAATCTGAAAGATACCACATCTGAATCCGTCAGAGGTAAGACACTTCCAGATAGGACCTCCGTACCCTTCAATTCAGAGCCCTGGAAGGGTATATCTGAGATCGCCATCAAAGCATCAGAAGTTGTATGGACCAAGTGGTTATCCTTCCTACTGCGTTTGCCTTGAAGTACAGGAAAGGCAGATAACGCCTCAAAGTGTAGATGACATAACCGCAGCGATGTCCTGCAGAGTAATTGCGGCATACTCTGAGTCATCTGTTCATATTTTACAGCTCAATACTTGATAAATGAGGAAAAAAAAAAAAAAAAGCGGACACTGCGTTTTTACGTTTTAAACTCACAATCTCTGCAATTGAGCAATGTCTTAGGGACAGAATCAAACACTTGCACACCGGATAAAAAAAATCTGTCACCACGACTATCAGCTCGATTGCGGCATGCCTAAGACCGCTTGTGAGGTTATAGAAACAAGCGGACTTAGGAGCCGTAAGGAATGCTGCCGATCGGATCACTTTCAGAACAACTGCACGGCTAAGCGCGCGAACACTAAGCCTTGACCTTCGTGGGCGGCAAACAAACTCAACCTAAAAGATCCCGGCAAAAAAATTTACAACACCGCCATGCACCGGTGTCCATTAACTCGACTCAGATACCACTCCCAGTGTCAGCCCCATGCTCTATAGTGAAAACACCTAATAGAGATTCTTTTGGCAAAGGTCCAGTTAATCTGAACACCTAAATAAGGATCCCAGCGTTTCTAGGCCTATTTTAATAAATGTCAGTACAGCCTGAGAAAAATCATTGTGTCGGTTGTCATTCTCTCATCCCATAATGAGAACCCACACACTTAATAGGAAAGCCCTTTTTTCCAGAGCCCATAGTCCAACAGAATAGCAGTTTACAGCCAATTCTGAGATATGCTGAAAGCCCCAGAAATAAGAGACTGCACTTACCTCTATGCTGAGTAACAGCATGAAAGTCTCACAGTATCAAGAGGTCCCTCTCCCTCCTGCAGCCCTGTGAACACAGAAGGGCCTTAGTTAAAATTCTCTAAGACAATCAACATAAGGACAGCACAAGAATGGGAGGCGCAGTGAGGCTAAAACACCACCAGTTCCCATTGCTTTAAAGCCACCTGTAGCTCTACTCTAGAGGCTGACAAAGAATACGGCTACACACTATAGCAAAATAGCACACTTTGGTACCATTTTAAAAATAATAAACTCTTGATTGAAAAATCTAAACACCTCACTTTACCTCTTCCCATCACTAACACAGGCAAAGAGAATGACTGGGGTGGGAGGGAAGGGAGGAGCTATATATACACAGCTCTGCTGTGGTGCTCTTTGCCTCCTCCTGCTGACCAGGAGGCGATATCACACAAGGATGAAATCCGTGGACTCATTGTATCTTGTAAAAGAAATCAAGTACATGAACTGAGAAAGTAAAAACAGTGTCATTGTACATATAGAAACATTAGCATAAAATATGATAAATAAAGGTCACATAATTGAGCTGAAGAAAATAACAGCTTAATAATGGAAAAATCACTTAGTTTTGTAGAATTGTGCTTCAGGATCAGAATGAGACATCTCGCGAAATGTAACAGAAAATGAAAAACAACATCAAGCAAAACATTTTCCACAATGTAACAGTTTCAGTAGATAGAAAAAAACAAAGATAGTATTTTTTAAAACAAAAAAATAAAATAAAAAAGCAGGCATAATAGCTTTCAAAAATTATGAAAGCAGCGAGCAATAGAGGGGTAAAATAACTAAATTTTAGCGCCAAGAATGACGCATTACGTAAAAGGAAGTTAAAAAAAAAATTGGCACAAAACAAACACCAGGAAATGACGCAACTCGCGTCATAACAAATGCGACTTCGCGCCAAATCAACTACCGTCAACAAAGACGCAGGAAATGATGAAATATGCGTTCGCGGAAAAAATCATTTGCGCCAAGAATGACGCAATAAATAACAGCATTTTGCATCCTCACGAGCCTAGATTTGCCAGCGAAAAAATTGAAAAACAAGTTAAATTAGAAAGACAAACCCCAGGCATGAAAAAAAAAAAAAAAAGTTTATTTAAACTTCCCAAACATGATTCCTATACTGAAACTGTTTAGACTGCAAAAAGAAATACACACCTAACTTATGGCAAATATAAGTAAAATACATATTTAAAAATTTATATTACTACATAAAGTGCCAAACCATAGCTAAGAGTGTCTTAAACAATGATACATACTTTACCAAAAGACACCCATCCACATATAGCAGACAGCCAAACCAGTACTGAAAACTATCAGCAGAGGTAATAGTATATAAGAGTATATAGTTCGATCTGAAAAGGGAGGTAGGAGATGAATACCTACGACCGATAACAGAGAACCCTTGAAAAGATTTCCCGCGAAAGAAACCATAAAATCAATAGGCGATACTCTTCACATCCCACTGAAACACTGTACTCAGAGGAATTGAGCTTCAGAATCCTAACATCATAGAAGAAATCATAAAAACTATGCACAAACTTACTTCACCACCTCCATAGGAGGCAAAGTTTGTAAAACTGAGTTGTGGGGTGTGGTGGGGGGTGTATTTATAGGCATTTTGAGGTTTGGGAAACTTTGCCCCTCCTCGTAGGAATGTATATCCCATACATCAGTAGCTCATGAACTCTTGCCAATTACATGAAAGAAATACTGTGCATATAACAGGGTATTGCCATGTCCCTGTATCCTTCAGCTGCTGTGAATCTATCTTCTTGATAAAAAGTCTCCAGGATAAAGGGTCTCACATTGACCTTAGCTCCCAAATATAAATCCACAAGCAAGAAGCTTAAAAAACACTATTCTCAACAATCTCCAGTGAGGCAAAGAACAGAACTGAATGGAGATGGGATGGATTTTAAGCTCTTCTTGACCACCGCCTAGTGAAGGGAAATATAACCCATATGTTATGGAGCCCTATTAACCATCATTGTTAAGAAAAAAATTATATTAGTTGAAAGATTCAGTTTCATTATAATGGGAACTGACAAGTAATTTTAGATTATAAGCCTGTTATCAGATCTCTCCCACTGATTACACTTGGGGACAGTTATAAACAAGCTAAAAAAGTAACAGCATGCAATTTTAAACATCTTTCCAACTTACTTATATTATCTAATTTGCTTTGTTCTCTTGGTATAATTGATTGAAACACATACCTAGGTAGGCTTAAGAGCAGCAATGCACTACTGAGAACTAGCCTCTGATTGGTGACTGCACATAAATGTCTTATAGGCTTGTCTGTGCATTTAGCTACCTCTCTGTAGTGCATCTGCTCCTTCAACAAAGTGTTACAAGAAAATTCAGTATTTAGTAGAAGTAAATTTGAAAGAGACACACATTTCTCAATGACCGATAATGGCCATTCCTTGCAGTTGGATGGGGACAAGGTTTGTCTATTATATTTAACCGTCACCCCAGCAGTTAACTAGGATTCAGGTGCAAGTGCTTTCTTACTGGACGGTGTATGTAATATCTATAATATATACACGCATAGTGAGCAAGACTGAAATCAATTTAATAAGCACCAGGTGCAAAAACATAGAAGACAGCAAAACATTGGTACTCAGCCCAACCTTGTAGGCTTCTTTTCATTATTATCTCAATTACAATTGGCATGCATGTTTTGATGTCTAAAACCATTTTGCAAAAAAAAAAAGATAACAATTACAAATATATAATTTACATTGGCTTTAGCACAAGACCAATGGTTTCGAATTCTATAAAGTAAGTGTGTGGATAAGCCCTCCACAAGTAAAATTTGTGAAAATGAAACCCTGACAAAAAGCATTGACAATGGCAAACCTGTGTAGCAAGACTGTCACCATATATGTTTAAAAAGAAACATTGGGAGGTTAAACATTTAGAGTTATTTAACAAGATTCTAGCAACTTGGTTGCTATAACATTACTGCTTAAAATATTTACCTAAAACCGCAAAGCATTCCACTGCAGTTTGCCACTGTTTGCAATTTTTGTCGAAATTATAGAACAGCCTTCTCATGCAGTCTTTTAGCGCGGCATCCCTTCGCTCCTCTGCATTTACAAGATCACCAAACATATTTTCAATTGTCTTTGTCCAGTAACGCTTGTATCCTTTCTTTGTAGATTTTAATTCATACTCTTCTGGTAAATTACGTTCTGTAACACTCTCTGGAATTTCCATCTGAAAACGATTTTTAGCAGTTCCCCAATAAACAATATTTTTACAGCCAAGTCTTTTGCGTTGCTTATCCAGATACTCATTAAGACTCTGATCAGTAGTTTTAATATCTCGTAATGCTACATCGAAGTCTGGATCAAAGCCAGCTTTGGGAGTAATTACTCCAGTTTTACGAGCTTTTTCATGATCAAAAGAGGTATCCCAACGCTTCAGTTCAGCTGATAAATCTGGGAAGAGTCCTCCAGGAGTTCTACCTTTAAGAGCAATAATTTGCTTAAGAATAGTAGACTTAAACTCATCAATGACATCTTCAAATATATTAGTGACCTCTCTCATTACTTTAAACCCTTCCAGTGCAGATAAGAAGTCCGCTATCTTCTTTTTGCTATAGGTTGTTTCTTCATACATGATTGCCCTGCTGTCTGGATGGTTCTGGCTTTTTAGTGAAGAGCCAATACTGTGTATTTTGCTAAGAAGCCTTTCAAGGTCAGGAAGTTTCTTCAACAGCTCACCAACTTCAGATACTTTGTCTGGGATTGACATAAGATCTTCTACTGCATTAAGACGATCATTAATTGAGAAGGGATTGCAAAGAGGTGCACATAACCACTGTTTCAGGAGGCGTTTTCCAAAGGGAGTGAAGCAGGCGTCTAATTTTTCTAACAGAGTCCCTTCTACAGACCCATTTGTCCCATTCTGTAAAATCTCTAGATTGGCTAATGTCACACCATCAAGAACCATGCGCTGGCTCGATTTAGCAAAGAAACTACTTGAAGTTGGAGCTCTCTCAATAGCAATATCCACAGGAATGTATTCTTCAAAGTTTGACATGGAAAGCAGCTCTTGATCTATAAGGCATTTTTTAAGATAAAATATGCATGCTCCTAGTGCTGAAAGTGCTAATTCACTGTTTTCCCCTGGAGTTAATGCTAAAGAATCACTTTCTGAAATCATGTCTTTTAAAACAAAAGGTAAAGTGCTATTTTCACAATTCTCTTTTTCGTCTACAAAATAAGCTTCCTCAGCTAATACTTTTAGTGTTTTTGATGCATCCCAAAACTGAGATGTAGGTTGCAGACTTTCTTGAATGCAAGTTGAGACACAGCTTTTAAGAACTTTTTTGGTTTCTACAGAAGGATTTCCTCTCTCAAATAAGATCTGAGCTGGAGGAAAGTGAGCTACTAAAGTCCTAAACCTGGAACAATGACGATCATCGGCAAACTGACCAATGTGAAACTTACCAACAGAAGTATCTACAAAACAGACACCATACACTCTTTGCTGTCCAGACGTATCCTCCGCTTTTTCTTTGAAGCAAAGAAGGTACTTATTGTTGCTTTCTGATGGGCTGCCATCTAAAACACTGTATGTCTGTGTCCCTTTAGTAATGATCCTGCATATTTCTCTTCTTACAACTTTGTCAAATTTTGTAGGATGTGACATTGACTTACAACGCGCTTCCATCATTTCTGGAGTTTCTGTTTGCTCTACTCTAGCAACTTTGTATCCTTTCTGTACAAGAACATCAGAAAAACGACCAAACGCAATTTCCGGAAAACCAGAATGAGCCCATGTGCCTTTCATAAATGTCAGTCCCAGCTCATTAACTCCGACAACAGCATCCATATGATACAGTTCATAGAACTTTCCAACCTTATAGAATATGACAGAGTCAAAATTTTGAGATTTAAGCTGCCACCATTTTCTCATTCCCGGGGTACACTTATTAAGGAAATCTTCTGAGACATACAACGTACAAGGATCATAGTCTTCATCAGACTGCTTTCTTCTTTTTATATCCTTCCTTTTACCCTCCTGGAGCCACTCTAACTTCTCGTGATCCCACACAGAAACATCATTTGCTACACCATTATTTGTCTGAGATTCAAATGCCTCAGGAGCAGAAAATGTTGATAACTTTAACTTTGCTTCTACAGATACGTTCGTTATTCTTTTGGGTGTTTCTGAGAGACTATTTTGTAAACTATTTTTTGGACCAGAAGACTTTTCCATCTGCGCTCTCTTGCGCTTTACAGGTACTTTGACAGGACTTTCTTCTGTTTCAGAAGCTGGTTCTGACAGTTGTGCTTCATCCACACCACTACTGGCTTCATCACTGCTTAAAGAATCCTTGACATCTGGTTTGAATTCATCATCTGAGCCTTCACTATCAGAATCAATCACAATTCTTCTTTTTTTGGCCTTTCCATTAGCATGGCTTTGACGAACTGGTCTGTTTGTTTTTCTGTCTTCACTTTCCCCATCACTTGCAGAAGAAAATTCGTCTACCTGCAGGGCACATTAACATTATTCATGTTTCTACATGTTACGTGTATGTATAAATATTAAACCAATATATAAATATTAGACCAATATTAAAAGGGACAGTCTAGTCAAAATTAAAAAAACTTTCATGATTCAGATAGGGCAATTTTAAACAACTATCCAATTCCCTTTTATCATCAAATATGCTTTCTCATGGTATTCTTTGTTGAAAGCTAAACCTAGGTAGGCTCATATGCTAATTTCTAAGCCCTTGAAGGCTACCTCTTGTCTAAATGGATTTTAAAGTGTTTCACAGCTAGAGGGCGCTAGTTCATATGTGCCATATAGATAACATTGTGCTCACGCCCATGGAGTTACTTATGAGAGGTCACTGATTAGCTAAAATGCAAGTGTCATAAGAACTGAAATAAGGGGGCAGTCTGCAGAGGCTTAGATTCAAGGTAATCACAGAGGTAAAATGTATATTAATATAACCGTGTTGGCTATGCAAAACTGGGGAATGGGTAATAAAGGGATCAGTTATATTTTTAAACAATAATTCTAGAGTAGACTGTCCCTTTAAATATGCTTCAACATTTTTCAAACTGGAGGTGCATTAAAAAGGGATAAGATAGTTATTTCAGTATTCAGATAGAGAAGTAATGGTCAACTTCCTACTACATGGGGGGGAACAGGTCAATAAGATAAAACACACAAACAAGAGTGATCGGGAAGTGGAGAGACATAAGGAGGGTAAGATAGGAAGAGAGAGAAAAAAAGAAGGGGGTGGCAGAGATGAGGGAAAGTTAAGAGTGTGAGGCATAAGGAGAGGTTGAGAGAGTGAGGGAGTAAGGAAGAGGTAGCGAGAGGGTATGAGAGTGATAGATAAGGAGCGAGAAGTAGAACAAAGGTGGAGAAAGGGAATGGAGGAAGAGAGAGAATGGAAAAAGGTAGTGAAAGTACAAAGGCACTATTGCCTTCAATAGTATTTGGCCTTGATTTGTCTAAGCTAGTTATTTTAAATTAGGAATGTGGATGTATATGTATAAAATTTATATGGATGACTGATGCATGGCCAGCCAATCCTCCCCACAATGCTTTGACCAGCTGGCAGCCCAGATTCCTTCCCCACTTTCAGTGATCAATAAACACCTGGCTCGGTTGGCTTGTGATGGCAGGCTGCAAAAAAAGGCAATAAGCCACCAGTTAGCCTTTACTGAGTGTGCACAAAAACCCTTTCCAAGTTTTGCAAGAATATTTTCAACAGTGTTATACATTGTGCAAACACTGTTGCTAAACAATGTGAATGCTACCTACCTATTCTCTTCAACAAAGAATATCATGAGAAAAGAATTTGATAATAGAACTGGAAAGTTTTAAGAAACTGTATGCTCTATCTGAATCATGAAAAAAAAATGTATTTAAAGTCCTTTTCATAAGTACTCTCTTGCTATTGCATACATACAACCTAAATTACCTCTATTTTTTTTTCAAGTGGACTGAAGACGCAAACAAAACTTTCGCATATAGGTCATAAAAAGAACTGCGGCCTCCATTACCTCCATATCTTCCTCTGAATCAGAAGGTTCCGTACACACTGCTAATTCAAGACGTGAATCTTTGTCTTTTTTCATAGCATCATCAGCCATTTTCATTGCCTTCGGTATTTCAGGTTTTGTACTGAAAAACATGCCACCCTTTTGAGCTTCAACAGCTGTGGATCCTAATAAAAATAAACATGATAAAATTTACTAGTTAAACATTACTACTAAAAAAAAGACATTGTACTGTAAAATTGATATTCACAACGTGTTGCTTTGTTCTCTTTGTAACCTTTGACGAAGAGAAAATCTAGGTAGACTCATAAGTGCTCAGGAATTCTATAGCAGCAGTGTTTTGCAACAACGTGTGTAGTAGTGTTATACCAACAATTTATACTGTAACTGCTACACTGATGCAAGACACATGCATGCCCCTAAGCTAACAAGATTTACTCAAAGTATACCATGAGAACAAATTAAATTTGATAACAAAAGTAACAAACTTTTTCTGTCTAGAAAATGAAACTAATTTTTACTTTACTGTCCCATTAACTATTGGTATATAATTTGGATTCAAATTAACAGAGCTTCCCTGCAGGGAACAGACATAGGGGACGATTTATCAAGCTGCGGAGGACCTGGGCGCACATACACTGTCCATGTCCGCCGCAGCTTGCCTCTGGCGGGCTGAATTCCGTTGCCGAAATTCAGCATTGCACACGAGTGATATTTTGCATTCAATCCCACCCCCTGCCCACACACAGCCAATCACTGTCAATCTCCCTGGTCAGAGATTAAATTTCACCACCTAAAAGGTGGCGAAAGGTTAGGGAAGCAGTGGTCTGATGACCGCTGCTTCTTAAATACGGACTGTAGGTTCTCTTGTGAGAACCTGCAACCGTAGATGGGCAAAGGGGTTGATAAATCAACCCCTAAGTGGGCATTGGTTGGCTTTGGGCCAAATCTATTACCTATTACTTTTTTTTTTTTTTTTTTTTTAAGCGGTCAATTGGGTAAAAAAAGCTATTTCTTTACATTTAGGTACAGATATGAGCCCTAACATACCTCAATACTGCTCATAAATCCACAAGCTTGACTTTTCACAGCTGCATTCATAATCTTAATAGCAAGATGTACATATGGATGCACCTCACATGCTCTATGCAGCCTCATCTAGAGTGGCACAGGAGCTCTGACTATTTTTTTGCTTCTTGGTTGGGTTAAAACACAAAGCAAAAAAAAAAAAGGGGGGGTTGCCTTACAAGTAAAATGCTCAAATAATTATCAGTAAAATGTCCCTTTAAACAAATAAGTATAGGAACAAAGCATTTTACTCAAACATTGACAGGATGAGAACATACAGCTTACCTGCATAAGGTTTCATATATTTGGCACCTATCCATCCTCTTGTTGGGGAGTCATCAAAGAACTGCACATGGATATGAAGAGACTTGCCCTTTCCTCTGATGAATGTTTGTTCTCTTGGGTGGTTGTAAACGAGAGAGGGCCACCAAGGATGACCAGCCATTTTTGCCCAAACAAGGTCTCCTGGTGTAAAATTGCATACAATGCTAGATGGAAAGGAGGAAAGAAAAATGCAATGTATATTTTGTATATTCAGAATAACTGTACATGAAGCCAATATTTAATATTCAGTATCCACAAAGAAATCACCTCAAAAGAGGCTTCAAAAGCCCCATATTACACTATTTTATCCAGTTCAGAAGCTTAATACAACAATAAATCACAAGTTTCTGGTTGATTAAAATGTGTTCACTCAAAAAAGGAAATGTATTCTTACCTGATAAATTTGTTTCTTTTACGATACGAGTCAGTCCACAGATTTCATCCTTACTTGTGGGATTTCGCCTCCTGGTCAGCAGGAGGAGGGAAATAGCACCACAGCAGAGCTGTATATATAGCTCCTCCCCTCCCACTCCAGTCATTCAACCGATGTTAGGAAGAGAAAGGAAAAGCCAAGGTGCAGAGGTGACTGAAGTTTAACAAAAAATAAAAACCTGTCTCGAAAAAAAAAGGGTGGGCCGTGTACTCATCGTATCGTAGAAACAAATTTATCAGGTAAGAATAAATTTCCCTTTTCTTTTACAAGATACGATGAGTCCACGGATTTCATCCTTACTTGTGGGATACAATACCAAAGCTATAGTACACGGATGAAACGGGAGGGACAAGACAGGGAACCTAAACGGAAGGCACCACTGCTTGAAGAACTTTCCTCCCAAAAACAGCCTCAGACAAGGCAAAAGTATCGAATTTGTAAAATTTGTAAAATGTGTGAAGAGACGACCAAGTTGCAGCTTTGCAAATCTGTTCAACAGAAGCATCATTTTTGAATGCCCATGAGGAAGCCACAGCTCTAGTGGAATGAGCCATAATACATGCAGGAGGCTGCGGATGATACTCTTCAGCCAAAATGAAAGAGGTAGCCGTAGCTTTCTGACCCCTACGCTTCCCAGAAAAAACAATAAACAGGGAAGAAGATTGACAAAAATCCTTAGTGGTCTGCAAGTAAAACTTTAAAGGACGGACCACATCCAAATTATGTAAAAGCCGCTCCTCCTTAGGATTAGGACACAAGGAAGGAACAACAATTTCCTGATTAATATTTTTAGTAGAAACAACCTTAGGAAGAAAACCAGGTTTGGTAGGTAACACCACCTTATCAGAATGGAAAATAAGAGGAGGAAAATCGCATTGTAATGTCGAAAGCTCAGAAACTCTGCAAGCAGAAGAAATAGCAACCAAAAATAAAACTGTCCAAGATAATAACTTAATATCTATGGAATGCATAGGTTCAAACGGAACCCCTTGAATAACAGACCTATTGCTCCTCCTTGGAGTTTGAATTTAGTTCTTAAACACAGGCCTGATTCTAGTCAGAGCCTGACAAAAAGATTGAACATCTGCCAGACGCTTGTGTAGCAAAATAGACAAGGCAGAAATCTGTCCCTTTAAGGAACTTGCTGACAACCCTTTCTCCAATCCTTCTTGGAGAAAAGACAAAATCCTGAGAATCCTAACCCTACTCCATGAGTAGCCCTTGGATTCGCACCAATAAAGATATTTATGGTAAATCTTTCTAGTAACAGGCTTACGTGCCTGAATCAAAGTATCAATGACTGAATCGGATAACCCTTGCTTAGATAAAATCAAGCGTTCAATCTCCAAGCAGTTAGCTGCAGAGAAACTAGATTCAGATGATGGAAGGGTCCCTGAATGAGAAGGTATTTCCTCAATGGAAGCTTCCACGTGGCGGAGACGACATATCCACCAGATCGGCATACCAAGTCCTGCGAGGCCACGCAGGAGCGATGAGGATCACCAAAGCCCTCTCCCGTTTGACACAAGCAATGACCCGGGGAAGGAGAGCAAATGGAGGGAACAAATAAGCTAGGCTGAATGACCAAGGCACTGCCAAGGCATCTATCAGCTTGGCCTGGGGATCCCTGGACCTGGACCCGTATCTCGGAAGCTTGGCATTCTGACGAGATGCCATAAGATCCAACTCCGGCCTGCCCCATCTGAGAATCAGGTTGGCAAATACCTCCGGATGAAGTTCCCATTCCCCCGGATGAAAAGTCTGTCTGCTCAGAAAAACAGAATTTATGCTTACCTGATAAATTACTTTCTCCAACGGTGTGTCCGGTCCACGGCGTCATCCTTACTTGTGGGATATTCTCTTCCCCAAAAGGAAATGGCAAAGAGCCCAGCAAAGCTGGTCACATGATCCCTCCTAGGCTCCGCCTACCCCAGTCATTCGACCGACGTAAAGGAGGAATATGCATAGGAGAAATCATATGATACCGTGGTGACTGTAGTTAGAGAAAATAATTCATCAGACCTGATTAAAAAAACCCGGGCGGGCCGTGGACCGGACACACCGTTGGAGAAAGTAATTTATCAGGTAAGCATAAATTCTGTTTTCTCCAACATAGGTGTGTCCGGTCCACGGCGTCATCCTCACTTGTGGGAACCAATACCAAAGCTTTAGGACACGGATGATGGGAGGGAGCAAATCAGGTCACCTAAATGGAAGGCACCACGGCTTGCAAAACCTTTCTCCCAAAAATAGCCTCAGAAGAAGCAAAAGTATCAAATTTGTAAAATTTGGTAAAAGTGTGCAGTGAAGACCAAGTCGCTGCCTTACACATCTGATCAACAGAAGCCTCGTTCTTGAAGGCCCATGTGGAAGCCACAGCCCTAGTGGAGTGAGCTGTGATTCTTTCAGGAGGCTGCAGTCCGGCAGTCTCATAAGCCAATCGGATAATGCTTTTAAGCCAAAAAGAAAGAGAGGTAGAAGTTGCCTTTTGACCTCTCCTTTTACCAGAATAAACAACAAACAAATAAGATGTTTGTCTGAAATCTTTAGTGGCCTCTAAATAGAATTTGAGCACGGACCACGTCCAAATTGTGTAACAAACGTTCCTTCTTTGAAACTGGATTCGGACACAAAGAAGGTACAACTATCTCCTGGTTAATATTTTTGTTGGAAACAACTTTCGGAAGAAAACCAGGCTTAGTACGCAAAACCACCTTATCTGCATGGAACACCAGATAGGGCGGAGAACACTGCAGAGCAGATAACTCAGAAACTCTTCTAGCAGAAGAAATTGCAACCAAAAACAAAACTTTCCAAGATAATAACTTAATATCCACGGAATGTAAGGGTTCAAACGGAACCCCTTTAAGAACTGAAAGAACTAGATTAAGACTCCAGGGAGGAGTCAAAGGTCTGTAAACAGGCTTGATTCTAACCAGAGCCTGAACAAACGCTTAAACGTCTGGCACAGCTGCCAGCCTTTTGTGAAGTAAAACAGATAACGCAGAGATCTGTCCCTTCAGAGAACTTGCAGATAATCCTTTCTCCAAACCTTCTTGTAGAAAGGATAGAATCTTAGGAATTTTTATCTTGTTCCAGGGGAATCCTTTAGATTCACACCAACAGATATATTTTTTCCATATCTTATGGTAAATTTTTCTAGTTACAGGCTTTCTAGCCTGAATCAGAGTATCTATTACAGAATCTGAAAACCCACGCTTTGATAAAATCAAGCGTTCAATCTCCAAGCAGTCAGTTGGAGGGAAACCAGATTCGGATGTTCGAATGGACCTTGAACAAGAAGGTCCTGTCTCAAAGTTAGCTTCCATGGTGGAGCCGATGACATATTCACCAGGTCTGCATACCAAGTCCTGCGTGGCCACGCAGGAGCTATCAAGATCACCGAAGCCCTCTCCTGATTGATCCTGGCTACCAGCCTGGGAATGAGAGGAAACGGTGGGAATACATAAGCTAGGTTGAAGGTCCAAGGTGCTACTAGTGCATCTACTAGAGTCGCCTTGGGATCCCTGGATCTGGACCCGTAACAAGGAACCTTGAAGTTCTGACGAGAGGCCATCAGATCCATGTCTGGAATGCCCCATAATAGCGTTATTTGGGCAAAGATTTCCGGATGGAGTTCCCACTCCCCCGGATGGAAAGTCTGACGACTCAGAAAATCCGCTTCCCAATTTTCCACTCCTGGGATGTGGATTGCAGACAAGTGGCAGGAGTGATTCTCCGCCCATTGAATTATTTTGGTTACTTCCTCCATCGCCAGGGAACTCCTTGTTCCCCCTTGATGGTTGATATATGCAACAGTCGTCATGTTGTCTGATTGAAACCTTATGAATTTGGCCTTTGCTAGTTGAGGCCAAGCTTTGAGAGCATTGAATATCGCTCGCAGTTCCAGAATGTTTATCGGGAGAAGAGATTCTTCCCGGGACCATAGCCCCTGAGCTTTCAGGGGTTCCCAGACCGCGCCCCAGCCCACCAGACTGGCGTCGGTCGTGACAATGACCCACTCTGGTCTGCGGAAGCTCATTCCCTGTGACAGGTTGTCCAGGTTCAGCCACCAACGGAGTGAATCTCTGGTTCTTTGATCTACTTGGATCGTTTGAGACAAGTCTGTATAATCCCCATTCCACTGTCTGAGCATGCACAGTTGTAATGGTCTTAGATGAATTTGTGCAAAAGGAACTATGTCCATTGCCGCAACCATCAAACCTATTACTTCCATGCACTGCGCTATGGAAGGAAGAAGAACAGAATGAAGTACTTGAAAAGAGCTTAGAAGTTTTGATTTTCTGGCCTCTGTCAGAAAAATCTTCTCTTCATTTCTAAGGAGTCTATTATTGTTCCCAAGAAGGGAACTCTTGTTGACGGGGACAGAGAACTTTTTTCTATGTTCACTTTCCACCCGTGAGATCTGAGAAAGGCTAGGACAATGTCCGTATGAGCCTTTGCTTTTGACAGAGACGACGCTTGAATCAGTATGTCGTCCAAGTAAGGTACTACTGCAATGCCCCTTGGTCTTAGCACCGCTAGAAGGGACCCTAGTACGTTTGTGAAAATCCTTGGAGCAGTGGCTAATCCGAATGGAAGTGCCACAAACTGGTAATGCTTGTCCAGAAAGGCGAACCTTAGGAACCGATGATGTTCCTTGTGGATAGGAATATTTAGATACGCATCCTTTAAATCCACCGTGGTCATAAATTGACCTTCCTGGATGGTAGGAAGAATTGTGCGAATGGTTTCCATCTTGAACGATGGAACCCTGAGAAATTTGTTTAGAATCTTGAGATCTAAAATTGGTCTTTTTTGGGAACTATGAACAGATTGGAGTAAAACCCCATCCCTTGTTCTCCTAATGGAACAGGATGAATCACTCCCATTCTTAACAGGTCTTCTACACAATGTAAGAATGCCTGTCTTTTTATTTGGTTTGAAGACAATTGAGACCTGTGGAACCTCCCCCTTGGGGGTAGTTCCTTGAATTCCAGGAGATAACCTTGAGAAACTATTTCTAGCGCCCAAGGATCCTGAACATCTCTTGCCCAAGCCTGAGCAAAGAGAGAGTCTGCCCCCCACCAGATCCGGTCCCGGATCGGGGGCCAACACTTCATGCTGTTTTAGTAGCAGTGGCAGGTTTCTTGGCCTGCTTACCCTTTTTCCAGCCTTGCATCGGTCTCCAGGCTGGTTTGGTTTGAGGACTATTACCCTCTTGCTTAGAGGGTGTAGAATTTGAGGCTGGTCCGTTTCTGCGAAAGGGACGAAAATTTGGCTTATTTTTAGCCTTAAAAGACCTATCCTGAGGAAGGGCGTGGCCCTTTCCCCCAGTGATGTCTGAAATAATCTCTTTCAAGTCAGGGCCAAATAGCGTTTTACCTTTGAAAGGGATGTTAAGCAACTTGTTCTTGGAGGACACATCCGCTGACCAAGACTTTAGCCAAAGCGCTCTGCGCGCCACAATTGCAAAACCTGAATTTTTCGCAGCTAATCTAGCTAATTGCAAAGTGGCGTCTAAGATAAAAGAGTTAGCCAATTTAAGTGCTTGAACTCTGTCCATAACCTCCTCATATGAAGAGTCTTTATTGAGCGACTTTTCTAGTTCTTCGAACCAGAAACACGCTGCTGTAGTGACAGGAACAATGCATGAAATTGGTTGTAGAAGGTAACCTTGCTGAACAAACATCTTTTTAAACAAACCCTCTAATTTTTTATCCATAGGATCTTTGAAAGCACAACTATCTTCTATAGGGATAGTAGTGCGTTTGTTTAGAGTAGAAACCGCCCCCTCGACCTTGGGGACTGTCTGCCATAAGTCCTTTCTGGGGTCGACTATAGGAAATAACTTTTTAAATATAGGGGGAGGAACAAAAGGTATGCCGGCCTTTCCCATTCCTTATTTACAATGTCCGCCACCCGCTTGGGTATAGGAAAAGCATCGGGGGGCACCGGGACCTCTAGGAACTTGTCCATCTTTCATAATTTTTCTGGAATGACCAAATTGTCACAATCATCCAGAGTAGATAACACCTCCTTAAGCAGAGCGCGGAGATGTTCCAATTTAAATTTAAAAAACATAATTTATGCTTACCTGATAAATTCCTTTCTTCTGTAGTGTGATCAGTCCACGGGTCATCATTACTTCTGGGATATTAACTGCTCCCCTACAGGAAGTGCAAGAGGATTCACCCAGCAGAGCTGCTATATAGCTCCTCCCCTCTACGTCACCTCCAGTCATTCGACCAAGGACTAACGAGAAAGGAGAAGCCAAGGGTGTAGTGGTGACTGGAGTATAATTTAAAAAATATTTACCTGCCTTAAAAAAACAGGGCGGGCCGTGGACTGATCACACTACAGAAGAAAGGAATTTATCAGGTAAGCATAAATTATGTTTTCTTCTGTTAAGTGTGATCAGTCCACGGGTCATCATTACTTCTGGGATACCAATACCAAAGCAAAAGTACACGGATGACGGGAGGGATAGGCAGGCTCTTTATACAGAAGGAACCACTGCCTGAAGAACCTTTCTCCCAAAAATAGCCTCCGAAGAAGCAAAAGTGTCAAATTTGTAAAATTTGGAAAAAGTATGAAGCGAAGACCAAGTTGCAGCCTTGCAAATCTGTTCAACAGAGGCCTCATTCTTAAAGGCCCAAGTGGAAGCCACAGCTCTAGTGGAATGAGCTGTAATTCTTTCAGGAGGCTGCTGTCCAGCAGTCTCATAAGCTAAACGAATTATGCTACGAAGCCAAAAAGAGAGAGAGGTAGCAGAAGCTTTTTGACCTCTCCTCTGACCAGAGTAAACGACAAACAGGGAAGACGTTTGTCGAAAATCTTTAGTTGCCTGTAAATAAAATTTAAGGGCACGAACTACATCCAGATTGTGCAAAAGACGTTCCTTCCTCGAAGAAGGATTTGGGCACAAGGATGGAACAACAATCTCCTGATTGATATTCCTGTTAGTGACTACCTTAGGTAAGAACCCAGGTTTAGTACGCAGAACTACCTTATCCGAGTGAAAAATCAAATAAGGAGAATCACAATGTAAGGCTGATAACTCAGAGACTCTTCGAGCCGAGGAAATAGCCATTAAAAATAGAACTTTCCAAGATAACAACTTTAAATCAATGGAATGAAGGGGTTCAAACGGAACGCCCTGTAAAACGTTAAGAACAAGGTTTAAACTCCATGGTGGAGCCACAGCTTTAAACACAGGTTTAATCCTGGCCAAAGCCTGACAAAAGGCCTGAACGTCTGGAACTTCTGACAGACGCTTGTGTAACAGAATGGACAGAACTGAGATCTGTCCCTTTAAGGAACTAGCGGATAACCCCTTTTCTAAACCTTCTTATAGAAAAGACAATATCCTAGGAATCCTAACCTTACTCCAAGAGTAACCTTTGGATTCGCACCAATATAGGTATTTACGCCATATTTTATGGTAAATCTTTCTGGTAACAGGCTTCCTAGCCTGTATTAAGGTATCAATAACTGACTCAGAAAAACCACGCTTTGATAAGATCAAGCGTTCAATTTCCAAGCAGTCAGCTTCAGAGAAGTTAGATTTTGATGTTTGAAAGGACCCTGAATCAGAAGGTCCTGTTTCAGAGGTAACGACCAAGGTGGACAGAATGACATGTCCACCAGATCTGCATACCAAGTCCTGCGTGGCCATGCAGGCGCTATTAGAATCACTGATGCTTTCTCCTGTTTGATTCTGGCAATCAATCGAGGAAGCATCGGGAAAGGTGGAAACACATAAGCCATCCTGAAGGTCCATGGTGCTGTCAAGGCATCTATCAGGACCGCTCCCGGATCCCTGGATCTGGACCCGTAGCGCGGAAGCTTGGCGTTCTGTCGAGACGCCATGAGATCCATCTCTGGTTTGCCCCAACGTCGAAGTATTTGGGCAAAGACCTCTGGATGAAGTTCCCACTCCCCCGGATGAAAAGTCTGACGACTTAAGAAATCCGCCTCCCAGTTCTCCACTCCCGGGATGTGGATTGCAGACAGGTGGCAAGAGTGAGACTCTGCCCAGCGAATTATCTTCGATACTTCCATCATTGCTAGAGAGCTTCTTGTCCCTCCCTGATGGTTGATATAAGCTACAGTCGTGATGTTGTCCGACTGGAACCTGATGAACCCCCGAGTTATTAACTGGGGCCAAGCCAGAAGAGCATTGAGGACTGCTCTCAATTCCAGAATGTTTATTGGAAGGAGACTCTCCTCCTGATTCCATAGTCCCTGAGCCTTCAGAGAATTCCAGACAGCGCCCCAACCTAGTAGGCTGGCGTCTGTTGTTACAATTGACCAGTCTGGCCTGCTGAATGGCATTCCCCTGGACAGATGTGGCCGATAAAGCCACCATAGAAGAGAATTTCTGGTCTCTTGATTCAGATTTAGAGTGGGGGACAAATCTGAGTAATCCCCATTCCACTGACTTAGCATGCACAGTTGCAGTGGTCTGAGATGTAGGCGTGCAAAAGGAACTATGTCCATTGCTGCTACCATTAGTCCGATTACCTCCATGCATTGAGCTACTGACAGGTGTTGAATGGAATGAAGGACACGGCATGCATTTTGAAGTTTTGTTAACCTGTCCTCTGTCAGGTAAATCTTCATTTCTACAGAATCTATCAGAGTCCCCAGGAAGGGAACTCTTGTGAGTGGAAAGAGAGAACTTTTCTCTTCGTTCACTTTCCATCCATGCGACCTTAGAAATGCCAGTACTATCTCTGTATGAGATTTGGCAGTTTGAAAGCTTGAAGCTTGTATCAGTATGTCGTCTAAGTACGGAGCTACTGAAATTCCTCGCGGTCTTAGTACCGCCAGAAGAGTGCCCAGAACCTTTGTGAAGATTCTTGGAGCCGTAGCCAGTCCGAATGGAAGAGCTACAAACTGGTAATGCCTGTCTAAAAAGGCAAACCTTAGATACCGGTAATGACTTCTGTGAATCGGTATGTGAAGGTAAGCATCCTTTAAATCCACTGTGGTCATGTACTGACCCTCTTGGATCATGGACAAAATTGTTCGAATAGTTTCCATCTTGAACGATGGAACTCTTAGGAATTTGTTTAGGATCTTTAAATCCAAGATTGGCCTGAAGGTTCCCTCTTTCTTGGGAACTACAAACAGATTTGAGTAAAACCCTTGTCCTTGTTCCGACCGCGGAACTGGATGGATCACTCCCATTAATAAAAGATCTTGTACGCAGCGTAGAAACGCTTCCTTCTTTGTTAGGTTTGTTGACAACCTTGACAGATGAAATCTCCCTCTTGGGGGAGAGGATTTGAAGTCCAGAAGGTATCCCTGAGATATGATCTCTAACGCCCAGGGATCCTGAACATCTCTTGCCCAAGCCTGGGCGAAGAGGGAAAGTCTGCCCCCCACTAGATCCGGTCCCGGATCGGGGGCCCTCAATTCATGCTGTCTTAGGAGCAGCAGCAGGTTTTCTGGCCTGTTTGCCCCTGTTCCAGGACTGGTTAGGTTTCCAGCCTTGTCTGTAGCGAGCAACAGCTCCTTCCTGTTTTGGTGCAGAGGAAGTTGATGCTGCTCCTGCTTTGAAATTACGAAAGGAACGAAAATTGGACTGTCTAGCCTTGGCTTTGGCCTTGTCCTGAGGCAGGGCATGACCTTTACCTCCTGTAATGTCAGCAATAATCTCTTTCAAGCCGGGCCCGAATAAGGTCTGCCCTTTGAAAGGAATATTAAGCAATTTAGATTTAGACGTAACATCAGCTGACCAGGATTTCAGCCACAGAGCTCTGCGTGCCTGAATGGCGAATCCTGAATTTTTAGCCGCAAGTTTAGTTAAATGTACTACGGCATCTGAAATAAATGAATTAGCTAACTTAAGGATTTAAGTTTGTGTGTGATGTCATCTAGTGTGGATGATTGAAGTGTCTCTTCCAGAGACTCAAACCAAAATGCTGCTGCAGCCGTGACAGGCGCAATACATGCAAGAGGTTGCAATATAAACCCTTGTTGAACAAACATTTTCTTAAGGTAACCCTCTAATTTTTTATCCATTGGATCTGAAAAAGCACAGCTATCCTCCACTGGGATAGTGGTACGCTTAGCTAAAGTAGAAACTGCTCCCTCCACCTTAGGGACCATTTGCCATAAGTCCCGTGTGGCGGCGTCTATTGGAAACATCTTTCTGAATATAGGAGGGGGTGAGAAAGGCACACCGGGTCTATCCCACTCCTTAGTAACAATGTCAGTAAGTCTCTTAGGTATAGGAAAAACGTCAGTACCGCAAAATATTTATCCAACCTACACATTTTCTCTGGGATTGCAACTGTGTTACAATCATTCAGAGCCGCTAATACCTCCCCTAGTAACACACGGAGGTTCTCAAGCTTAAATTTAAAATTTGAAATGTCTGAGTCCAGTTTATTTGGATCAGAACCGTCACCCACAGAATGAAGCTCTCCGTCTTCACGTTCTGCAAACTGTGACGCAGTATCAGACATGGCCCTTGCATTATCAGCGCACTCTGTTCTCACCCCAGAGTGATCACGTTTACCTCTTAGTTCTGGTAGTTTAGCCAAAACTTCAGTCATAACAGTAGCCATATCTTGTAATGTGATTTGTAATGGCCGCCCAGATGTACTCGGCGCTACAATATCACGCACCTCCTGAGCGGGAGATGCAGGTACTGACACGTGAGGCGAGTTAGTCGGCATAACTCTCCCCTCGTTGTTTGGTGAAATATGTTCAATTTGTACAGATTGACTGTTTTTTAAAATAGCATCAATACATTTAGTACATAAATTTCTATTGGGCTCCACTTTGGCATTAACACATATAGCACAGAGATATTCCTCTGAATCAGACATGTTTAACACACTAGCAAATAAACAGCAACTTGGAAATACTTTTCAAAGTAATTTACAAATAATATGAAAACGAACTGTGCCTTTAAGAAGCACAGAAAATATTATAACAGATAAAAATATTAAGTTATAGCATCAATCTTTGTCAGAATATACAGTTTTAGCAAAGGATTGTTCCCCTCAGCAAATGATAACTAACCCAGGCAGAAAAAAAACAAAAAAAAAAACGTTTATTTGTGTATCACAGTCAATACAATCAGCACAGCTCTGCTGTGAATGATTACTTCCCTCAAAAAAGGCTTTGGAGATCCCTGAACTCTGTAGAGATGAACCGGATCATGCAGGAAGAAAATGAATCTCTGACTGAGTTTTTTCTGATGCATAGTGAAAGCACCAAAATGGCCCCTCCCCCACACACATAACAGTGAGAGGGATCAGTGAACTGCTCTAATTTAAATCAAAACTATTGCCAAGTGGAAAAATAGTGCCCAAAACATTTTTTCACCCAGTACCTCAGAGAAAAAAACGTTTTTACATGCCAGCAAAAAAACGTTTTACCTCAATAATTAATTGTCATTTAAAACCTATTGCAAGTCCCTGCAAATTAGGTTAAGTCTATGTATACAGTTTAAAAGCCAGAGAAGTACCATTTCCCAGAAAACTGAAGTGTAAAATATACATACATGACAGCCTGATATCAGCTACATCTACTGCATTCAAGGCTGAGTTTACATTATAAGGGTATGGCAGGATTTTCTCATCAATTCCATGTCAGAAAATAATAAACTGCTACATACCTCTTTGCAGATTAATCTGCCTGCTGTCCCCTGATCTGAAGTTTACCTCTCCTCAGATGGCCGAGAAACAGCAATATGATCTTAACTACTCCGGCTAAAATCATAGAAAAAACTCAGGTAGATTCTTCTTCAAATTCTACCAGAGAAGGAATAACACACTCCGGTGCTATTATAAAATAACAAACTTTTGATTGAAGATATAAAAACTAAATATATCACCATAGTCCTCTCACACATCCTATCTAGTCGTTGGGTGCAAGAGAATGACTGGAGGTGACGTAGAGGGGAGGAGCTATATAGCAGCTCTGCTGGGTGAATCCTCTTGCACTTCCTGTAGGGGAGCAGTTAATATCCCAGAAGTAATGATGACCCGTGGACTGATCACACTTAACAGAAGAAATAATAACATCAGGTTCAGCTTGTTGAGAAATTTTTCCTGAATCTGAAATTTCTCCCTCAGACAAAACCTCCCTGCTGGCCCCTTCAGATTGGTGTGAGGGTATGTCAGAACAGTTATCATCAGCGTCCTCTTGCTCTTCAGTGTTTAAAACAGAGCAATCGCGCTTTCTCTGATAAGTAGGCATTTTGGATAAAATGTTTGCAATAGAATTATCCATTACGGCCGTTAATTGTTGCATGGTAATAAGTATTGGCGCACTAGATGTACTAGGGGCCTCTTGTGTGGGCAAAACTGGTGTAGACACAGAAGGGGATGATGCAGTATCATGCTTACTCCCCTCATTTGAGGAATCATCTTGGGCAATATCATTATCTGTGGCATCATTGTCCCTACTTTGTTTGGACACTATGGCACAATTATCACATAAATTTAAATGGGGAGAAACCTTGGTTTTCATACATATAGAACATAGCTTATCTGATGGTACAGACATGTTAAACAGGCTTAAACTTGTCAACAAAGCACAAAAAACGTTTTAAAATAAAACCGTTACTGTCACTTTAAATTTTAAACTGAACACACTTTATTACTGAATATGTGAAAAAGTATGAAGGAATTGTTCAAAATTCACCAAAATTTCACCACAGTGTCTTAAAGCCTTAAAAGTATTGCACACCAAATTTGAAAGCTTTAACTCTTAAAATAACGGAACCGGAGCCGTTTTTACATTTAACCCTTATACAGTCCCTGGTATCTGCTTTGCTGAGACCCAACCAAGCCCAGAGGGGAATACGATACCAAATGACGCCTTCAATAAGCTTTTTCAGTGGTTCTTAGCTCCTCACACATGCATCTGCATGCCTTGCTTTCCAAAAACAACTGCGCATTAGTGGCGCGAAAATGAGGCTCTGCCTATGACTAGAAAAGGCCCCCAGTGAAAAAGGTGTCCAATACAGTGCCTGCCGTTTTTTTAATACATCCCCAAGATTAAAAGAACTATTTATAGTTAACATCCATTAAATATACTTATAAAGTAATCGTTTTAGCCCAGAAAAATGTCTACCAGTCTTTAAAGCCCTTGTGAAGCCCTTTATTCTTATACTAAACTAAGAAAATGGCTTACCGGTTCCCATAGGGAAAATGACAGCTTCCAGCATTACCAAGTCTTGTTAGAAATGTGTCATACCTCAAGCAGCAAAAGTCTGCTCACTGTTTCCCCCAACTGAAGTTAATTCATCTCAACAGTCCTGTGTGGAAACAGCCATCGATTTTAGTAACTGTTGCTAAAATCATTTTCCTCTTACAAACAGAAATCTTCATCTCTTTTCTGTTTCAGAGTAAATAGTACATACCAGCACTATTTTAAAATAACAAACTCTTGATTGAAGAATAAAACTACATTTAAACACCAAAAAAACTCTTAGCCATCTCCGTGGAGATGTTGCCTGTGCAACGGCAAAGAGAATGACTGGGGTAGGCGGAGCCTAGGAGGGATCATGTGACCAGCTTTGCTGGGCTCTTTGCCATTTCCTGTTGGGGAAGAGAATATCCCACAAGTAAGGATGACGCCGTGGACCGGACACACCTATGTTGGAGAAATCCGCTTCCCTGTTGTCCACACCTGGGATTTGGATCGCCGACAGATAAGAATGAACATCCGCCCACTGAATTATCGTGGCTACTTCTGTCATCGCTAAGGAACTCCTTGTTCCTCCCTGATGATTGATGTAAGCTACAGTCGTAATGTTGTCCGACTGGAATCTGATGAATTTGGCCAAAGCCAACTGAGGCCAAGTCTGAAGCGCATTGAATATTGCTCTCAACTCTAGAATATTGATGGGAAGTAGAGACTCTGATCGAGTCCATACACCCTGAGCCCTCAGGGAGTTCCAGACTGCTCCCCATCCTATCAGACTGGCATCCGTTGTCACTATCACCCATGAGGGTCTGCGGAAGAATGTCCCCTAGGACAGATGATCCAGCGACAACCACCATAGAAGAGTCCCTGGTCTCCTGATCTAGATCTATTTGAGGAGACAAATTTGCATAATCTCCATTCCACTGTCTGAGCATGCTCAGTTGCAGAGGTCTGAGATGAAAACGAGCAAACGGAATGATGTCCATTGCCGCTACCATCAATCCAATTGCCTCCATGCACTGAGCCAGCCGTGAGTGGACTGAAGGGTTCGGCATGTATTCAGAATCTTTAACTTTCTGTCAAAAAGATCCTCATGGATAGTCGATTTGAGTTCCCAAGAAAGGAACTCTTGTCTGCGGAACTAGCGAACTCTTCTCTAGATTCACTTTCCACCCGTGAGTCCTTAGAAAGGACAGAACAATGTCGGTATGAGACTTTGCTAGCTGATAAGATGACGCCTGGATCAGAATATCGTCCAGATAAGGCGCCACTGCAATGACCCGCGTCCTGAGAACCGCCAGCAGAGACCCCAGAACCTTTGTGAAAATTCTGGGTGCCGTGGACAGACTGAAAGGAAGAGCCACAAACTGAAAATGTTTGTCCAGAAAGGCAAATCTGAGGATCTTGTGATGATCTTTGTGGATAAGAACATGTAGATATGCATCCTTTAGATCCACGGTAGTCATAAATTGACCCTCCTGGATCAATGGAAGAATGGTACGAATAGTTTCCATCTTGAAGGATGGAACTCTGAGAAACTTGTTTAGACTTTTGAGGTCTAGAATAGGTCGGAACGTTCCCTCTTTTTTGGGAACTACAAAGAGATTTGAGTAAAACCCGACCCTGTTCCTGTATTGGAACGGGACATATTACTCCCATGGAAACAAGGTCTCTTACACAACGTAAGAACGCCTCTCCTTATCTGGTTTGCAGATAATCTTGAAAGAAACAACCTTCCTCTGGGGGAAGAGTTTCTGAATTCCAACTGATATCCCTGAGACACAATTTACAGTGTCCAAGGATCCTGAACATCTTTTATCCAGGCCTGGATGAAGAGAGAGAGTCTGCCCCCCACCAGATCTGGTCCCGGATCGGGAGCCGACCCTTTATGCTGACTTTGTAGCAGCAGCAGGTTTCTTGGATTGTTTGCCCTTGTTCCAGGATTGATTGGGCCTCCAAGTGGCCTTCGTTTGTGAATAATTCTCTTCCTGTTTGGCGGAAATTTCGAAAGGAACGAAAATTACTCTGTCACCCTCTCTGTTTGGACTTTTTATCCTGAGGGAGGAGATGACCCTTGCCTCCCGTTATGTCAGAAATTATCTCCTTCAAATCAGGCCCGAACAGGGTCTTCCCCTTGTAAGGAATAGTCAAAAGCTTAGATTTGGATGACACATCCGCAGACCAAGATTTTGGCCATAAAGCTCTGGGTGCTAAGATGGCAAAGCCTGAACTCTTAGCCGCCAATTTAGTTATCTGCAGAGAAGCATCCATAATAAACAAATTGGCTAACTTAAGAGCTTTAATCCGATCCTGTATCTCTTCCAAAGGAGTCTCCGTCTTAAGAGACTCTTCCAGAGCATCAAACCAATAAGAGGTTGCAGTGGTGACTGTGACAATGCAAGCCGCAGGCTGTAACAGGAATCCCTGATGAACATAAAGTTTCTTAAGGAGACCCTCTAATTTCTTATCCATAGGGTCCTTAAACACACAACTATCCTCAATAGGAATAGTAGTACGCTTGGCCATGGTAGAAACAGCACCCTCAACCTTGGGGACCGTCTGCCAAGAATCTCTAATAGCATCAGCTATAGGATACATTTTTTTAAAAACTGGAGAAGGAGAGAAGGGAATACCTGGTCTCTCCCATTCCTTTGCAATAATCTCTGAAGTTTTTTTCGGGACTGGAAAGACATCCGAATAAGAAGGAACTTCCAAATATCTGTCCAACTTACTACATTTTTCTGAAGGGACCACTATTGAGTCACAATCATCCAGAGTAACCAACACCTCCCTCAGTAATAAACAGAGGTGTTCAAGTTTAAATCTGAAAGAAACTACGTCAGAATCAGTCAGAGGTAAAATACTCCCTGAGTCAGACAGTTCACCTTCTGAGAGTACCGCAGTACTCTCCAACTCAGAACCCCGTGAGGGTATGTCTGTATTCGCCATCATAGAATCAGAATTTACTACATAGTTGTCCTGTCTTGAACGCTTGCCGTGCGATATGGGCAAATTAGCTAACGCATCAGAAAGTGTAGAGGACATCACTGCAGCTTTGTCTTTTAATGTAAAAGCTGCAGAAACTGGTGAAATACAAGGTCCCGCTTGAGCAGGTGTTAAGGGCTGTGACGCTTGGGGAGAAAGCTGCGGCATGCTCTGCATCTCATCTGTAGACTCTTGAGAAGCATTCATCTTAGTCAAAGGTTTGTCAAAAATAATCTTAGCTCTAAAACGCAAGGCCCTCTCAATACATGAGGGACAAAAAGGAGCAGGGGGTTCCACAGTGGCATTCAAACACATTGCACACGCCACAGTTGGGATATCATCAGTATCCATGATAAGCAAGAAGCAATTTGGTCAACAGAATAGTTTCTTAATTTAACCAACTATAAAAAAATTAGCAGCACAGACTAAAAATCCGACAGAGAATTTTTGAACTGATCAGATACTGTGCCTTTAAATTGAACATTCAGTCGCAGAAATAAAAAATGAGCCTCTGCAAAATAAACTTTATTCAGAACCTCCCCTCAACAGCTCTGCTGAGGCGCCTACCTGCCCCCACGGTCTCCGACCACACTGACGCACCAGATGAATCACAGGAAAAACGCCCAAGACCGCTCTTGTCACCATGCGGTCACGTCGATAACACAGCCTGTCAGCATCTTGGGCGTTTCATTAGCCCGTACTCCGCGCGGCAAGAGACTTTCAATATATACTATGGAGTCCTCAGCGCGGCCTGAAGCCGCTTCACTAACCGCTGCAAAACTATGTCTGCACTCAAACACAAACCAGAACAATCACACAGCTGCAAACCGGAGTCCTTAAATAAGACTCCAGTAACCCCAGTGTCAAATAAAATCTTAGTGTCACACAAGCCCCAGTCATAGGATTACATAGGCTGATAAACGTTAGAGCCTGAAATTAACCCCTTAGTGTTCGTTGCCCTGTACCTCAGTACTCCCAACTCACACACACTGTCAAAGAAAACATAATTTATGCTTACCTGATAAATTCCTTTCTTCTGTTGTGTGATCAGTCCACGGGTCATCATTACTTCTGGGATATAACTCCTCCCCAACAGGAAATGCAAGAGGATTCACCCAGCAGAGCTGCATATAGCTCCTCCCCTCTACGTCACTCCCAGTCATTCGACCAAGAATCAACGAGAAAGGAGAAACCAAGGGTGAAGTGGTGACTGGAGTATAATTTAAAAGATATTTACCTGCCTTAAAAAACAGGGCGGGCCGTGGACTGATCACACAACAGAAGAAAGGAATTTATCAGGTAAGCATAAATTATGTTTTCTTCTGTTATGTGTGATCAGTCCACGGGTCATCATTACTTCTGGGATACCAATACCAAAGCAAAAGTACACGGATGACGGGAGGGATAGGCAGGCTCATTATACAGAAGGAACCACTGCCTGAAGAACCTTTCTCCCAAAAATAGCCTCCGAAGAAGCAAAAGTGTCAAATTTGTAAAATTTGGAAAAAGTATGAAGCGAAGACCAAGTTGCAGCCTTGCAAATCTGTTCAACAGAGGCCTCATTCTTAAAGGCCCAAGTGGAAGCCACAGCTCTAATAGAATGAGCTGTAATTCTTTCAGGAGGCTGCTGTCCAGCAGTCTCATAGGCTAAACGAATTATGCTACGAAGCCAGAAGGAGAGAGAGGTAGCCGAAGCCTTATGACCTCTCCTCTGACCAGAGTACACGACAAACAGGGAAGACGTTTGTCGAAAATCCTTAGTTGCCTGCAAGTAGAACTTGAGGGCACGAACTACATCCAGATTGTGTAGAAGACGTTCCTTCTTTGAAGAAGGATTCGGGCACAGGGAAGGCACCACGATCTCTTGATTGATGTTCCTGTTAGTGACTACCTTAGGTAAGAACCCAGGTTTTGTACGCAGAACTACCTTATCTGAATGAAAAATCAAATAAGGAGGATCACAATGTAAAGCTGATAACTCAGAGACTCTCCGAGCCGAAGAAATAGCCATTAAAAATAACACTTTCCAAGATAACAACTTTATATCAATGGAATGAAGGGGTTCAAACGGAACTCCTTGTAGAACGTTAAGAACAAGGTTTAAACTCCATGGCGGAGCAACAGTTTTAAACACAGGCTTGATCCTAGCTAAAGCCTGACAAAAGGCCTGGACGTCTGGATTTTCTGACAGACGCCTGTGTAACAAGATGGACAGAGCTGAGATCTGTCCCTTTAATGAACTAGCCGATAAACCCTTTTCTAAACCTTCTTGTAGAAAGGACAATATCCTAGGAATCCTAACCTTACTCCAGGAGTAACCTTTGGATTCGCACCAGTATAGGTATTTACGCCATATCTTATGGTAAATCCTTCTGGTAACAGGCTTCCTAGCCTGTATCAGGGTATCAATAACCGACTCAGAAAAACCACGTTTTGATAAAATCAAGCGTTCAATTTCCAAGCAGTCAGCTTCAGAGAAGTTAGATTTTGATGTTTGAATGGACCCTGTATCAGAAGGTCCTGTCTTAGAGGTAGAGACCAAGGCGGACAGGATGACATGTCCACTAGATCTGCATACCAAGTCCTGCGTGGCCATGCAGGCGCTATTAGAATCACTGATGCTCTCTCCTGTTTGATTTTGGCAATCAATCGAGGAAGCAGCGGGAAGGGTGGAAACACATAAGCCATCCCGAAGTTCCAAGGTGCTGTCAAAGCATCTATCAGAACCGCTCCCGGATCCCTGGATCTGGACCCGTAGCGAGGAAGTTTGGCGTTCTGGCGAGACGCCATGAGATCTATCTCTGGTTTGCCCCAACTTCGAAGTATTTGGGCAAAGACCTCCGGATGAAGTTCCCACTCCCCCGGATGAAAAGTCTGGCGACTCAAGAAATCCGCCTCCCAGTTCTCCACTCCCGGGATGTGGATTGCTGACAGGTGGCAAGAGTGAGACTCTGCCCAGCGAATTATCTTTGATACTTCCATCATTGCTAGGGAGCTTCTTGTCCCTCCTTGATGGTTGATGTAAGCTACAGTCGTGATGTTGTCCGACTGAAACCTGATGAACCCCCGAGTTTTTAACTGGGGCCAAGCCAGAAGGGCATTGAGAACTGCTCTCAATTCCAGAATGTTTATTGGCAGGAGACTTTCCTCCTGATTCCATTGTCCCTGAGTCTTCAGAGAATTCCAGACAGCGCCCCAACCTAGTAGGCTGGCGTCTGTTACAATTGTCCAGTCCGGCCTGCTGAATGGCATCCCCCTGGACAGATGTGGCCGAGAAAGCTACCATAGAAGAGAGTTTCTGGTCTCTTGATCCAGATTCAGAGTAGGGGACAAGTCTGAGTAATCCCCATTCCACTGACTCAGCATGCACAATTGCAGCGGTCTGAGATGTAGACGTGCAAAGGGTACTATGTCCATTGCTGCTACCATTAAGCCGATCACCTCCATGCATTGAGCTACTGACGGGAGTTGAATGGAATGAAGGACACGGCATGCATTTAGAAGCTTTGTTAATCTGTCTTCTGTCAGATAAATCTTCATTTCTACAGAATCTATAAGAGTCCCCAAGAATGGAACTCTTGTGAGAGGAAAGAGAGAACTCTTCTTTTCGTTCACTTTCCATCCATGCGACCTTAGAAATGCCAGAACTAACTCTGTATGAGACTTGGCAGTTTGAAAGCTTGAAGCTTGTATCAGAATGTCGTCTAGGTACGGAGCTACCGAAATTCCTCGCGGTCTTAGTACCGCCAGAAGGGCACCCAGAACCTTTGTGAAGATTCTTGGAGCCGTAGCCAATCCGAATGGAAGAGCTACAAACTGGTAATGCCTGTCTAAGAAGGCAAACCTTAGATACCGGTAATGATCTTTGTGAATCGGTATGTGAAGGTAAGCATCCTTTAAATCCACTGTGGTCATGTACTGACCCTTTTGGATCATGGGTAAGATTGTCCGAATAGTTTCCATTTTGAACGATGGAACTCTTAGGAATTTGTTTAGGATCTTTAAATCCAAGATTGGCCTGAAAGTTCCCTCTTTTTTGGGAACCACAAACAGGTTTGAGTAAAACCCTTGTCCTTGTTCCGACCGCGGAACCGGATGGATCACTCCCATTAATGACAGATCTTGTACACAGCGTAGAAACGCTTCTTTCTTTATCTGGTTTGTTGACAACCTTGACAGATGAAATCTCCCTCTTGGGGGAGAGAATTTGAAGTCTAGAAGGTATCCCTGAGATATGATCTCTAGCGCCCAGGGATCCTGAACATCTCTTGCCCAAGCCTGGGCGAAGAGAGAGAGTCTGCCCCCCACTAGATCCGGTCCCGGATCGGGGGCCCTCGATTCATGCTGTCTTTGGGGCAGCAGCAGGTTTCCTGGCCTGCTTGCCCTTGTTCCAGGACTGGTTAGGTTTCCAGCCTTGTCTGTAACGAGCAACAGCTCCTTCCTGTTTTGGTGCAGTGGAAGTTGGTGCTGCTCCTGCTTTGAAATTCCGAAAGGGACGAAAATTAGACTGTCTAGCCTTAGCTTTGGCTTTGTCTTGAGGCAGGGCGTGGCCCTTACCTCCTGTAATGTCAGCGATAATTTCTTTCAAACCGGGCCCAAATAAAGTTTGCCCCTTGAAAGGTATATTAAGTAATTTGGACTTAGAAGTTACATCAGCTGACCAGGATTTTAGCCACAGCGCCCTACGTGCCTGAATGGCGAATCCTGAGTTCTTAGCCGTAAGTTTGGTTAAATGTACTACGGCCTCCGAAATGAATGAATTAGCTAGTTTAAGGACTCTAAGCCTGTCCGTAATGTCGTCCAGCGTAGCTGAACTAAGGTTCTCTTCCAGAGACTCAATCCAAAATGCTGCCGCAGCCGTAATCGGCGCGATGCATGCAAGGGGTTGCAATATAAAACCTTGTTGAACAAACATTTTCTTAAGGTAACCCTCTAATTTTTTATCCATTGGATCTGAAAAAGCACAGCTATCCTCCACCGGGATAGTGGTACGCTTAGCTAAAGTAGAAACTGCTCCCTCCACCTTAGGGACCGTTTGCCATAAGTCCCGTGTGGTGGCGTCTATTGGAAACATCTTTCTAAATATTGGAGGGGGTGAGAACGGCACATCGTTGGGTGCAAGAGAATGACTGGGAGTGACGTAGAGGGGAGGAGCTATATGCAGCTCTGCTGGGTGAATCCTCTTGCATTTCCTGTTGGGGAGGAGTTATATCCCAGAAGTAATGATGACCCGTGGACTGATCACACATAACAGAAGAAATCAGCCCTGTCTTTGTCAAAGGGCTCTAGATCTCAACAGGTCACAAGCACACAGTCCATTCTGAGGTAGCCAGTGTCCCAGAAATTACAAGACTGGACTTACCTCATTGCTGATGAACAGCATGAGAAGTTCCACAGGATCAAGAGGTCTTCTCCCTCCAGCAGCTCTGTGGACACAGAAGGGCCTTAGTTAATATTTGCTAAGACCATCAGTATACAAACGGCAGCACTAGTATGGGAGGCACAGTGAGGGTAAAACCCCACCAGTTCCCATTGCTCTAAAGCCACCTGTAGGTCTACTCTAGAGGCTGACAAGGATTATGGCTACACCCTATAACAAAATAGCACACTTTGGTACCATTTTAAAAATAATAAACTCTTGATTGAAGAATCTAAACTAACACCTCACTTTACCTCTTCCTATCACTAACACAGGCAAAGAGAATCACTGGAGTGGGAGGGAAGGGAGGAGCTATATATACAGCTCTGCTGTGGTGCTCTTTGCCTCCTCCTGCTGACCAGGAAGCAATATCCCACAAGTAAGGATGAAATCCGTGTACTCATCGTATCTTATAAAAGAATACTTATAAATATTTTCACCATTCCCTCTTAAAAATTCTGAATTGCACACTTCTGTCAAACCCTATCCCCACCCAATTCAATAATAAAACATAAATAGGGAATAATTGTATATGAAGTTAAATATTGAGGAAAAGAAAAGGGCCCTAAATCTGTACAACAAGCAATTGTAATAGTTTTTTTTTTACTCCTTCTGCAGGTAGCTAGGTCACAGTGTACTTTGCCAAGTGATCATGCTGACGTAGTAGCTAATTCCAACCTACTGCCTCATGTTGTGACCCCGGTTGTCCGCTTTGACAGCTAAGAAAGCCAGAAGCAGAAGGTATCTGCCTTCATACGGTAAGGGAGTGATGATAGTGCTCACTTAACCATATGAAGGTAGATAAGGAGGGATGGGTTCTCTACACTATGGAAAGGGGTGATGAGGGGACCTCCATGCAATCCATGAGTTCTAAGAGAGCATGGCTACAATACAGAAATTTAATAAAAATTATGAAAAACTTTTTTAAAAACAATACAAACTGGTACCTGGCAGACTGTGTCAGTGGTGACGGGGGTGAGGGAGGGAAGACTGCTGTTTGGCAGGGATCAGGTAGATATCAGCGGGTGGGGAGGTGGGATAGTAATCGACACCACGGCTAAAATTAACCTTACAAGCTACCTCATTAACCCATTCACTACTGGGAATTTCAGAAGTGTGGTGAGCAGCTGCAATTGGCATCCTTCTACTTGCCAAAAACAATGGCAAAGGTTAACACTAAACAAGTGTGTACACTTAAATATATAAACATAAAAAACAAAAATAAACCACACCAAAGTGAAGTGATAAAAATCTTAAATGGTAAGGATTTTTAAATTCAGCGCTTCAACGATAGTCCTTAAAGGAGCATGATATCCTTAAAGGACCATAGACATTGGTGGCTTAATGTTTGGCCAGGATCCTAGATTATGAGAGAAAAAAATAATAAAAAAAAAAAAAAAAATTGGCTAATCCCTGGACAACCGAACGAAAAAAGGCTGAAAATTTGAGCACCACGCTATATGTCTTAATCCTTATTTAAGTGAAAGTCAAGAAGATATTGGTTTGTTGTTATTTTAAAAGAAATTTGAAGTTTTAGTGTTTTTGTATTGACTTAAGTTTTGAACAACACTTCCTCACCCCCCCCCCCCCTAAATATTGGTGTGTGGATTGGCAATAACTGCAAAAAGAACATTTATGCTTACCTGATAAATTTATTTCTTTGACACGATGAATCCACGGATCATCTTAATTACTAATGGGATATTCACCTCCTGGTCAGCAGGAGGCGGCAAAGAACACCACAGCAAGGCTGTTAAATAGCTCCTCCCACTCCAGTCATTCGACCGAAGTTAGGGAAAGAAAGGAAAAACCAAGGTGCAGAGGTGTCTGAAGTTTATAATAACCAACAACCTGTCTATCAAAAACAGGGCGGGGTGTGGACTCATGTCAAAAGAAATAAATTTATCAGGTAAGCATAAATTTTCTTCTCTTTTTTTATGACACGATAAGTCCATGGATCATCTTAATTACTAATGGGATTCAATACCCAAGCTAGAGTACACAGATGATACGGGAGGGACAAGACAGGGAACCTAAAACGGAAGGCACCACTGCTTGAAGAACCTTTCTCCCAAAAGCGGCCTCAGCCGAGGCAAAAGTGTCAAGTTTGTAGAACTTTGAAACAGTGTGAAGAGAGGACCAAGTTGCAGCCTTGCAAATCTGTTCCACAGAAGCTTCATTTTTTAATGCCCATGAGGAAGCAACAGCCCTCGTGGAATGAGCCGTAACTCTCTCGGGAGGCTGCTGTCCAGCAGTCTCATATGCAAAACATATGATACTCTTCAGCCAAAAAGAAAGAAGTAGCCGTAGCTTTCTGTCCCTTACGTTTTCCTGAGAAAACCACAAAGAAGACGACTGGCGAAAGTCCTTAGTTGCCTGCAGGTAAAACTTTAAAGCACAAACTAGAGCAGGAGGGCAAGTGGCAGGCACTGCAGTAACCAGACAAGCGCAACAAAATGTAATAAAATGAAAAAACTTTAATTGAAAAAATATATAAAATACATATAAGGCTGAGCACAGAAACAGGGTGGGACAAGACAAGCATAGCCTGACGCGTTTCGCACCCTCTAGTGGTGCTTATGCATAATAATAATAAGCACCAATAGAGGGCGCGAAACGCGTCAGCCTATGCTTGTCTTGTCCCCCCCTGTTTCTGTGCTCAGCCTTATATGTATTTTATATATTTTTTCAATTAAAGTTTTTTCATTTTATTACATTTTGTTGCGCTTGTCTGGTTACTGCAGTGCCTGCCACTTGCCCTCCTGCTCTAGTTATTACTGGCGATTAGGAGTCAAGCACAGGCTACGGCACTCTACCAGCAATTTTCATTGGAGGATTTCTTTTTCACTTGCCGGTTCCGGACGCCGCTACACCGCGCTTACCCTTCGTGTATGCTAGCAGCACTTTGACTAAAACTTTAAAGCACAGACCACGTCCAAATTGTGCAGAAGTCGTTCTTTGTGTCCTAATCCTTCTCAGAAAGAAGGAACAACAATCTCCTGATTAATGTTCCGATCAGAAACAACCTTAGGAAGAAATCACAATTTAGTACGTAAAACTATCTTATCTGAATGGCAAAATAAGATAAGAAGACTCATGCTGCAATGCCAAGAGCTCTGACACTCTACGAGCAGAAGAAATAAAACTTTCCAAGATAACAACTTAATATCTAAGGAATGCATAGGCTCAAATGGAGCCCCATGAAAGAGTAACTAGTTTGAACACAGGCCTGATCCTGACCAAGGCCTGACAAAATGATTGTACATCTGGGACATTCGCCAGATGTTTGTGTAACAAAATAGATATGGCCGAGATTTGACCCTTTAGGGAACTTGTCGATAAACTTTTATGCAAACCCTCTTGGAAAAAAGGACAAAATTCTAGGAATCCTAACTCTACTCCATGAGTAGCCCTTTAATTCACACCAATAGAGATATTTACACCAAATCTTATGGTAAATCCTTCTAGTTACAGGCTTACGAGCCTGAATCATGGTTTATGACAGTCACAAAATCCCAGCTTGGATAAAATTAAGCATTCAATCTCCAAGTAAACAGCTTCAGAGAAACTAGATTTGGGTGAAGGAAGGGCCCCTGAATCAGAAGGTCCTCCCTCAACGGAAGTCTCCAAGGTGGCAGAGATGTCATCTACACCAGATCTGCATACCAATTGCTGCGAGGCTAGGCCAGTGCTATGAATATCACTGAGGCCCTTTCCCGTTTGATTCGAGCAATTACTCGAGGAAGAAAAGAAAATGGAGGAAACAGGTATGCTAGACTGAAGGTCCAAGGGACCGCCAGAGCATCTATCAGTTCCGCCTGGGGGTCCCTGGACCTCGACCCGTATCTCGGGAGCTTGGCATTCTGACGAGATGCCATGAAATCCAATTCCGGCTGACCCCACTTGAGAATCAAGTTGCAGAACACTTCCGGATGGGTGGTCCCACTCCCCCAAATGAAAGGTCTGTCTGCTCAAGAAATCTGCCTCCCAATTGTCTACCCCTGTGATGTGGATCACCGACAGACAGCAAGAGTGGGCTTCTGCCCACTGGATTATTTTGGCTACTTCGATCATCACTAAGGAACTCCTCATTCCTCCCTGATGATTGATGCAAGCCACAGAAGTTATGTTGTCCGACTGGAACCGGATAAACCTGGCCATGGCTAACTGGCACCAGGCCAAGAGAGCATTGAAAATCGCTCTCAGTTCCAGAATGTTTATAGGAAGAACAGACTCTAACCGAGTCCAAACTCCCTGAGCTTTTGGGGAGCCCCAGACTGCCCCCCACCCTAGAAGGCTGGCGTCTGTTGTCACAATCACCCAAGATGGTCTGAGAAAGCAAGTCCCCTGGGAGAGATGATCCAGAGACAACCACCATTGGAGAGAATCCCTTGTCTCCTGCTCCAGTAGTAATCGGGGAGACAAGTCCGCATAATATCTGTTCCATTGCCTGAGCATGCTTAACTGCAGGAGGTCCGAGATGGAAGCGAGCAAACTGGATGATGTCCATTGTGGCCACCATCAGCCCGATTAACTCCATGCACTGAGCCACTGATGGCCGAGGAGTGGACTGAAGGACTAGACAAGTATCAATAATCTTTAATTTCCTGACTTCTGTAAAAATAAAACTTCATAGACAGGGAGTCCATTATGGTTCCCAAGAAAGTTACCCTTGTTTTTGGAACTAAGGAACTCTTTTCCAAATTTACCTTCCACCCGAGAGATCGTAGGAAGGACAAAACCAAGTCCGTGTGGGATCTTGCTAGTTGAAAGGATGGCACCTGGACTAGAATGTCGTCTAGATAGGGCGTCACTGCAATGCCGCGTGATCGAAGCACCGCCAAACAGATCCCAGAACCTTTGTGAAAATTCTGGGGGCTGTGGCAAGACCGAAAGGATGAGTCACAAATTAGAAGCGTTTGTCCAGAAAGGCAAACCTTAAGAACTTGTGATGATCCCTGTGAATGGGAACATGTAGGTACACGTCCTTTAAATCCACTGTTGTCATAAATTGACCCTCTTGGATCAATGGGAGAATGGAACGAATAGTTTCCATCTTGAAGGACGGTACCCTGAGAAATTTGTTTAGACTCTTGAGGTCTAAAATTGGCCTGAAGGTTCCCTATTTTCTGAGAGCCACGAACAGATTGGAATAAAACCCCAGACCCTGTTCCTGAACGGGAACAATCACTCCCAGGGCAGATAAGTCTCCTACGCAGTGTAAGAACGCCTCTCTCTCTTTGTATGGTCTGCAGATAATCTTGAAAGTAGAAGTCTGCCTCTGGGAGGAAAACTTTTGAACTCCAGTTTGTATCCCTGAGACACTTTCTATTGCCCAGGAATCCTGAACATCCCGAACCCATGCTTGAACGAAGAAGGAAAGTCTGCCCCCTACCAGGTCCAGTCCCGGATCGGGGGCATGCCCTTCATGCTGTCTTGGATTCAATAACAGGCTTCATGGATTGCTTTACCTTATTCCAAGACTGGTTGGGTCTCCATGCAGGCTTAGATTGTTCCTGTTGTCCTTTTTGTTTGTTTCTCTTATCTTGAGGGAGAAGATGACCCTTACCTCCCGTGATATCAGAGATAATTTCCTTCAGGTCAGGTCCAAACAAGATTGTCCCCTTGTAAGGAATAGCTAGAAGCTTAGACGACAAATCCACAGACCAAGGTTTTAACCATAAGGCTCCGAGTTAGAATAGAGAAACTTTAGACCTTAGCTCCCAACTTGATAACTTGAAGGGAAACATCCAACATAAAGGCATTAGCTAGTTTAAGAGCTTTTAGCCTATCTTGGATCTCATCCAAAGAAGTTTCTGTCCTGAGGGCCTTAGACAGCGCATCAAACCAATACGCCGCCGCACTAATGACGGTGGCAATGCACACAGCCGGTTGCCATTGCAAACCCTGGTGTACGTATATCTTTTTGAGTAAACCCTCTAACTTCTTATCCATAGGATCTTTGAAAGCACAACTATCCTCTATGGGAGTAGTAATTCTCTTAGCTAAGGTGGAAACGGTCCCTTCCACCTTAGGAACTGTTTCCAAGCCTCTTTGATAGAGTCGGCTATTGGAAACATCTTAAAAATAGGAGAGGGAGAAAAGGGTATGCTAGGTCTCTCCCACTCCTTAGCAATGATCTCAGTAGCTCTTTGAGGAACTGGAAATACATCTGTGTAGGAAGGAACCTCAAAATATCTGTCCAGTTTACTTCTTAGGGACAATCACAACTGTGGAGTCACTGTCGTCCAAGGTAACTAAAACCTCCCTGAGAAAGACGTGTTCTAGTTTAAACCTGAAAGATACCACCTCCAAGTCCATCAGAGGTAATAGATTCTCTGAATCTGAAATTTCCCCTTCAGATGCTGCAGCAGTACCCTCCTCTTCATTTTGTCATTGGGAGGATAGCTCCGAAATTGCTACAATTGCATCAGAAACCTCGCTTACTGAATGTCTGGCTTTCCTCTTACGTTTGACCTGCAACATTGGAAAAGCAGACAAAGCATCAGAAATAGTAGAAGACATGAGAGAAGCTATGTCTTTTAAAGAAACCCCAGAAGGGACTATAGCGGAGACGCAGGGCATTGCTTGTGAGGGCGCTTGGGGAGAAAGCCGAGGCATATATTGACCCTCATCATTAGATTCTTGGACAACATCCGCCTTAGAGGAGACTGGCTCTGAAAAAATCTTTTCCCTATAATTCAAAGTCCTCTCAATACATGAGGGACAGAAAGGGATTGGTGTTTCCACATTGGCGTCAAACATAAGGAGCAAATGACATCTTGCAAGTCCCCTTTGGTCCATGCTTGTTCACAATTGGCTAAACAGCAAATATTTTTTTAAATGTATTTGCAAATATTAATTAGAAAAAAATGTTACTGTCTCTTTAAATTCAAAACTGTTTCTTTTTTACTGCAAACCATTCAGCTTAGTAAACAATTAAATAAAAAAAATTACACCATTGCACCTCAGCAACTCTGATGAAGTGCTCCTACCTGACTCAAAATCAGCCAATTTCCCCCTTTTTTCAGCTCCAGACGATCCATTTAGTAGCAAACAACAATTCACTGCTGAAAAGGAAATACCGTTTCTGTACTAGCAACGCATGCCCTGCTTCATCATGCGACTCTAGAACAGACTAGACAAATCCTTCCTAATGTCGCTCTACCCTCAACCAATTTCCTCTCAGAACTGAAGCACAACTAAAGTGGCATGCAAACAGGAAGGACCACCCATCGTGGGCGTTAACCTATGTCGAACTCGTCAAAGTTAGAGAACAGTGTAAAACCACCAGAGACATAACACCAGCCCCAGTGCCTGCCAAGTAACGCTGCCAAAATACTCTCCATTCAGGAAAGATTGTAATGTCCAAACATAAAGAGCCACCTTCCCTTCAGTGCCCCTTATGTTCAGAGTGTGCTTACTGTTTTTCTGAGTCTCCTTTCAATGTGCCCCAGAAATTTAAAGTAGCACTTACCTTAGCTTCTACCTGGCCTGAGGAGAATAAAATGCTGAGTAAACTTTTAACTCAGACTGAAGGATATAGGGCAGCAAGAAAACATGGGAGGCACAGCGAGAATTATGTTCCACAAGTTCCCATTGCTCTAAAGCCACCAAAGCTCTACTGAAGAGACTGATATGGACTACGGCTACACCCTAGAACAAAGCAGCACAATCTTGCACTCCTTTAAAAATAATAAACTCTTGATTGAAGAATCTATACTAACACCTCACTTTACCACTTCCTATCACTAACATGGCAAAGAGAATGACTGGAGTGGGAGGGAAGGGAGGAGCTATTTAACAGCTCTGCTGTGGTGCTCTTTGCCGCCTCCTACGGACCAGGAGGTGAATATCCCATTAGTAATTAAAGGGACAGTCTAGGCCAAAATAAACTTTCATGATTCAGATAGGGCATGCAATTTTAAACAATTTTCCAATTTACTTTTATCACCAATTTTGCTTTGTTCTCTTGGTATTCTTAGTTGAAAGCTTAACCTAGGAGGTTCATATGCTAATTTCTTAGACGTTGAAGCCCACCTCTTTCAGATTGCATTTTAATAGTTTTTCACCACTAGAGGGTGTTAGTTCACGTATTTCATATAGATAACACTGTGCTCGTGCACGAGCAGTTATCTGGGAGCAGGCACTGATTGGCTAGACTGCAAGTCTGTTAAAAGAACTGAAAAAAGGGGCAGTTTGCAGAGGCTTAGATACAAGATAATCACAGAGGTTAAAAGTATATTATTATATCTGTGTTGGTTATGCAAAACTGGGAAATGGGTAATAAAGGGATTAGCTATCTTTTAAAAACAATAAAAATTCTGGTACAGACTGACCCTTTAAGATGATTCGTGGACTCATTGTGTCATAAATAAGAAAAAAAAAAAAAAAAAAACAACTTACATTTTAAGCAAAAGCGTGTTTCTTAGTGGTTTGATACAGCATGTAATTTTGCCTTCCTGGTTGTAGTTTACTATGCAAAGGATTAAACATCATTAAAGCAGTATCTCAATTTCTCATATGGACCCATGAAAATATCTGGATCCTAGATTTTGAACATATTTGTCAATACCTAGGATAATGGCATCATGTGTGAGGTTGAAGAAATCAAATGTAATTTCTGGTATCACCTATAATATCAGCTACATTAGACTTTCATGACATTTTACAACTTACTGTTTTGTCCATTTCATGTTAAAAATTTGGTTAAATTGTGTATGAAAAGTTGTTTACCCTACTACATACTTTGATCATGTTTTTACAAACTACTGACATTTGCAAGTAATATTACATTTATTTTTGGTAAAACAACCTGCATATATATTTAAGATGTATTTTGTGGGCAGACAAATTTGTCAACTAGGGAACATGTTCACCTGTGACTGCAGCGAGAGGGGAGCATTGTGCTTCTCGCATTTATCACTGCACACACAACCGCTCCTGCAAAGTCACCCTCTGCTCTTGAGCAGTCAGTAACCTGAGATATGGGGCTATTAATCCCCCAGGTCAGATTAGTCCGGGGTGATTTTAAACCGTCAGCTCAAAGGTGAAGGGTTAAGAAGCAGTCTTAATTTAAAGGGACAGTAGTATGAAAATTAAACTTGAAGGGATATTAAACTCAAATGTTCTCTTTCATGATTCAGAGCATGCACCTTTAAGGACCTTGGGTAGAGCTTGCTGATTGGTGACTACATTCAACCATCAGCAAGCAGTACCCAGGTGTTGAGCCAAAAATAGGCCAAGCTCCTAAGCTTACATTCCTGCTTTACAAATAAATAGAAGAAAAATTGATGATAGGAGTAAATTAGAAAGTTGCTTGAAATTGCATGCTCTCTCTCACTGGTTTTCAAACCTGTCCTCAGACCTCCCTAACAGGCCACATTTTGAGGATATCTGAACTAGAGCACAGGTGAAATAATCTGCCAGTTAGTAAGCCTGGTTATTTTACCTGCTCTCAATCAAGGTTATCCAGAAAACCAGGACTGTTGGGGAGGCCTGAGGACAGGTTTGAAAACCAGTGCTCTATCTGAATCAAAGACAACATTTGAGTTTAATATCCCTTTAAATGGACTGGATAGAGCATGCAATTTTAAACAACTTTCTTATTTACTTCTGTTATCAATTTTGCTTAGTTCGCTTGGAAATCCTAGGTAAGAACAGGAGTGTGCACGTGACCGACAGCAGTGTTTGCAACATTGTTTTGTAGTGGTTCACACCTAATTCACTCATAAAGGTCTTAAAGCACAGTTATATCGAAATATGATTTTCAAGCACTATTATGCCAATGAAATAGAAACTCTCTTTATAAGAAATGAGACCTGAGTACAATAATAAGAAATGGTATTGAGAGAGAAATATCGTTTTAAAAGAAATTTTTATTATGCAGAAAAATTAGCTTACAGAAGAAATAAAAGTGTAAATTTAAATCCAAAATACACAGCGTTAATTGACTATCAGTTAAGCTTGCTTTCAATAACAATTATTTACATACCACTCAAAATTACTTCTTTGCAACCAGACAAATTATCTCTTAGATGCTCTAGAGCAGTGTTTTTCAACCAGTGTGCCGTGAGAGATCCTCACGCGTGCCGCAGCAGACTGACAACAGTGCGGGGGTGTCCCTCTTTCAAATTTTGAAATATTGGGAGTTATGCGACAGGCTCATCAGGCATCATTTACAACCATGACATTGATTCAGACAGACAATGATTATGATTGTTTGTAAATGAATGTCAATATGTCATGTATAGTTTGTAGGAGGCATGACAGCACAGTGAGTGAGTATACATATATATACACACACACACATATATATATATATATATATATATATATATATATATATATATATATATATATATATATATATATATATATATATATATATATATATATATACACATGCATACATACACACATACATACACACATTAGGGGTGTTAAAAATAATAGGCATCGCGATGCAGCCTTTAACGATGCTGCATCGATGCAAGTGAAGAGCCGAATCGATTAACACGTCACGCGACCCTGCCCAGCAAAACTAGGAACTTTCTCTTCCACAGACCAGCCTATTGCGCGTAACGGTCTCACCCAAAAACTTCTGTCTTTTCCAATTTGGTTGACTAAAGAACCCATACTCTGCTCTGTTGTCTACGGTTGCGGGGATCCCTAAGTAGCGCCTGCGCAGTGAGATGGTTGAGGTCAAGTGCTTTCCTCTGGGGATAGAGGAGCATGAATGGAGCAAGATGGCGGACCCTGTGTGCAGGTGAGGGGGTTCTTGAGCAAAATGGGGTGATGTGTTGTGATGTTACCTGGAGCGCATGCAACGTTATTGTGAGTACAGTTTACAGATCACTTGATATTCAATGCGTGTGTAAATACAGGGGCACAGCTTGTAAACACAGTGTGACAAGCGCCTTGTGCCTGGTATGTGTATACAGTGTGTATAAACAGTGTGGGGGTGCTGTGTAAATATAAAAATATAGAGGTACCAAATATAATATATTCCTATACGGTAGTGTATAATGAATTCACTTTATGATAAGAACTTGTAGGCTTATGTTTATACAAAGGTGCTGCGTGTAAAGTGACAGGAGACAGCATTTACTACCTATATAGTGAATTATGTTCCTTTGCAAAAGTTTACTTTTTATACTTGTATCTCTATTAAAGGCTATGGACTTTTGTTTGGTAAAGATTGATGCAAAAAAAAAATTTCTTGAATATAATTTATATATTGTTAGCATGTATATAGCTACGTGTTTTTATATATATATATATATATATATATATATATATATATATATATATATATATATATATATATATATATATTAGGCTACAATGTGTGATTTTGTAAAATTTTGGGATGGTGGTGTGCCACAGGATTTTTTTTTTTTTTTTTTTTTTTAAATATTTTTATTGTGGAAAAAAACAAAAAACAAAGTACAGACAACAAAATACTGTTTAGGTTACAATTGTAGTAGATTCAATTACATGTGATCACTTTCAAATGATAAAGGTAGTTTCACTAATATACGTGACCAGTACTGTGATATAGTTTAGTTAATTCTGTCTGTAATTATAAAAATATGAGTGTCCACATTTTAAACAAGAACAAAACAAAAGCATCATGTATAACAGAATAAGTAGATAACAACAAAGAGTATGGAAAACATTTTGGTGATTCTTGGCTGATTCTCCTCTTTTTAGTCCCATTTAGAGGTAGTATGGACCACTCTTGGATCCGTACATTCAATATATAGAAAACATGTAGGGATAATTAAGAACGAACAAAACATCTATTAAACTATATAAAGGATAAACAAGCATTATAAGTGTCAACTGGACCATAAATGTATAGATCAGTGATTTTTAACTTTTTTTTGCCGTGGCACACTTTTTTACATTAAAAAATCCTGTGGCACACCACCATCCCAAAATTTAAAAAAAAAATCACACATTGTAGCCTAATAAAGCATATATATATATATATATATATATATATATATATATATATATATATATATATATATATATATATATATATATATATATATATATATATATATATATATATATATATATATATATATATATATATATATATATATACACACACACACAGAAACACACACATACTGTATGATTGTGCTGTTATGCCATGCCTCCTACAAACTACCCCTGCACTGGGAGTAAAAAACAAGCAAAGTTTAAAAAATATGTCACACTGTTGTCAGTCTGCTGTGTCACACCTGAGGATCTCTCACGGCACACTAGTGTGCCACGGCACACTGGTTGAAAAACACTGGTATAGATTATTACGACTGTATGCCAATTTGTGTGTCCCTAAATTCAAAAACGGCATTGCTAAAAGATTGTGTGAGAGGGTGATCAGAATACATATAATTTTGCCAGTGTGGGAAAGGGGTACATAGTACTATGTGTGGGTGTTATTGAAAGGGTAGCAGTTTCTCTAGCGGTGAGGAGAGGTCTGCTTTAAATTTACTAAGGAGGGTCGGGCGATCATTGCGTTAAGACAGAGGACTGAATGGGAGGTGTCCCAGTGAAGTATGTGGGTAAGGGGGATGCTAGGGAGTGAGGGATGCCATTGGGAGATTTTTCCCAGGAGATGTTATACTGTCAGCATTTTATGAAGAACGTCCAATATAAAATAAAATCATAAACATTACCATATGCATGATGATCAAGTATGCTGCCCCGTCTGCAACCTCAGCTGCCAGACGCAAGGCAGGGAAAAAACAGAATTTATGTTTACCTGATAAATTACTTTCTCCAACGGTGTGTCCGGTCCACGGCGTCATCCTTACTTGTGGGATATTCTCCTCCCCAACAGGAAATGGCAAAGAGCCCAGCAAAGCTGGTCACATGATCCCTCCTAGGCTCCGCCTTCCCCAGTCATTCGACCGACGTAAAGGAGGAATATTTGCATAGGAGAAATCATATGATACCGTGGTGACTGTAGTTAAAGAAAATAAATTATCAGACCTGATTAAAAAACCAGGGCGGGCCGTGGACCGGACACACCGTTGGAGAAAGTAATTTATCAGGTAAACATAAATTCTGTTTTCTCCAACATAGGTGTGTCCGGTCCACGGCGTCATCCTTACTTGTGGGAACCAATACCAAAGCTTTAGGACACGGATGAAGGGAGGGAGCAAATCAGGTCACCTAGATGGAAGGCACCACGGCTTGCAAAACCTTTCTCCCAAAAATAGCCTCAGAAGAAGCAAAAGTATCAAATTTGTAAAATTTAGTAAAAGTGTGCAGTGAAGACCAAGTCGCTGCCTTACATATCTGATCAACAGAAGCCTCGTTCTTGAAGGCCCATGTGGAAGCCACAGCCCTAGTGGAATGAGCTGTGATTCTTTCAGGAGGCTGCCTGCCGTCCGGCAGTCTCGTAAGCCAATCTGATGATGCTTTTAATCCAAAAAGAGAGAGAGGTAGAAGTTGCTTTTTGACCTCTCCTTTTACCAGAATAAACAACAAACAAGAAAGATGTTTGTCTAAAATCCTTCGTAGCATCTAAATAGAATTTTAGAGCACGAACTACATCCAAATTGTGCAACAAACGTTCCTTCTTTGAAACTGGATTCGGACACAAAGAAGGCACGACTATCTCCTGGTTAATGTTTTTGTTAGAAACAACTTTCGGAAGAAAACCAGGTTTAGTACGCAAAACCACCTTATCTGCATGGAACACCAGATAAGGAGGAGAACACTGCAGAGCAGATAATTCTGAAACTCTTCTAGCAGAAGAAATTGCAACCAAAAACAAAACTTTCCAAGATAATAACTTAATATCTACGGAATGTAAGGGTTCAAACGGAACCCCCTGAAGAACTGAAAGAACTAAATTGAGACTCCAAGGAGGAGTCAAAGGTTTGTAAACAGGCTTGATTCTAACCAGAGCCTGAACAAAGGCTTGAACATCTGGCACAGCTGCCAGCTTTTTGTGAAGTAACACAGACAAGGCAGAAATCTGTCCCTTCAAAGAACTTGCAGATAATCCTTTCTCCAAACCTTCTTGAAGAAAGGATAGAATCTTAGGAATTTTTACCTTATCCCAAGGGAATCCTTTAGATTCACACCAACAGATATATTTTTTCCATATTTTGTGGTAGATTTTTCTAGTTACAGGCTTTCTGGCCTGAACAAGAGTATCAATGACAGAATCTGAGAACCCTCGCTTTGATAAGATCAAGCGTTCAATCTCCAAGCAGTCAGTTGGAGTGAGACCAGATTTGGATGTTCGAACGGACCTTGAACAAGAAGGTCTCGTCTCAAAGGTAGCTTCCATGGTGGAGCCGATGACATATTCACCAGGTCTGCATACCAAGTCCTGCGTGGCCACGCAGGAGCTATCAAGATCACCGATGCCCTCTCCTGATTGATCCTGGCTACCAGCCTGGGGATGAGAGGAAACGGCGGGAATACATAAGCTAGTTTGAAGGTCCAAGGTGCTACTAGTGCATCTACTAGAGTCGCCTTGGGATCCCTGGATCTGGACCCGTAGCAAGGAACCTTGAAGTTCTGACGGGAGGCCATCAGATCCATGTCTGGAATGCCCCACAATTGAGTAATTTGGGCAAAGATTTCCGGATGGAGTTCCCACTCCCCCGGATGAAATGTCTGACGACTCAGAAAATCCGCTTCCCAATTTTCCACTCCTGGGATGTGGATTGCAGACAAGTGGCAGGAGTGAGTCTCCGCCCATTGAATGATTTTGGTCACTTCTTCCATCGCCAGTGAACTCCTTGTTCCCCCCTGATGGTTGATGTACGCAACAGTCGTCATGTTGTCTGATTGAAACCGTATGAACTTGGCCTTTGCTAGCTGAGGCCAAGCCTTGAGAGCATTGAATATCGCTCTCAGTTCCAGAATATTTATCGGGAGAAGAGATTCTTCCCGAGACCAAAGACCCTGAGCTTTCAGGGGTCCCCAGACCGCGCCCCAGCCCACCAGACTGGCGTCGGTCGTGACAATGACCCACTCTGGTCTGTGGAAGCTCATCCCCTGTGACAGGTTGTCCAGGGACAGCCACCAACGGAGTGAATCTCTGGTCCTCTGATCTACTTGTATCGTCGGAGACAAGTCTGTATAATCCCCATTCCACTGACTGAGCATGCACAGTTGTAATGGTCTTAGATGAATTTGCGCAAAAGGAACTATGTCCATTGCCGCTACCATCAAACCTATTACTTCCATGCACTGCGCTATGGAAGGAAGAGGAACAGAATGAAGTATTTGACAAGAGTTTTGATTTTCTGGCCTCTGTCAGAAAGATCCTCATTTCTAAGGAGTCTATTACTGTTCCCAAGAAGGGAACCCTTGTTGATGGAGATAGAGAACTTTTTTCTACGTTCACTTTCCACCCGTGAGATCTGAGAAAGGCCAGGACAATGTCCGTGTGAGCCTTTGCTTGTGGAAGGGACGACGCTTGAATCAGTATGTCGTCCAAGTAAGGTACTACTGCAATGCCCCTTGGTCTTAGCACCGCTAGAAGGGACCCTAGTACCTTTGTGAAAATTCTTGGAGCAGTGGCTAATCCGAACGGAAGTGCCACAAACTGGTAATGCTTGTCCAGAAATGCGAACCTTAGGAACCGATGATGTTCCTTGTGGATAGGAATATGTAGATACGCATCCTTTAAATCCACAGTGGTCATGAATTGACCTTCCTGGATGGAAGGAAGAATTGTTCGAATGGTTTCCATTTTGAACGATGGAACCTTGAGAAACTTGTTTAGGATCTTGAGATCTAAGATTGGTCTGAATGTTCCCTCTTTTTTGGGAACTACGAACAGATTGGAGTAGAACCCCATCCCTTGTTCTCCTAATGGAACAGGATGAATCACTCCCATTTTTAACAGGTCTTCTACACAATGTAAGAATGCCTGTTTTTTTATGTGGTCTGAAGACAATTGAGACCTGTGGAAGCTCCCCCTTGGGGGAAGCCCCTTGAATTCCAGAAGATAACCTTGGGAGACTATTTCTAGTGCCCAAGGATCCAGAACATCTCTTGCCCAAGCCTGAGCGAAGAGAGAGAGTCTGCCCCCCACCAGATCCGGTCCCGGATCGGGGGCCAACATCTCATGCTGTCTTGGTAGCAGTGGCAGGTTTCTTGGCCTGCTTACCTTTGTTCCAGCCTTGCATTGGCCTCCAGGCTGGCTTGGCTTGAGAAGTATTACCCTCTTGCTTAGAGGACGTAGCACTTGGGGCTGGTCCGTTTCTGCGAAAGGGACGAAAATTAGGTTTATTTTTGGCCTTGAAAGACCAATCCTGAGGAAGGGCGTGGCCCTTGCCCCCAGTGATATCAGAAATAATCTCTTTCAAGTCAGGGCCAAACAGCGTTTTCCCCTTGAAAGGAATGTTAAGCAATTTGTTCTTGGAAGACGCATCCGCTGACCAAGATTTTAGCCAAAGCGCTCTGCGCGCCACAATAGCAAACCCAGAATTTTTCGCCGCTAATCTAGCCAATTGCAAAGTGGCGTCTAGGGTGAAAGAGTTAGCCAATTTGAGAGCATGAATTCTGTCCAAAATCTCCTCATAAGAAGAATCTTTATTGAGCGCCTTTTCTAGTTCATCGAACCAGAAACACGCTGCTGTAGTGACAGGAACAATGCATGAAATTGGTTGTAGAAGGTAACCTTGCTGAACAAACATCTTTTTAAGCAAACCCTCTAATTTTTTATCCATAGGATCTTTGAAAGCACAACTATCTTCTATGGGTATAGTGGTGCGTTTGTTTAAAGTAGAAACCGCCCCCTCGACCTTGGGGACTGTCTGCCATAAGTCCTTTCTGGGGTCGACCATAGGAAACAATTTCTTAAATATAGGGGGAGGGACGAAAGGTATGCCGGGCCTTTCCCATTCTTTATTTACAATGTCCGCCACCCGCTTGGGTATAGGAAAAGCTTCGGGGGGCCCCGGGACCTCTAGGAACTTGTCCATTTTACATAATTTCTCTGGAATGACCAAATTCTCACAATCATCCAGAGTAGATAACACCTCCTTAAGCAGGGCGCGGAGATGTTCCAATTTAAATTTAAATGTAATCACATCAGGTTCAGCTTGTTGAGAAATTTTCCCTGAATCTGAAATTTCTCCCTCAGACAAAACCTCCCTGGCCCCCTCAGACTGGTGTAGGGGCACTTCAGAATCAATCGTTTTAGCCCAGAAAATGTCTACAGTCTTAAAAGCCCTTGTGAAGCCCTTTTTTTCTTTATGTAATAAAAATGGCTTACCGGATCCCATAGGGAAAATGACAGCTTCCAGCATTACATCGTCTTGTTAGAAATGTGTCATACCTCAAGCAGCAAAAGTCTGCTCACTGTTTCCCCCAACTGAAGTTAATTCCTCTCAACAGTCCTGTGTGGAAACAGCCATCGATTTTAGTAACGGTTGCTAAAATCATTTTCCTCTTACAAACAGAAATCTTCATCTCTTTTCTGTTTCAGAGTAAATAGTACATACCAGCACTATTTTAAAATAACAAACTCTTGATTGAATAATAAAAACTACAGTTAAACACCAAAAAACTCTAAGCCATCTCCGTGGAGATGTTGCCTGTACAACGGCAAAGAGAATGACTGGGGAAGGCGGAGCCTAGGAGGGATCATGTGACCAGCTTTGCTGGGCTCTTTGCCATTTCCTGTTGGGGAGGAGAATATCCCACAAGTAAGGATGACGCCGTGGACCGGACACACCTATGTTGGAGAAACACATGACAATGATATACCGTATCAAGCAATAACAACAAATAGAGGGATAGTTAGCAATGTTATGCAAAGCCTTCATGCTCTGTGAGATTAGTGGGCTACGGGAGGATCTAAATTTACACAGTATTACAAGGACCTATAGAATATTAATGTTAAGGGCTAAACCATTAACTTCAAAATAGCATTAGTCATTGGCAAAACTCCAGTATTAAATTGTCCTCTACTGAGCAGTCCGTAAAGAAAGACATAATATTTGAGCCAAACAAGGGGTAGTAAAAACGGAGCTCCATAATAGAATACTACATGCCTGATATGTCTTCTCCTGTCTAGCCCTCTCCAGTCTTAGGTATATGGCTTCCTTTTTGGCTGCAGAGGCAGCTTCTATCAAATGATTTTAAGAGGGATCGCTGTATTTTCCATGTGAGAGTTGAGTACTCTAGTGCAACCTGTCCCGCGGCTGATCCCAGGGGGAATAACCCGTAAGTGATGAGTTGGGGTGTAAGTGAACGGTGTGTCTGGGTGAGTTTTATTTGTGTATACCAGGGAGTCTCAATGTTGCCCTGTACCACCGGAGAGTAGGCTGTGCGGGATGTCTGTGCTACGATGCTAGTGTCAGCATCAGAACTGTTATCCCCTTCAGGGTTAGTCATGACCAGCTTACCGGCACAGGGAGGGACAGAAGCAATTTTGGCCAGAGGCCTAGGAATATATGCTGCCCCTGTAGTCACGTCCATTTCCTCCAGCACTACCGGCAAGCTGTGGTCAGTCCGGTTAGTTTCCTTGCTGTGTGTGCTGCATTTGCTGTCCTGTGTAGCTTGGTGCAGGTCCCGCACCCTCGGTTGCATTAACAGATCTTTTGCAGGTGAGGTTTTCTCCTCCATTATTGTTCTTTTTCGGTCGCCATCTTTGGTTAGAGATATCGCAGAGGTCTGTGTTAAATCTCCTGCAGCAACTTGTTCCCTCAACGGCACTTTGCGTTCCACGCAGTCTAGTGGGGAAGATCGCTGGTATATTCTGAGGAGAAGGTTATCTAATCTAGCAAAACGCTGATCCAATTCCTGCTCTAATCTGGTCTCCCATGCAGTCGCCATTTTGAGGTGATCTGATGTGCTGCGATTTGGTGATAGAGGTCTGTGCCGCTATTAGTTGTGAGTTGCTTGTATTGTCCAACTTTGCTGAAAAGGTCAGTAAGGCAACGGCCTGTTGCCAGCACTAGTGACCCGGTGATTCCGGGGGGGGGTTCGCTACCTATGTGTAGGCCTCCGCCCTAGGTCTTGAACTTCCGAACTGTGGCTCTATTATCATACGAACAGCTGTCCAGGATTGTAATATAGCCGCCTCTTACTTGGTAGCTGCTAACCATTCGGTTATGTGTGTAATATAGCTGTTATCGGCTCTAAAACCGGAGGATTAAAGAGATTTCAATTAGAGCCTGCAGTAGATGCGTCCTGTCAGGTACGCAGATCGGACACGCCCCCTGACACAGGATTTTTTTAATGTAAAAAAGTGTGCCACGCAAAAAAAAAAGGTTGCAAATCACTGCTCTAGAGCGACTTGACCCTTGTTTACAATGAGGTGTTTTTATAGTGTGTTGTATCAGAGACATCTTGTCACCCTTTCTAGTATAAACATTTTGTACTTATCAATTGTATACAGACTGTTAAGACATATGCTCTCGTATCAGCTTACCTAGGTTTTACTCTTAAAAGATATTAACAGGGGGGCGGAGCCAACTGCCGTTGAGACCAGACATGTTCTTATGTAGCTCCTGCTTATGAGAGCACTTTTATGGTATATTATCTATATATAACTCTGAAACTTTTCTCTTTTTTTTACTCTGAAGACTTCAGCTACATGTCTGGTCCTATTTCGGATTCAGAAACACGCTATATCTACGGGCTTACCGACACCAAGTGCCTCTAAGTGAAGCGAGGCCATACGGTATAAACGCTATCTTGAATTGTAGTACATCTGTCGCATCTGCTAATTTGCCTGCCTGGCCAGAGATCATTGGCTCTACTGCTAACTATGGAGGATTCCTACTCTGAAATAAGAAACTGCCTCTTGGAATTGGACCACCGCATGACGAACCACTTTAATTGTCTGAGAGATGCCATCAGAAGCGGCTCTGAAAACACAGTGCCGTCTGCTGCAATAATAGAGGAGCAAGCGGAGCTTCAAACTACAACTACAGCCTACCCCCAGCAGAGTACTTCGTCAGTGCTAACTTGCCAGACTCCAGTAGCTATTTCATCTTACATCTTGCAAGTGGTGGAGGGAGAAGCTTGTTCTGTGGAAGAGATAGGATTGCGGCTGCCTGATATACGATCGGTTACATTTGCCTGCAGCGCTTATGGAGACACCTTAACCTTAGGGGATCCTAGGCTGCGCTTTAACTATTTGAACCCTCTTGTTAGCCCCCCTGGGCACCCCAAATCAGCGATTCATATCTTACAAGTAGTCATACCCCAAGAAATAAAACTCTTCGTGCATAGTGGGACTACATTTGCGATCTCCCCTGGGGGAACATTTATTCCGGATCACACAGCCTGCATTGTGGTGGATAAAGCCACTTCCCTTATAAGCTGGACATCTGGGTTATATGAGCAGGCAGGCATGTACAGCTCCTTTGTTTTACGTGACATGCTACAGATGAGTGATTTTGCAGACCTCTACATAACCGTTAAAACCTCCAGCATAGGTGCAAGTGTGGATTGGAGTTTAGGGAGAGACTTCATCACGTATTATGACAGCCCACAACTCCTAAAACTGTCCTGCATTCCCTCTGCGATTTATTGCTGTTTGAGGCTCTCTTTTGACCCAGGTGGTGATTTTTATCTTTACTCCCTCTACTGCAGACACTGATGGGTTAGCTTAGCATCGTCAAGAGATGATATTCTACGCGGTGCCTTGTCAATTGATAGATGTTACTTTGCCCTGACGTGGTCACACAGATTAACAGTTTCACTACTACACCTGATACGTTATTTAGAGCTCCTGCCTGCCAGTGCTTTCTTTATGGGCTACATCGGAAGGTGCCCTGGCTGAACCACTTCCCCCTCTGTATAAAGCCTGAGATCAGCGAACTGCCAATTTGCCATGCTCTGCTGTATTTGCAGGTTACTGTCTCCAGAGACAATTTATATTTATATAGAGCTCCACATTAGAGACATTAACTTTTTACACAGCATATAGATGTTGACAGTGCTGTCTGATAAGGTTTTCTTTTTTCCTCTATACCTGAGTTTATTGTAACTGACTAATACTTAAGGGCTCTATGGTTTATAATCCCATGTCAATTCTACATTTGGTCCATGCATGTTTTGAATGTCAGTGGTACACTTTGGGTCAAGGGGTAATCAGAGTTTGGTTTGATAGTTTCATTTTATATAAGCTAATTTTACTCCATAGAGCCCAGTTTAGATAATCTTTATAATCAGGGGGGGGGAAATGCTTTAAGTTTTATGCATGTTGACACTATTCTTATGCACAACGCCTTAACCAGAGGATTTAGCTCAAATTACCTAGAGCTGTGCTATATTGGATAACCTGGCGACTAGCTTTAAATATGTACATCTACATTTTATATCCAAATGTTCCTCTAATGTAGCCGCATAATGTTTGTATATTATATGCTGAGAGTTGTTTGTTTTGCAGCTAGTTGATTCTTATGTCTTCTACTTCCACAATTGTTTTATATGAGAAGTCTGTTATTATGGCTTAAATTGCATTAAGGGAAGGCCTTCTTAACAGAATGTACAATCTAGCTTGTTTTATATGTCCCTCATGACATTCGGTTCTCATAGGTTTATTTGCTACTTTATTATCAGTACCCTGCATCCCCTGCTCCACTCCATAATTCATAGCAGTACTAGGCACATTAGATGCATAAGTAGGATATATAGTGCCCAATATGAATATTTCTGAGGATATGCCCTGTTACTCAGTTTCAGATAGGCTTCTTACCCAATATTATGTGTCCATATAAGCTCTATTACTAATTATTTCAGATATTAGTATCTTTGTAAAATAATTTACTTGGTTAGTATGCCTTACCACATGTCTGGACTTAATACATGATATATGTCAATTAAATCATGGAGATATAGGTGAGCCATTTTGCAAGTCTTTCTATAAAAGGTAAAAATATACCACAGGCGATCCTAAGTTTTGACACACATTATATGTCCATACTGACTTCCTTTAAGCCTCTACTTGAGGGACTCGTATCTTTTTCAGGATGTGACCTTCTTAGACACCTCCCATTTCTATCTGACCCCTCTCCTCCCTTTCCCGCTGGCGATTAGTACCTGCGGGTCATACCCCTACTCCTTTTACCTGCATCGCCTATAGATGGCACCTCCCCAGGAGAGGGGTTCATGTAGTGGCCCTTAACTGACTTTATGTGTCTATAGAAATGTCCCCCCCCTGTTTGTATCTTCTTTGGCAATTTCCCTTACACCCATATGCCCTAGTTTTCATATTTTAGAGTTGTTCTCCAGGAGTATACTCAAAAGCCCTGAGATCCAATCCCATTCCATTTTACATCGCCCTGCAGTTTGTATTTTCAAGATCACATGGCTCCGCCCCCCCCCCCTTCCCTTCTCCCCTCTCCCCCCCATTATGAGCGGCTCTTGCCCGCTGCGTCCCCCCCCCCCCCTATATACTCAGGCCTACGGGAGGCCTGAAAGATACCAGCTCCCTTCCTCTCACTGTTTTCAGCATATAGAATACCCTTTATTTGAGAGTAGGGACCACTAGTTACCTGTATTATAAAACCGAGACTTCATTTCTATATGCCCCAGTCACACATGTTTTGATTTCACTGTTCGCACTCCGTATTTAAGGTCATGAAGTCGGTGCTATAACTTATGTCAAATGTTATCTCTCTGTTTTCAACCTAGATATCTTCCATATCATTGACTCCTATTATATAAATATTGAACTTCTATTGACTAGATAATATTTTGACAAATCATATATTAGCACACCAATGTCTTAACTTTTATGTACCTTCCATGTGTGATATGTATCAGTTAGTTTTCTTTTTGTATTTGTTTTGTGCTGGGACATGCTTCCTTCGCTGTTATCTCCATCCATTGTCTCAATAAAAATTATTCAATAAAAAAAAAAAAAAAAAAAAGATATTAACAGAACAAATCAAATTTGATAATAGAAGTAAATTGGAAAGTTGTTTATACAGTAATCACATGCTGTATCTGAATCATAAAAGTTTAATTGTGACTTTACTGTCCCTTTAAAGGGCCATTATAGTAAAAAAAAAAAAATTGCTCTGCTTCGTTAAGAGTATGTAATTTTTTTGACTATTGACCCTGCTCTTCTGTGTATTTAACCCAGTAAAAGGGTTAAACAAACGGTAAATGTTCCGTTTGGGACTAGAGGTGCACTGCTGGTACCGAGCAAAACATCTGTGTGTTTAATCCCTTTGCGGGTTTAAACAAAAACAGGATTGATAGTCAAAAATGACATGCGGACAACGGATTGAGCATGTAATGTTTTGACTATAATGGACTTTTAAATGGATTAGATATAGCATGAAATGTTAAACTTTCCAATTTACTTCTGTTACCAATTGTGCTTCATTTTCTTGGCAATTTTTTGTTCAAAAGTAATCTTAGGTGAGCTGACTAGTTTGCACATGTATTTATCCATATGGCACTAGTGTTTGCAACAATTTTTATATCCATATTATTATTACCATCATCATCTGTTATTTCTAGAGCCCCCAACAGATTCCACAGCGCTAGTTGCAAACACTGCTAAGATCTTATCAGCCTAACTAGTTTTAATCAACAAAAGATACAAAAAGAATAAAGCAAATTTGATAGAAAGTGAAATTGTATTTAAAATTGCATGCTCTATTTGAATCATAAAAGTTTTAATTTGACTTTACTGTCTCTTTAAAGGGACCCTCAAGTCAAAATAAACTTTTATGATTCAGATAGAACATGCAGTTTTAAGACACTTTCCAGTTTACTTGCATTTACAAATTTTGCAGTCTTTTTATATTCACACTTTCTGGGGAACAAAATCCTACTGAGCATGTGCACAAGCTCACAGGGTATATGAATACTAGTCTGATTGGCTGATGTCTGTCACATGATACAGGGGCTGGAAAAATAAGAAAAAAAATTTGTCAGAAAAAAAAAAAAAAATCTACCGATTTAAAATTCAGAGTAAGTGTTACTGTATTTTCTTTTTATTATGCACTTGTTAATTGTGCAATTCTCCATTGAGTGGTCCTTTAAGACAGCAAGAGCCCCAAAGCTTTATCTGCAGCTTGATAAATGGAGCCCATCAACCAGGAGATAAAAGCCATGTCTGACAGACCTACCCAAAGCAGCTATCATAGGGGTGTAATGTATTATGGCCTAGGCCAACAAGGCCTGCGCTTAGAATAGCAGCATTTTTTGCTACATTGCAAGGGACGCGTCCACACAAACCAAAATCAATTTTCAGCACATCGAGAGTACAGTAATGTGTTATATAGTGCAGCCGCATACCCAGCCCTGCATTGGTCCTTACATGCGACGCTACAAGTGTGCACAATGCCAATCCTCGGTCTTCCAGCTACTGTCCACAGGAGGCAGGAAGAGTGCCTGGGCTCTTCGATCTGGAGCTTCTACTACTTTTGACCACAGGATATATGATAAACCAATGCATAATAACTCGTAGATGTTATGATAAGAAGCCGACAGATGTTTTTCCTATTTGGAGTTATAAATGTGATTGCAACGCTCGTTTATGTTGCCTGCATTTAATACCATTAAAGTTTACCAGCCATGGTGATTTTGGGAGACCACTAACGGGCTGCATATCTCTATTATATCTATATGTATGTTCTGCTCAACAAAAAGGTATCCTCAACAAAATGTATCTTTTTATTAACATTTGGGGAAATTGAATATCTAATATATGCAGAGTTTAACTCTACGTGGAATAGCACACAAAGTAAGTTGCAGCCGAAACTATTTAACTGCTTGGAGAATTATAGACCAATACCTGCTGCCAACTGTGCTAAGGTTTAATTTTGCTGTGGCTGACAAACACCTTGTTATTATGAAGCAGTTCCATTGTGTTCATATTTTATGCTCCAGGCTACTAATTGTCCTACGTCTGTTTTTAATCTGGAGTTTGTATTTACAGTTTGTGTTACTGGGATATTTTGGAGTGCACGGCTTGCAAATCTTTTTATAATTAAGTTTTCTGTATTTGTGCTGAATTCACTGTCTTTCCAGAAATCATATGAATTGCTTGAGATTTCTCTCTTTTTTTAGTACATATTTTTAAAGGTTCTGCACCAATGGATTTATATAGGAATAGTTTGTCCTTAGGCATAATGTTTTAAATCATATACCATCTTGGCTGCTATATTTCATAATAGAAGGCGGCACTGCATGGCGTGCTGGGGATCAGCCTAAAACTAAGGGGTGAAGTGCCAGTTTTGGGATAGGTTGTTGCAGCACGCAAGAAGAAAGACGTTCAGAATTTACTTGTACATATTCTTCTGTCTGTGGGTGATTTCTCAGTGATTCGGCTGGGTAGGTAGGGGGTTACATCTCGAGCTCTACAGAAAGTTTGTGCCCCTTTAAGCAGTTGGTGTAGTATCACATTGTGTCCCCAGAGATCCCTTTGAGCAGTTGGTGTAGTATCACATTGTGTCCCCAGAGATCCCTTTGAGCAGTTGGTGTAGTATCACATTGTGTCCCCAGAGATCCCTTTGAGCAGTTGGTGTAGTATCACATTGTGTCCCCAGAGATCCCTTTGAGCAGTTGGTGTAGTATCACATTGTGTCCCCAGAGATCCCTTTGAGCAGTTGGTGTAGTATCAGATTGTGTCCCCAGAGATCCCTTTGAGCAGTTGGTGTAGTATCACATTGTGTCCCCAGAGATCCCTTTGAGCAGTTGGTGTAGTATCACATTGTGTCCCCAGAGATCCCTTTGAGATCCTGTATTTCTAGCTCCAACACCACCTTTCAGCTCAGACCAATGTCTTTTCCTCCCTTCCCTCCCCTCTCTCCCCATCTCTTCTCTCATTTACTTTGGAAATTCCATGAAAAAATAAATAACATCTTACACCCTGATCAAAAACCATTACAACTAAAAAAAAAAAAAAAGCCCTAAACCCTGGGGAATGGGGGGCAGCAGAATTTTGAGTGCCTAGGGCAGCACAAAACCTAAATACATCACTGAACTATTATGATTCTACCTAAAAAGTACACACCAAGACATAACAAAAGGAAGATAGCATATAAGAACCTTGTATAATTCTTGTTATGCACATAACTACCTGCATGACGAGGCCTTCTAGTCATGCAGGGGGATCGCTGATCAAACATAACAGGCCGGTGGCCTAGTGGGCAGCACTCCCAGGTTTCTCAAAGAGGCTGAATCAGGAAGGAGCTTGAAGTTACAAGGGAGCTGGAAGGGGAGGGAATTCAAACCCCTCAATATCAGCTCCTGTAGCAGCTACAAACCTCAAAGACCCCTCCCTTAAAATAGAGTTGTCTTGGAGGAGTAATAGAAATCAGGGCAAGCAAAAGAAAAAAAGCGTGGCGGGGTGTCAGACTCTCTGGAAGTCAATGGTGGTTAGCGGGGCGCTTTGTCTGAGAGGGAGGAGGAGCCAGGAAGACTGAACGTAGCTTGTACTGTACGTTGGAGGTGAGCCGTAGCGGAGGAGCTGTGTGCCTATCCGACATCGGAGTTATTGGGGGACTGAGCGAACCAGGACACCAACGTTGACAGTAAGGTACTGACCTAAGAACCGTGTTGTGGCTGAGACGCTATGCTGTGGCAGGTTCCTCCTGCTTTAAGGGCTGTGTCACTTGAGCGCTTGTAAGGGTACCTTTTTCTGTGTACATTATGATAGAAATCAGATCTATTACAAATAAAGAAAGAAAAAAAAAAAAACACACACAAACACACAGGGATGTTACATTATATGCACAATACAAAAAAAAATCTGGTATGTCTAAAAGTTTATTTTCTAGCAGACAAGTCCCTCTCCTAAAGGGACAGTCTACTCCAGAATATTTATTTTAAAAGATAGATAATCCCTTTAATACATATTACCCAGTTTTGTATAACCAACACTGTTATATTAAAGGGACACTGTAGTCAAATATACACTCGTGTTCTAACAATAGCATACCAATTAAAAAAAATTTCAAAGTACATTCAAATTTTTGTTGTTTGCAATATATCAGTTTTATCATTTTTACCTTTTTCCAAACCCACGGATTTATACTCCCTAACTGTATTCCAATCCTGGAGGACAACTCCAGTTGGAACATGACGACTAATGGACGCAATGCGCATGCGCGACTACACGCAACGTCATTGTCACCGTCTTAGGGCTAAGAAGACACTCTGTTGATCCAGCTTCAGAGGAGTATGCTGCGTAGTGTGCGCATGCGTTATTTTCTCTGCTGTCGGTGATGTTTGCTTCTATGCCGCAATATGCGCATACGATACTAATAGAAAACGATTGCACATGCGTTTAATGACGAAATTGTATTTTAATTACATGCCAATACTGGGCATACAATTGGCCAGAATGTTATTGCTTAGACGGCCCACATTTGAGGGCTGGTTAACGTGACGTCAGTGACATAAAATAAAAGTTTATTTTTCAGCTAAAGGGAGCTTCGTTTTTGAAAATGAAAAGGTAGATTTAATTTATAATTGCAATGTTTAATGTTGGGTGAGTTTTGCCTAAGAACAGCTAAAGTTAGTAATCCTTTAATATACTTTTTACATCTGTGATTACCTTGTATCTAAGAGACTGTCAAACGAACTGAAATAAGGGAAGTCTACAGACATGCATTTTAGCCAATCAGTGCACTCTCATAAGTAACTCCACGGCGTGAGCACAATGACAGATAGATAGATATTTATAGATATAGATATATATTTATTTTTTTTTAATTTGTGTGCGCCACTCACTGGAATTTGACCAGCAATAGGGCTTAAACGTAGGTAGCAAAACAAAGCTCAAAAATTGTCTAAGCAGTGGGAAAAAAAAAAAAAAAAAAAAAAAATCAGAAAAAAAGGATAAAGGGACATGAAACTCAATTTTGCTCTCATGATTCAGATAGAGCATGCATTTTTAAACAACTTTCCAATTTATTTCTATTATCTAATCTTTCATTCTCTTTGTATCCTTTTTTAAAAGTATATCCAAATAGGCTCAGAAGCTGCTGATTGGTGGATGCACATAAATGCCTCTGGTCATTGGCTTTCAACCAACTCCCAGTAGGGCATTGCTGCTGTATCATCCACAAAGGATACCAAGAGAATGAAGCAAATCAGATAAAATAAAGTAAATAGGAAAGCTATTTAAAATTGTATGATCTATCTGAATCCTAAAATAAAAAATGTTGGGTTTCATGTCCTTTAAAACACTGCTCCTGCCCAGAGAGCGGCCGTTGGCAATGGCATCCATCTGTGATGAGACATACTGGGTCATGACCTAAAAAAAGACACTCTGAGCAGACAGTAAAAAACACAGGTGCACAGGGCATAGTAAAATCATAAATGGAACAGTGCTATCTTAAGAAAGAAAAATATTAAGTCCATGATCCTTTTCAGTTTTTGTAAAATGCACATGTCAAATAAGGAGGCTGTTTCCACTACCTTCAATACAAATATCTACTTTAGGATCCAAATGCAGTTCCATTTGAGCTGGTCTTGTGTACAGCCTATTTTCTCACTCATATACAGACAATTTTATAGTTGCATTACAGTGAAAAAAATATCATGCTCTCTTGCTGTTGTTGCAAGGTCGACAGCAATAAAATTATATACTTGTGTCTAATGCCTGCAAATTGGTTAAATGCATAGGTAAAGTTTGGTTCGATCACCACAGATAACTGCTAATCCTGAGTGGAAACTGCCGCTGACCGAATCATTAAAGGACAGTCAAGTCCAAAACAAACTCATGATTTAAATAGGGAATGTATTTTTTTTTTATTTTTTTATTTTTTTTTATTGAGGTTAAATGCACAATACATAACATAAAAAGGAGGAACTTGAATGTGCAAAAGAATTTACCAGGATTTCTCAAGCCATTTAATATATATATATATATATATATATATATACACACACACAGGTAGCCCTCAGTTTACGCCGGGGTTAGGTTCCAGAAGGAATGGTTGTAAATCGAAACCGTTGTAAATTGAAACCCAGTTTATAATGTAAGTCAATGGGAAGTGAGGGAGATAGGTTCCAGGCCCCTCTCAAAATTGTCATAAATAACACCTAATACATTATTTTTAAAGCTTTGAAATGAAGACTTTAAATGCTAAACAGCATTATAATCCTAATAAAATAATCCCACAACACAGAATATATAATTAAAATAAGTTAAATGAACAAAAACATTTGCTAAACAGAATTATAAACCTATTAAAATAATCATACAACACAGACTTCACTTGCATTTTTCTGCAAACAGTTATTTCTATGCATTCCAATCTGGACTGATTTATAGACAGGAAGATCTTGTTCCTTTGAAATCTGCTTGACTGCTCAGGTCTGGTTAAACTGATTAATTTCAGCTTGCTTGGCTTTGCTGCAACACAAGCGGACAGCTCCACCTACTGGCTATTTTAATAAATGCACTGCTTCTCAATACTTTTCAATAGCAGTCACATGACTGGAAAAAAAGGTTGTTATTCTGAAACGGTGTAAATTGAACCGTTGTAAAACGAGGGCCACCTGTATATATATCACCACTACGTCATTACAAATACAGTATTTTGCTTATATCTATACAGATTTGGTATTGACTTCCATGATAAAAAAAAAACACCACGTATCTCAGCTGCTCAAAATTAAAAACAATCCAAAAGTGCAGTTTAGTATGTCCCTCCAAAAGGAAATAAACTGCATACACACAATATAGTTACATATAGATATATATATATATATATATATATATACATATACACACACATACATTATATATATATATATATATATATATATATATATATATATATATATATATATATATAATTTTTACTTTATTTTGAAGCCACACGTTTGTACTAAATAGAATGTGCTACTCTAACACTAAGACTATAACAACTTTGTGTATTATTGTGTTAACAAGCAATCCGCTTTCTGCCAAGAATAACGATGGGCTACATCCAACAATCCCCCTATCCCTCCCCCATGCTGTACCTTGGGGTAGCTGCTCGTGGAGTCTTCCCTCCATCAGGTCTCTGTTTAGCTCCCTCTTTAGGAGACGAGTTGGATTTATTTCCCCCAGATGACGGGACATCAGCCTCGGTAGGTGATGTTGAGATTCCCCCAGATTTAGATTTACTGCTGCTAGAAACCGGGGGAGATTTTGTAAAGAAGCTGAATAATGTGCTTTGCTTGGACATGGTGACTAGATAGCAGAGACAGACTCACGCGTCTCTCAGCAGCACCCAAACATCAGGCGCTGGCGGGAAAAACTTAGTGTCAAGAGAAAAAAAGGGAAACATCAGATTTTAGAGCCAAACTGCAGTTAGCCAATCAGCTATCCCACCCATGACGCTTACCCTGAGGTTAGCCTATCAGCTTGCTCATGGAACAAAGTGGGCGGGCACAAATTGGCGCACTATACTGAGATCATATAAAGATCAGTTCCAGGTAGAGAGAAGCAGGGAGTTTGGGAATTGTAGGCTGTTAGGATTATAGTAGGCCTTGTGATGGGCTGCAGTGCAGAGAGTTTCGTCATCTGTATAATACTCGTTTTAGAAGTTGTTTACTGCCTGGTGGCCTATTGTGTTGTTTTATCACACGCAGACTCCTAATCTTTTAAACATTTCTCATACATGGCATTGCAATCCTTTCACTTTAGTCTGTTTTTCTTGTGTTTTTGGTGGTGCGCTATAAATAAAAATAATGACGAGAAACAATTGAAATACTTGGTGTTACAGTTTGTAAGCGCTGTAACCTAGATGACTGACCAGTTATGGTATTTCGTATAACATGTTCAGAAAAAAAACAGATATTAGATGTCAAAATTCCAATTCATAATTAGTGGAGTATTCAACAGGGCCTCGATGCAAAAAATGTTGGGGGCCCCTACATTTATCTCTGTTGTAAACAAAAGTAATAATATTCATGCTGCTGACTGATAATTTTGAGGATAGATAGATAGATGCACCTGCACTAATAAATTCTCTCCTGCATTTGTATTGTACACATTCTGCACACATTTGTATAATAGATTGGCTGACATGGGCAGCCCCCAGCACTTGGACCCTGGTGCCACTGTGCATGCTGCCTCAATGGTATTTCTGCTACTGCATTTGATGCTCAAAGACCAGATATACAGGCATCCTCTCATGAGCCATGGTAGACTCGTTACCCAACTTTTTGACCAATCATTTGAATGTGTTATAAAAAAAACATGATAGAATTCTAAGAGATTAATGTAAGTGGCAAAATAATAAAAATGTCATAACAGGTTTTTTTGCTTTAACATTTTAACAATAAATAGCAGAACTGCAAAAAAAAAAAAACTGAGAGGAAAACCCATTTTTGTACCACTTGACTGTTGCCATGATGCTGAAGTTAGCTCCTTATTCGGCCAGCTTCTTATTCGAATGCTGAAGTTAGCTACTTATTCGGCCAGCTTCTTATTCGAAGATTCAAGTTAGCTTACTATTCACCCAGCATCCTATTCTAGTTAGCTTCTTATTAATGAAATAAATGATTTATTAAACAACAATTAGCAAAGTTAATATGATATTAATCATTAAATTTGGCACCAAAGGTGGCAACATAATTTTCATTAATTTCAATAGGGAAATTCTGAATAAGATAACAAGCTTTTAATCTTGGCTCACTCACATTTTACTTGTTTTATACTAATTGGGCATCCCTCTACAGAAAAAGAATCAATCTAGCCTGAGCCAAATTATATTGATCATGTAATATGGCACCAAACCTGGTACCCTCATTTCAATGGGAGATTTTGAATAAGTAACCAAGCTTTTAATCTATTAAAACCATCTTGGCTCACTCACATTTGGCTTGTTTTATACTAATTGCGCTTCCCTCTATATAAAAAAAATCAATGTAACCTGAGCCAAATGATATTGATCATATAATATTGCATCAAAGCTGGCACCCTAGCATCCATGTATTTCAATGGGAAATTGTGAATAAGTAACCAAGCATTTCCTCTATTAAAACCATCTTGGCTCACTCAAATTTGACTTGTTTTATACTAATTGGGCATCCCTCTATATAAAAAAAATCTATCTAGCCTGAGCCAAATTATATTGATCATGTAACATGGCACCAAACCTGGTACTCTCATTGTAATGCATTTCAATGGGATATTCTGAATAAGTAACTAAGATTTTAATCTATGAAAAACATCTTGGCTCACTCACATTTGGCTTGTTTTATACTAATTGGGCATCCCTCTATCTAAAAAGAATCAATCTAGCCTGAGCCAAATGATATTGATCATGTAATATGGAACCAAACCTGGTACCCTAATTTCAATGCATTTCAATGGGAGATTTTGAATAAGTAACCAAGCATTTACTCTATGAAAACCATCTTGGCTCACTTACATTTTACTTGTTTTATACTAATTGGGCATCCCTCTATATAAAATGAATCAATCTAGCCTGAGCCAAATGATATTGATCATGAAATATGGCACCAAACCTGGTACCCTAATTCCAATGCATTTCAAAGGGCAATTCTGAATAAGTAACCAAGCTTTTAATCTATGAAAAATATCTTGGCTCATTCACATTTGGCTTGTTTTATGCTAATTGGACATCCCTCTATCTAAAAAGAATCAATCTAGCCTGAGCCAAATGATATTGATCATGTAATATGGCATCAAAGCTTGCACCCTAGCATCCATGTATTTCAATGGGAAATTGTGAATAAGTAACCAAGCATTTGCTCTATTAAAACCATCTTGGCTCACTCACATTTGGCTTGTTTCATACTAATTGGGCATCCCTCTATCTATAAAGAATCAATCTAGCCTGAGCCAAATTATACTGATCATGTAATATGGCACCAAACCTAGAACCCTCATTTTAATGCTTTTCAATAGGATATTTTGAATAAGTAACCAAGCATTTACTCTATGAAAACCATCTTGGCTCACTCACTTTTTACTTGTTTTATACTAATTGGGCATCCCTCTATAGAAAAAGAATCAATCTAGCGTCAGCCAAATTATATTGATCATGTAATATGACACCAAACCTGGTACCCTCATTTCAATGCATTTCAATGGGAGATTTTGAATAAGTAACCAAGCTTTTAATCTATGAAAACCATCTTGGCTCACTCACATTTGGCTTGTTTTATGCTAATTGGACATCCCTCTAACTAAAAAACATAATTTATGTAAGAACTTACCTGATAAATTCATTTCTTTCATATTAGCAAGAGTCCATGAGCTAGTGACGTATGGGATATACATTCCCACCAGGAGGGGCAAAGTCTCCCAAACCTCAAAATGCCTATAAATACACCCCTCACCACACCCACAATTCAGTTTAACGAATAGCCAAGAAGTGGGGTGATAAAAAAGTGCGAAAGCATATAAAATAAGGAATTGGAATAATTGTGCTTTATACAAAATCATAACCACCACAAAAAAAAAAAGGGCGGGCCTCATGGACTCTTGCTAATATGAAAGAAATGAATTTATCAGGTAAGTTCTTACATAAATTATGTTTTCTTTCATGTAATTAGCAAGAGTCCATGAGCTAGTGACGTATGGGATAATGACTACCCAAGATGTGGATCTTTCCACACAAGAGTCACTAGAGAGGGAGGGATAAAATAAAGACAGCCAATTCCTGCTGAAAATAATCCACACCCAAAATAAAGTTTAACGAAAAACATAAGCAGAAGATTCAAACTGAAACCGCTGCCTGAAGTACTTTTCTACCAAAAACTGCTTCAGAAGAAGAAAATACATCAAAATGGTAGAATTTAGTAAAAGTATGCAAAGAGGACCAAGTTGCTGCTTTGCAGATCTGGTCAACCGAAGCTTCATTCCTAAACGCCCAGGAAGTAGAAACTGACCTAGTAGAATGAGCTGTAATCCTATGAGGCGGAGTTTTACCCGACTCAACATAGGCAAGATGAATTAAAGATTTCAACCAAGATGCCAAAGAAATGGCAGAAGCTTTCTGGCCTTTTCTAGAACCGGAAAAGATAACAAATAGACTAGAAGTCTTACGGAAAGATTTTGTAGCTTCAACATAATATTTCAAAGCTCTAACAACATCCAAAGAATGCAACGATTTCTCCTTAGAATTCTTAGGATTAGGACATAATGAAGGAACCACAATTTCCCTACTAATGTTGTTGGAATTCACAACTTTAGGTAAAAATTCAAAAGAAGTTCGCAACACCGCCTTATCCTGATGAAAAATCAGAAAAGGAGACTCACAAGAAAGAGCAGATAATTCAGAAACTCTTCTGGCAGAAGAGATGGCCAAAAGGAACAAAACTTTCCAAGAAAGTAATTTAATGTCCAATGAATGCATAGGTTCAAACGGAGAAGCTTGAAGAGCTCCCAGAACCAAATTCAAACTCCAAGGAAGAGAAATTGACTTAATGACAGGTTTTATACGAACCAAAGCTTGTACAAAACAATGAATATCAGGAAGAATAGCAATCTTTCTATGAAAAAGAACTGAAAGAGCAGAGATTTGTCCTTTCAAAGAACTTGCGGACAAACCCTTATCTAAACCATCCTGAAGAAACTGTAAAATTCTCGGTATTCTAAAAGAATGCCAAGAAAAATGATGAGAAAGACACCAAGAAATATAAGTCTTCCAGACTCTATAATATATCTCTCGAGATACAGATTTACGAGCCTGTAACATAGTATTAATGACAGAGTCAGAGAAACCTCTTTGACCAAGAATCAAGCGTTCAATCTCCATACCTTTAAATTTAAGGATTTCAGATCCTGATGGAAAAAGGGACCTTGTGACAGAAGGTCTGGTCTTAACGGAAGAGTCCACGGTTGGCAAGAGGCCATCCGGACAAGATCCGCATACCAAAAACCTGTGAGGCCATGCCGGAGCTACCAGCAGAACAAACGAGCATTCCTTCAGAATCTTGGAGATTACTCTTGGAAGAAGAACTAGAGGCGGAAAGATATAGGCAGGATGATACTTCCAAGGAAGTGATAATGCATCCACTGCCTCCGCCTGAGGATCCCGGGATCTGGACAGATACCTGGGAAGTTTCTTGTTTAGATGGGACGCCATCAGATCTATTTCTGGAAGTTCCCACATTTGAACAATCTGAAGAAATACCTCTGGGTGAAGAGACCATTCGCCCGGATGCAACGTTTGGCGACTGAGATAATCCGCTTCCCAATTGTCTATACCTGGGATATGAACCGCAGAGATTAGACAGGAGCTGGATTCCGCCCAAACCAAAATTCGAGATACTTCTTTCATAGCCAGAGGACTGTGAGTCCCTCCTTGATGATTGATGTATGCCACAGTTGTGACATTGTCTGTCTGAAAACAAATGAACGATTCTCTCTTCAGAAGAGGCCAAAACTGAAGAGCTCTGAAAATTGCACGGAGTTCCAAAATATTGATCGGAAATCTCACCTCCTGAGATTCCCAAACTCCTTGTGCTGTCAGAGATCCCCACACAGCTCCCCAACCCGAGAGACTTGCATCTGTTGAAATTACAGTCCAGGTCGGAAGCACAAAAGAAGCCCCCTGAATTAAACGATGGTGATCTGTCCACCATGTTAGAGAGTGTCGAACAATCGGTTTTAAAGATATTGTTTGAGATATCTTCGTGTAATCCTTGCACCATTGCTTCAGCATACAGAGCTGAAGAGGTCGCATGTGAAAACGAGCAAAGGGGATCGCGTCCGATGCAGCAGTCATAAGACCTAGAATTTCCATGCATAAGGCTACCGAAGGGAATGATTGTGACTGAAGGTTTCGACAAGCTGCAATCAATTTTAGACGTCTCTTGTCTGTTAAAGACAGAGTCATGGACACTGAATCCATCTGGAAACCCAGAAAGGTTACCCTTGTCTGAGGAATCAAAGAACTTTTTGGTAAATTGATCCTCCAACCATGATCTTGAAGAAACAACACAAGTCGATTCGTATGAGATTCTGCTAAATGTAAAGACTGAGCAAGTACCAAGATATCATCCAAATAAGGAAATACCACAATACCCTGTTCTCTGATTACAGACAGAAGGGCACCGAGAACCTTTGTAAAAATTCTTGGAGCTGTGGCTAGGCCAAACGGCAGAGCCACAAACTGGTAATGCTTGTCCAGAAAAGAGAATCTCAGGAACTGATAATGATCTGGATGAATCGGAATATGCAGATATGCATCCTGTAAATCTATTGTGGACATATAATTCCCTTGCTGAACAAAAGGCAAGATAGTCCTTACAGTTACCATTTTGAACGTTGGTATTCGTACATAACGATTCAATATTTTTAGATCCAGAACTGGTCTGAAGGAGTTCTCCTTCTTTGGTACAATGAAGAGATTTGAATAAAACCCCATCCCCTGTTCCAGAACTGGAACTGGCATAATTACTCCAGTCAACTCTAGATCTGAAACACATTTCAGAAATGCTTGAGCTTTTACTGGATTTACTGGGACACGGGAAAGAAAAAATCTCTTTGCAGGAGGTCTCATCTTGAAACCAATCCTGTACCCTTCTGAAACAATGTTCTGAATCCAAAGATTGTGAACAGAATTGATCCAAATTTCTTTGAAAAAACGTAACCTGCCCCCTACCAGCTGAACTGGAATGAGGGCCGCACCTTCATGTGGACTTAGAAGCAGGCTTTGCCTTTCTAGCTGGCTTGGATTTATTCCAGACTGGAGATGGTTTCCAAACTGAAACTGCTCCTGAGGATGAAGGATCAGGCTTTTGTTCTTTGTTGAAACGAAAGGAACGAAAACGATTATTAGCCCTACTTTTACCTTTAGATTTTTTATCCTGTGGTAAAAAAGTTCCTTTCCCACCAGTAACAGTTGAAATGATGGAATCCAACTGAGAACCAAATAATTTGTTACCCTGGAAAGAAATAGAAAGTAAAGTTGATTTAGAAGCCATATCAGCATTCCAAGTTTTAAGCCATAAAGCTCTTCTAGCTAAAATAGCTAGAGACATAAACCTGACATCAACTCTGATAATATCAAAAATGGCATCACAGATAAAATTATTAGCATGCTGTAGAAGAATAATAATATCATGAGAATCACGATGTGTTACTTGTTGCGCTAAAGTTTCCAACCAAAAAGTTGAAGCTGCAGCAACATCAGCCAAAGATATAGCAGGTCTAAGAAGATTACCTGAACACAGATAAGCTTTTCTTAGAAAGGACTCAATTTTCCTATCTAGAGGATCCTTAAACGAAGTACCATCTGACGTAGGAATAGTAGTACGTTTAGCAAGGGTAGAAATAGCCCCATCAACTTTAGGGATTTTGTCCCAAAATTCCAATCTGTCAGACGGCACAGGATATAAATGCTTAAAACGTTTAGAAGGAGTAAATGAATTACCCAATTTATCCCATTCTTTGGAAATTACTGCAGAAATAGCATTAGGAACAGGAAAAACTTCTGGAATAACCACAGGAGCTTTAAATACCTTATTCAAACGTTTAGAATTAGTATCAGGAGGACCAGAATCCTCTATTTCTAAAGCAATTAGTACTTCTTTAAGTAAAGAACGAATAAATTCCATTTTAAATAAATATGAAGATTTATCAGCATCAACCTCAGAGACAGAATCCTCTGAACCAGAGGAGTCATCAGAATCAGAATGATGATGTTCATTTAAAAATTCATCTGTAGGGAGAGAAGTTTTAAAAGATTTTTTACGTTTACTAGAAGGAGAAATAACAGACATAGCCTTCTTTATGGATTCAGAAACAAAATCTCTTATATTATCAGGAACATTCTGCACCTTAGATGTTGAAGGAACTGCAACAGGCAATGGTACTTTACTAAAGGAAATATTATCTGCTTTAACAAGTTTGTCATGACAATCAATACAAACAACAGCTGGAGAAATGGCTACCAAAAGTTTACAGCAGATGCACTTAGCTTTGGTAGATTCAGTACTTGACAGCGATTTTCCTGTAGTATCTTCTGACTCAGATGCAACGTGAGACATCTTGCAATATGTAAGAGAAAAAACAACATATATATAAAGCAAAATTGATCAAATTCCTTAAATGACAGTTTCAGGAATGGGAAAAAATGCCAAGAACAAGCCTCTAGTAACCAGAAGCAATAAAAAATGAGACTTAAATAATTGAGGAGACTAAAGCGACGCCCATATTATTTGGCGCCTAAATGCTTTTGGCGCCAAATGACGCCATATCCGGAACACCGACATTTTTGGCGCGAAATAACGTCAAAAAATGACATAACTTCCGGCGACACGTATGACGCCGGAAACGGAAATAGAATTTTGCGCCAAAAAAGTCCGCGCCAAAAATGACGTAATAAAAAGAGGCATTTTCAGCCCCCGCGAGCCTAATAGCCCACCGGGAAGAGTCAAATTTTTGAAGGTAAGAAAAAATGAATAAATCAAAAAATGCATTATCCCAAATATGAAACTGACTGTCTGAAAATAAGGAAAGTTGAACATTCTGAGTCAAGGCAAATAAATGTTTGAATACATATATTTAGAACTTTATAAACAAAGTGCCCAACCATAGCTTGGAGTGTCACAGAAAATAAGACTTACTTACCCCAGGACACTCATCTACATATAGCAGATAGCCAAACCAGTACTGAAACGAGAATCAGTAGAGGTAATGGTATATATAAGAGTATATCGTCGATCTGAAAAGGGAGGTAAGAGATGAATCTCTACGACCGATAACAGAGAACCTATGAAATAGACCCCGTAGAAGGAGATCACTGCATTCAAATAGGCAATACTCTTCTCACATCCCTCTGACATTCACTGCACGCTGAGAGGAAAACCGGGCTCCAACTTGCTGCGGAGCGCATATCAACGTAGAATCTAGCACAAACTTACTTCACCACCTCCATCGGAGGCAAAGTTTGTAAAACTGAATTGTGGGTGTGGTGAGGGGTGTATTTATAGGCATTTTGAGGTTTGGGAGACTTTGCCCCTCCTGGTGGGAATGTATATCCCATACGTCACTAGCTCATGGACTCTTGCTAATTACATGAAAGAAAGAATCAATCTAGCCTGAGCCAAATGATATTGTTCATGTAATATGGCACCAAACCTGGTATCCTAATTTCAATGCATTTCAATTGGAGATTTTGAATAAGTAACCAAGCTTTTAATCTATGAAAACCATCTTGGCTCACTCAGATTTGGCTTGTTTAATACTAATTGGGCATTCCTCTATATAAAAAGATTGAATCTAGCCTGAGCCAAATGATATTGATCATGTAATATGGCACCAAACCTGGTACCCTAATTCCAATGCATTTCAATAGGCAATTCTGAATAAGTAACCAAGCTTTTAAGCTATGAAAACCATCTTGGCTCACTCACATTTGGCCTGTTTTATACTAATTGGGCATCCCTCTATATAAAAAGAATCAATCTAGCCTGAGCCAAATTATATTGATCATGTAATATGGCACCAAACCTGGTACCCTAATTCCAATGCATTTCAATGGGAGATTTTGAATAAGTAACCAAGCTTTTAATCTATGAAAACCATCTTGGCTCACTCACATTTGGTTTGTTTTATACTAATTGGGCATCCCTCTATATAAAAAGAATCAATCTAGCCTGAGCCAAATGATATTGATCATGTAATATGGCACCAAACCTGATACCCTCATTTCAATGCATTTCAATGTGAGATTTTGAATAAGTAACCAAGCTTTTAATCTATGAAAACCATCTTGGCTCACTCACATTTGGCTTGTTTCATACTAATTGGGCATCCCTCTATCTAAAAAGAATCAATCTAGCCTGAGCCAAATTATACTGATCATGTTATATGGCACCAAACCTGGTACCCTAATTTCAATGCATTTCAATGGGAGATTTTGAATCAGTAACCAAGCATTTACTCTATGAAAACCACCTTGGCTCACTCACATTTGGCTTGTTTTATGCTAATTGGGCATCTCTCTATCTAAAAAGAATCAATCTAGCGTGAGACAAATTATATTGATCATGTAATATGGCACCAAACCTAGTACACTCATTTCAATGCATTTCAATGGGAGATTTTGAATAAGTAACCAAGCATTTACTCTATGAAAACCATCTTGGCTCACTCACATTTGGCTTGTTTCATACTAATTGGGCATCCCTCTATATAAAAAGAATCAATCTAGCCTGAGCCAAATGATATTGATCATGTAATATGGCACCAAACCTGGTACCCTCATTTCAATACATTTCAATGGGAGATTCTGAATAAGTAACTAAGCTTTTAATCTATTAAAAACATCTTGGCTCACTCACATTTGGTTTGTTTTATGCTAATTGGGTATCCCTCTATATAAAAAAATTAATTCTAGCCTGAGCTAAATTATATTGATCATATAATATGGCATCAAACCTGGCACCCTAGCATCCATGCATTTCAATGGGAGATTCTGAATAAGTTACCAAGCTTTTAATCTATGAAAACCATCTTCTCTCACTCACATTTGGCTTGTTTTATGCTAATTGGGAATCCCTTTATCTAAAAAGAATCAATCTAGCCTGAGCTAAATGATATTGATTATGTAATATGGCACCAAACCTGGTACCCTAATTTCAATGCATTTCAATGGGAGATTTTGAATAAGTAACCAAGCATTTACTCTATGAAAACCATCTTGGCTCACTCACATTTTACTTGTTTTATACTAATTGGGCATCCCTCTATATAAAAATAATCAATCTAGCCTGAGCCAAATGGCATTGATCATGTAATATGGCACCAAACCTGGTACCCTTATTTCAATGCATTTCAATGGGAGATTTTGAATAAGTAACCAAGCTTTTAATCTATGAAAACCATCTTGGCTCACTTACATTTGGCTTGTTTTATGCTAATTGGGCATCCCTCTATATAAAAAAATTCAATATAGCCTGAGCCAAATGATATTGATCATATAATATGGCATCAAACCTGGCACCCTAGCATCCATGCATTTCAATGGGAGATTCTGAATAAGTAACCAAGCTTTTAATCTATGAAAACCATCTTGTCTCACTCACATTTGGCTTGTTTAATGCAAATTGGGAATCCCTTTATCTAAAAAGAATCAATCTAGCCTTAGCCAAATGATATTGATTATGTATTATGGCACCAAACCTGGTACCCTAATTTCAATGCATTTCAATGGGAGATTTTGAATAAGTAACCAAGCTTTTAATCTATGAAAAACATCTTGGCTCACTCACATTTGGCTTGTTTTATGCTAATTGGGCATCCCTCTATCTAAAAGGAAACGATCTAGGCTGAGCCAAATTATATTGATTATATAATATGGCATCAAACCTGGCACCCTAGCTTCAATCCATTTCAATTGGCAATTCTGAATAAGTAACCAAACTTTTTCTCTATTAAAACCATCTTGGCTCACTCACTTTTGGTTTGTTTTATACTAATTGGGAATCCCTCTAAAATTCAATCTAGCCTAAACCAAGTGATATGATCAGATAATATGCCACCAAACCTGGTACCATAATTTCCATGCATTTCAATGGGAGATTCTGAATAAGTAACCAAACTTTTATTATATTTAAACAATCTTGGCTCACTCACATTTGGCTTGTTTTATGATAATTGGGCATCACTCTATATAAAAAAATTAATTCTAGCTTGAGCCAAATGATAGTGACCATATAATATGGCACCAAACCTGGTACCCTAAGTTCCATGCATTTCAATGTGAATTTCTGTATAAGGAACCAAGCATTTCCTTTATTAAAACAATCTTGGCTCCCCCATATTTAGTTTGTTTTCCAATAATTGGAAAAGTATTGCACCCTAGCATCCATGCATTTCAATTGTAAATTCTGAAAAGGGAACCTTCTTGGCCTACTCACTTTCGGCTTGTTTTATACTAATTGGGCATTCCTCTATATAAACAATTTAAATCTAGCCCAAGCCAAATGATACTGATCATAAAATAGGGCATCAAACTTGGAACCCTAGCTTTCCTGCATTTCAATGGAAGATTCTGAATAATCAAGAAAGCTTTTACTCTCTTAAAACCATATAGGCTCACTTATATTTGGCATGTTTTATACTAAATGCACACAGAGAGAAGCACACTCACAGGAATGAACAACCTGGCTCAATACCATTGTTAGCTTATTCTATGGCGATTTACCACCTGGGTGCAGCTCCTTTTTAGCCAAGTAATGCTTTTCACAGAGTAGAACTGTAGTATATCAGTCTGATTCTGCCTATTACGGTCAGTCCAGTGCCAAAATACGAGGCCATTCCTCTCGGAACAAGGAACACAGCAACTCCAGACGATCGTTTCAGCCTTCATTGGGCATAGTTCAATCTAGCTTGAGCCAAATTATATTGATCATAAAATATGGCACTAAACTTGGGGACCTAGCATCAATATATTTCAGTAGGATATTCTGAATAAGGAACCAAGCTTTAACTCTATTAAAACAATATTGGCTCATTCTCATTTGGCTTGTTTTATACTAACTGAGCATTTCCTCTATGAAAACCATCTTAGCTCACCAAGATTTGGCTTGTTTTATACTAATTGGGCGTCCCTCTATATAAAAAAGTTGAATCTAGCTTGAGACAAATGCTATTGATGATAAAATATGACACCAAATCTAGCACCCTAACTTCAATGCATTTCAAAGGAAAATTCTGAATAAGGAACTGAGCATTTCCTGTATGAAAACCATCTTGGCTCACCAAAATTTGGCTTCTTTTATACTAATTGAGCATCCATCTATAGGAAAAAGTTAAATGTAGCCTAAATTATATTGTTCAGTAAATATGGCACGAATCCTGTCACCTGAACTTCCATGGGTTTCAATGGGAAGTTCTGAATAAGGAACCAAGCTTTTCCTCTATTAAAATTATCTTGGCTTTTAAGTTTTACTTTCGTTTTTGAAAGTGTTGCACAGCTCCTATTAATTGCTTTACTTGTAATAACATCTATGTTTATTCCCTCCATTCCGGCTGAGACTTGAACCTGAGGAGAGAGTTCCTCTGTTAACTGTCTGGGTCTAGGAGGTGGTGAGTGCCCCAGCCATGAGAAACTTAAAAAAAAACTTTTATTTGTGTCCTTCTGTGGGTATAACGTGAGCTATGGAGGACTCTGACATGTTAGAAGGTACTCCTCCTATACTAAATCATACCTGTTTATATTGTGAGGAGGCCATGGTTTTTCCACCCACTCAATTATGTTCCACATGCCTTAACACCGTTATAAAGTTTAAGGACGGAGACAAGCCTGCTAAGGCTCTTAGTCCCTCTGAGCCATCTTCCTCTCAGGACTCGGCATCCCGTGAGATTTCTACCCTTGCTACATTATCCACTACACATACAGTTCCCTGTAGCACATCTAATCCTCCATCCAGAGGGGGGCTTCTTCCTGCTGACTTTGTCGCGCAGTTACTAATGGCGGTGTTTGCTGCCCTAAGTGCATTACCTCGTTCTAACAAACGCAAGAGAAAGGTTAAACATAGCTCTCCTATCCCAGAGTCATCAAAATATTTATTGGATTTTGCTATTATGTCCCAGTTATCCGATGATGAGTTAACCTCTGTAGCTTCAGAGGGTGAACTTTCTGGGTCTGAGTCCTTAGCATCTAAGGCTCCTTCTGCGGAGGAACCGTCCTTTAGATTTAAAATTGAGCACTTGCATTTTTTTATTAAAGAAGGTTCTCTCTACGTTAGAGGTTCCAGAGGCCGTGCTGCCTGTAGAACCTATGTTACATAAATTAGACAGAGTTTGCAGAGACAGGAAAGTTCCTTTCACTTTTCCTGTGCCGGTTAAAATGGCGTGAATGAGAAAGAATTGGTTCTTACTTTTCCCCCTTGTCTACTTTTAAAAAGTTGTTCCCGGTCCCGGACTCTCAACTGGATTTGTGGGGCTCCATTCCTAAGGTGGATGGCGCTATCTCTATGCTTGCTAAACGTACTACTATACCGAGGATATATCGAGGATAGTTCTTTATTCATAGAGACGATGGATAGAAAATGGAAACCTTTCTGAGAAAGATGTTTCAACATACAGGTTTATTTGTCTCAACCGGCGGCTGCAGTTACCATAGCGGCTACCTACTGGTGCAACTCCTTGTCAGAACTCATTGAGGTGGAGTCTCCCCTCGAGGATATTCAAGACACAATTATAACTCTGAGAATTGCTAATTCCTTTATCTGTAATGCGAAAATGCAAATTATTCGCCTAAATGCAAAGGCCTCTGTCTTTGCGGTCCTAGCTTGCCGGGCTCTCTGGTTGAAGTCTTGGTCTGCAGATATGACATCTAAGTCAAGACTCCTTTCTCTTCCCTTCAAGGGTAATATTTTTTTGGTCCAGGCCTGGACTCCATTATTACTACTGTTTCCGGAGGCAAGGGTGCCTTCCTATCGCAAGATAAGAAGAACAAGTCTAAGGGACAACAATATTCTAATTTTATTCCTTTTGTTGTGACAAATCCCAGCGACAACAATCGTCCTCCAAGCCGAGCAACCCAGGAGTACTTGGAAGCAGGCTCAGTCCTGGAATAAATCCAAACAGAATAAGAAGCCCGCCGAAAACAAATAGGCATGAATGGCGGCCCTCGATCCGGGATCGGATCGTGACCGGGCAGACTGTCTCTTTTTTTCAGATGCTTGATTCCGGGTCATGCAGGATCCTTGGGTCTTGGAGGTCGTATCTCTGGGATACAAGATAGGTTTCAAATCTCATCCGCCCAAGGGCAGATTCCTAACTCTCGAAACTGTCTACCAGACCAGAAAAGAGGTATGCTTTTCTAGGGTGAGTTCGGGATCTATACTCCTTAGGAGTTATTGTCCCATGCCTATCAAAGAAAGAGGCTTGGGGTTTTATTCAAACCTTTTTGTGGTCCCAAAGAAGGAGAGAACTTTCCGCTAAATTCTGTACCTAAAGTGCTTGAACACGTTTCTGAGTGTTCTTTCTTTCAAGATGGAGACGGTACGGTCCATTCTTTCTCTAGTTCAGGAAGGACAGTTTATGACCACCATAGATCTGAAGGATGCATACCTTCATGTTCCAATACACAGGGAACATTTTCAGTTTCTGAAGTTTGCTTTCCTGGAGCAGCACTTCCAGTTCATTGCACTTCCGTTTGGTCTAGCTACTGCTCCAAGAATCTTTACAAAGGTTCTGGGGGCACTTCTAGCCATTGCCAGAACCCAAGGAATCACAGTAGCACCGTATTTGGATGATATTCTGGTGCAGGCACCATCCTTTCATCTTTCGGAAGAACATTCAGAGTCTATTCTCATTCTTCTTCGATCACATGAATGCAAGATAAACTTGGAAAATAGTTCTCTTATGTCAAAAACCAGGGTGGAATTCCTGGGTACTATCATAGACTCCATATCCATGAGGATATTTCTAAAAGAGCAGAGACGTTGCAAGCTTACTTCGGCTTGTCTTGTCCTCTGTAGCTCCTTGTGTCCCTCTGTGGCTCAATGTATGGAGGCGATTGGTCTTATGGTGTCCTGCATGGACATCATTCCTCTCACCAGAATCCATCTCAGACCTCTACAGCTATGCATGTTGAGACAGTGGAACAGAGATCATTCAGAACTGTCTGAACAGATTGTTAAGACCATCCTGGGAGATTGTAATTATGGACGCAAGCCTATCCAGATGGGGAGCTGTTTGGGGTGCCAAGAAGGCACAGAGGCTGTAGACTCAGGAAGAGTCCTCTCTTCCAATCAATATATTGGAACTACGGGCAATCTTCAACGCCTTGAAGGCTTGGCCCCTTCTGGGTTCATCCCAGTTTTACAGATTCTAATCAGACAACATAACCTCGGTTGCCTACATCAACCTTTAGGGAGGTACGAGAAGTTCCCTGGCAATGAAGGATGTATCTTGTATACTGGAGTGGGCAGAGGCCCACTGCTGTTCGCTGCTTGCAATCCAGATTCCGGGTGTGGACAACTGTGAAGGGGATTTTCTCAACAGGCAATCCTTTCACCCAGGGGAATGGTCTCTCCATCCAGAAGTGTTTGCAGATATGCAGAGAGTGGGGGACGCCAGAGATAGATCTCATGTCCTCCCATCTCAATGCCAAGTTGCCCAGGTACGGGTCTAGGTCAAGGGACCCTCAAGCAGATCTTATAGATGCACTATCAGTGCCCTGGAGGTTTAAACTCATATATCTCTTTCCTCCTTTACCGCTTCTTCCTTGTGTTTTGGCCCGCATCAAACAGGAGCAGGCATCAGTGATCCTGATTGCTCCTTGGTGGCCACGAAGGACGTGTTTTGTGAATCTGGTGGGGATGTCCTCATATCTGCCATGGAAGTTACCTTGTTGCATGGAACTGCTGATACAGGGTCCATTTATTCATCTAAATCTAGATTCTCTGAGGCTGACTGCGTGGAGATTGAACACTTAGTCTTAGCCAAGAGGGGTTTCTCTGAGAGTGTTATTGATACTCTACCATAAAGTGTGGAGGACCTACTTAGACTGGTGTGAAGAGCATGGTTTTTCCTGGTACAGGGTTAAGGTTGCCAGAATACTATCTTTTCTCCTGGATGAACTGGAGAAGGGTCTGTCGGCTAGTTCCCTGAGGGGACAGATTTTGGCCCTTTCGGTTTTACTGCACAAGAAACTGGCCGAGCTTCCAGATGTGCATTCCTTTGTTAGGGCTCTGATTAGGATCAGATCTGTGTTTAGATCTGGGGCTCCACCTTGGAGCCTGAATCTTGTTCTTCGTGTTTTGCAACAGACTCCGTTTGAGCCTATACATTCTGTTGACATTAAATTGTTATCTTGGAAGGTTATCTTTTTGTTGGCTATAGCCTCTGTGCCCAGAGTTTCTGAGATTTCTGCTTTGCAATGTGAGACCCTTATCTGGTTTTTCATGCAGATAAGGCAGTTTGACACACTAAATTAGGTTTTCTACCTAAGGTTGTGTCAGACCATATCATCAATCAAGAGATTGTTGTGCCTTCCTTGTGTCCTAATCCTTCTTCTTCGAAGGAATGGTTGCTTCTCAATTTGGATATGGTTTGGGCTATGAAGTTTTATCTTCAGGCTACCAAGGAGTTTAAACAATCTTTCCCTTTATTTGTTGTCTATTCTGGGAAGTGTAAGGGGCAGTAGGCTACTACTACTTCCCTATCTTTCTGGTTGAGGAGTGTCATCCGCTTAGCTTACGAGACAGGGGGACATCAGCCTCCTGAGAGGATAATAGCTCATTCTACCAGAGCAGTGGATTCCTCCTGGGCCTTTAAGAACAAGGCTTCTATGGATCAGATTTGAAAGGCGGCAACCTGGTCCTCCTTACATACATTTTCTAAATTTTATAAGTTTTTGCTTTGGCTGAAGCAGCTTTCGGGAGAAAAGTTTTGCAGGCTGTGGTAACCTCAGAATAGGGTCCGCCTCTTCTTTTTTTGTTCCCTCCCGTTAATCATTCAGTGTCCTCTAGTCTAGAGCTTGGGTTTTCCCAACAGTAAGAAATGAAGCCGTGGACTCTCCCTTTTTTAGGAAGGAAAACATAATTTATGCTTACCAGATAAATTCCTTTCCTTACGGATAGGGAGAGTCCACAGTCCCCACCTGTTTTTTCTTGTCTAAGGGGCGTCTCCCTAATATTTATCTTATTCTTCTGGCAACATTTATACCCTGATGTTTCTCCTACATTCCTTGTTCCCTTGGCAGAATGACTGGGGTAATGAGGAAGTGGGTGGGATATTTAAGCCTTTGGCTGGGGTGTCTTTGCCTCCTCCTGGTGGCTGGGGTGTCTTTGCCTCCTCCTGGTGGGTATTTCCCAACAGTAAGGAATGAAGCAGTGGACTCTCCCTATCCGGAAGGAAAGGAATTTATCTGGTAAGCATAAATTATGTTTTTTATGTATGTAAAGCTCAGTTCCTTATGTATAATTTCATATTGATATGCATGGATGCTGTGGTTCCATGTTTTGTGTCACATTTTAATTGTTCAGTTCCATATTTAGCATTTCCCTTTGAAATGCATCGATGTTAGGGTGCCAGGTTTGGTGACATTTATTTTATAATTAATATGATTTAGCTCAGACAAGATTCAACTTTTTTCTATAGAAGACAAACCAAATTTGGATAAGCCAAGTTGTTTTTTATAGAGAAAATGCTTGGTTTCTTCTTCAGAACTTCCCATTGAAATGCATGGATACTACAGTACAACGTATGGTGTCAAATTTCATGATCAATATCATTTGGCTCAGTCTAGATTCAACTTTTTCCCATAGTGGGATGCTCAATTAGTAGAACAGAAGCAAATCTGGAGGAGCCAAAAAGGTTTTCATAGAAGGAATGCTCCATTCCTTATTCAGAATTTCCTTTAAAATGCATATATTAGGGTACCTAGCATGGTGCGATATTTTATGATTAATATAATTTGGCTTAGGCTAGATTTAACTTTTTTATATAGAGGAATGTTTAGTATAAAACAAGCCGAATGTGAGTAGGCCAAGAAGGTTCCCTTTTCGGATTTTCCAATTGAAATGCATGGATGCTAGGGTGCCATACTTTTTCGTATAGAGGTATATCCAATTACTGGAAAACAAACTAAATCTGGGGGGAGCCAATATTGTTTTAATAAAGGAAATGCTTGCTTCCTTATTCAGAATTGTTTCCATTAAAATGCATGGATGAAAGGATACCAAGAATGATGCCATATTACATGATCAATATCATTTGGCTCAGGCTAGCTTGATTCTTTTTATATAGAGGAATGCCCAATTAGTATAAAACAAGTAAAATGTGAGTGAGCCAAGATGGTTTTTTGTAGAGTAAATGCTTGTTTACTTATTTAAAATCTCCAATTGAAATGCATTGAAATTAGGGTACCAGGTTTGGTTCCATATTACATGATCAATATCATTTGGCTCAGGCTAGATTGATTCTTTTTAGATAGAGGGATGCCCAATTAGTATAAAACAAGTAAAATGTCAGTGAGCCAAGATGGTTTTAATAGAGTAAAGCTTGGTTACTTATTCACAATTTCCCATTGAAATGCATGGATGCTAGGGTGCCAGCTTTGATGCCATATTATATGATCAATATCATTTAGATCAGGCTACATTTAATTTTTTTATATAGGGGGATGCCCAATTAGCATAAAACAAGCCAAATGTGAGTGAGAAAAGATGGTTTTCATAGATTAAAAGCTTAGTTAGTTATTCAGAATCGCCTATTGAAATGCATTGGAATTAGGGTACCAGGTTTGGTGCCGAATTACATGATCAATATCATTTGGCTCAGGCTAGATTGATTCTTTTTATATAGAGGGATGTCCAATTAGTATAAAACAAGCAAAATATGAGTGAGCCAAGATGGTTTTCATAGATGAAAAGCTTGGTTACTTATTGAAAATCTCCCATTGAAATGCATTGAAATGATGGTACCAGGTTTTGTGCCATATTACATGATCAATATAATTTGTCTCAGGCTAGATTGATTCTTTTTATATAGAGGGATGCCCAATTAGTATAAAACAAGCCAAATGTGAGTGAGCCAAGAAAGATGTTTTTAATAGATTTAAAGCTTAGTTACTTATGCAAAATCTCCCATTGAAATGCATTGAAATGAGGGTACCAGGTTTGGTGCCATATTACATGATCAATATCATTTGGCACAGGCTAGATTGATTCTTTTTATATAGAGGGATGTCCAATTAGTATAAAACAAGTAAAATATGAGTGAGCCAAGATGGTTTTAATAGAGCAAATGCTTGGTTACTTATTCACAATTTCCCATTGAAATACATGGATACTAGGGTGCAAGCTTTGATGCCATATTATATGATCAATATCATTTGGCTCAGGCTACATTTAATTTTTTTATATAGAGGGATGCCCAATTAGTATAAAACAAGCCAAATTTAAGTGAGCCAAGATGATTTTCAAAGATTAAAAGCTTAGTTACTTATTCAAAATCTATATTGAAATGCATTGAAATGAGGGTACCAGGTTTGGTGCCTTATTACATGATCAATATAATTTGGCTCAGGCTAGATTTAATCTTTTTATATAGAGGGATGCACAATTAGTATAAAACAAGTAAAATTTGAGTGATCCAAGATGGTTTTAATAGAGTAAATGCTTGGTTACTTATTCAAAATCTCCCATTGAAATGCATTGACATTAGGGTACCAGGTGTGGTGCCATATTTCATGGTCAATATCATTTGGCTCAGGCTAGATTGATTCTTTTTAGATAGAGGGATGCCCAATTAGTATAAAACAAGCCAAATGTGAGTGAGCCAAGATGGTTTTCATAGATTAAAAGCTTGGTTACTTATTCAAAATCTACATTGAAATGCATTGAAATGAGGGTACCAGGTTTGGTGCCTTATTACATGATCAATATCATTTGGCTCAGGCTAGATTGATTCTTTTTAGATAGAGGGATGCACAATTAGTATAAAACAAGCCAAATGTGAGTGAGCCAAGATAATTTTCGTAGATTAAAAGCTTGGTTATTTTTTCAAAATATCCCATTGAAATGCATTGAAATTAGGGTACCAGGTTTGGTGCCATATTACATGATCAATATCATTTTGCTCAGGCTAGATTGATTCTTTTTAGATAGAGGGATGTCCAATTAACATAAAACAAGCCAAATGTGAGTTAGCCAAGATGTTTTTCATAGATTAAAAGCTTAGTTACTTATTCAGAATTGCCCTTTGAAATGCATTGGAATAAGGGTACAAGGTTTTGTGCCATATTACATGATCAATATAATTTCGCTCAGGCTAGATTGATTTTTTTTTATATAGAGGTATGCCCAATTAGTATAAAACAAGTAAAATGTAAGTGAGCCAAGATGGTTTTAATAGAGGAAATGCTTGGTTACTTAATCAAAATCTCCCATTGAAATCCATTGAAATTAGGGTACCAGGTTTGGTGCCATATTATATGATCAATATCATTTGGCTCAGGCTAAATTGATTCTTTTTAGATAGAGGGATGTCCAATTAGTATAAAACAAGCCAAATGTGAGTGAGCCAAGATGGTTTTCATAGATTAAAATCTTAGTTACTTATTCAGAATCTCCCATTGAAATGCATTAAATTGAGGGTACCAGGTTTGGTGCCATATTACATGATCAATATAATTTGGCTCAGGCTAGATTGATTCTTTTTATATAGAGGGATGCCCAATTAGTATAAAACAAGTAAAATGTGAATGAGCCAAGATGGTTTTAATAGAAGAAATGCTTGGTTACTTATTCACAATTTCCCATTGAAATACATGGATGCTAGGGTGCCAGCTTTGATGCCATATTATATGTTCAATATCATTTGGCTCAGGCTACATAGATTTTTTTTATATAGAGGGTTTCCAAATTAGCATAAAACAAGCCAAATGTATGTGAGCCAAGATGGTTTTCATAGATTAAAAGCTTGGTTACTTATTCAAAATCTCCCATTGAAATGCATTGAAATTAGGGTACCAGGTTTAGTGCCATATTACATGATCAATATCATTTGGCTCAGGCTAGATTGATTCTTTTTATATAGAGGGAAGCGCAATTAGTATAAAACAAGCCAAATGTGAGTGAGCCAAGATGGTTTTCATAGATTAAAAGCTTGGTTACTTATTCAAAATCTCCCGTTGAAATGAGGGTACCAGGTTTGGTGCCATATTACATGATCAATATCATTTGGCTCAGGCTAGATTGATCCTTTTTAGATAGAGGGATATCCAATTAACATAAAACAAGCCAAATGTGAGTGAGCCAAGATGTTTTTCATAGATTAAAAGCTTAGTTACTTATTCAGAATTGCCCTTTCAAATGCATTGGAATTAGGTTACCAGGTTTTGTGCCATATTACATGATCAATATCATTTGGCTCAGGCTAGATTGATTCTTTTTATATAGAGGGATGCCCAATTAGTATAAAACAAGTAAAATGTGAGTGAGCCAAGATGGTTTTCATAGAGTAAATGCTTGGTTACTTATTCAAAATCTCCCATTGAAATGCATTGAAATTAGGGTACCAGGTTTGGTGCCATATTACATGATCAATATAATTTGGCTCAGGCTAGATTGATTTTTTTTATATAGAGGGATGCCCAATTAGTATAAAACAAGTCAAATTTGAGTGAGCCAAGATGGTTTTAATAGAGGAAATGCTTGGTTACTTATTCACAATTTCCCATTGAAATACATGGATGCTAGGGTGCCAGCTTTGATGCAATATTATATGATCAATATCATTTGGCTCAGGTTACATTGAATTTTTTTATATAGAGGGAAGCGCAATTAGTATAAAACAAGCCAAATGTGAGTGAGCCAAGATGGTTTTAATAGATTAAAAGCTTGGTTACTTATTCAAAATCTCCCACTGAAATGCATTGAAATGAGGGTACCAGGTTTGGTGCCATATTACATGATCAATATAATTTGGCTCAGGCTAGATTGATTCTTTTTCTGTAGAGGGATGCCCAATTAGTATAAAACAAGTAAAATGTGAGTGAGCCAAGCTTAAAAGCTTATTCAGAATTTCCCTATTGAAATTAAAGGGACACTGTACCAAAAACATTTCTTTCGTGATTCAGATAGAGCATGGCATTTTAAGCAACTTTCTTATTTACTCCTATTATCAAATTTTCTTCGTTCTCTTGGAATCTTTATTTGAAATGCAAAAATGTAAGTTTAGATGCCGGCCCATTTTTGGTGAACAACCTAGGTTGTCCTTGCTGATTGGTGAATAAATTCATCCACCAATCAAAAACTGCTGTCCAGAGTGCTGAACCAAGAAAAAAGCTTAGATGCCTTCTTTTTTATATAAAGATAGCAAGAGAATGAAGAAAAATTGATAATATGAGTAAATTAGAAAGTTGCTTAAAATTGTATGCTCTATCTGAATCACAAAAGAAACATTTTTGGTTCAGTGTCCCTTTAATGAAAATTATGGTGCCACCTTTGGTGCCAAATTTAATGATTAATATCATATTAACTTTGCTAATTGTTGTTTAATAAATCATTTATTTCATTAATAAGAAGCTAACTAGAATAGGATGCTGGGTGAATAGTAAGCTAACTTGAATCTTCGAATAAGAAGCTGGCCGAATAAGTAGCTAACTTCAGCATTCGAATAAGAAGCTGGCCGAATAAGTAGCTAACTTCAGCATCATACTGTTGCCGTTATTACCATTGTTTACAATACCATTTGTATCCTGGAGCTTCAGAATATGTCAGCTACTATTTAAATAAAGTCAATTGCTCTGATATTTTAGAGTTACAATGCTTTCATACCCTTTGTTTTTGGATGAGGTAGAACCATTATAGTTATAGACAAATAATTTATCAAGATCCAGGACTAATAAACTTGAATTTTATATTGTTCACAGAGGTGAAAATGCTGGAAAATTACAGGAACATGTGGGATTTTACGGAGTTTTTGGCCATTGTTCTAGCAAAGCCTTGGCTCTGAGCCTCTCCAAACTACACATAAGACATTGAAATATTTATCATTGCATACTTTTGTGGCTCTGTCAAACAAGGTTGCTATCTACATTTTATTTACCTTTTACTCCTTACCATCCTTGGTAGTTAAAAAGTGTGTCTATGGTAAGATTTTGAGATTTTAATAAATGCTAAGAAAAATATATATTTTATCACAAATTAAAATAGGATTTTAAATTCCACATAGGTTCATTTGATTAATCTGAGGGTCAGAAAGCTAATGATTGGTATTGGATTGGAGTTCTTGATAGTGTTAAAGGGATAGTAAACACCAAAAATGTTACGCCTAGATTTAGAGTTTTGTCGGTAAAGACCCGCGGTGCTAACGCTCCTTTTTTTTTCCAGCGCACCCTTAAGACAACGCTGGTATTTAGAGTTGTCTGAATGGCTGCATTAGCCTCAGAAAAGGGAGCGTTGAGCATAATTTAGCTCCACTTCAACCCTCAATACCAGCGCTGCTTACGGTAGCGGTAAGCTGGAAAAACGTGCTCGTGCACGATTTCCCCATAGGAAACAATGGGGCTGAGCTGGCTGAAAAAAAACCTAACAAAAAAAGCAGCGTTCAGCTCCTAACGCAGCCCCATTGTTTCCTATGGGGAAACACTCTCTAAGTCTACACCTAACACCCTAACATGAACCCCGAGTCTAAACACCCCTAACCTTACACTTATTAACCCCTAATCTGCCGCCCCCGCTATCGCTGACACCTGCATTATATTATTAACCCCTAATCTGCCGCTCCGGACACCGCCGCAACCTGCATTATAGCTATGAACCCCTAATCTGCTGCCCCTAACATCACTGACACCTACATTATATTTATTACCCCCTAATCTGCCCCCCCCAACGTCGCCGCCACCTACCTACATTTATTAACCCCTAATCTGCCGACCGGACCTCGCCGCCACTATAATAAATGTATTAACCCCTAAACCGCCGCACTCCCGCCTCGCAAACACTATAATAAATTGTATTAACCCCTAATCTGCCCTCCCTAACATCGCCGCCACCTACCTACAATTATTAACCCCTAATCTCACGCCCCCCATGTCGCCGTTACTATAATAAAGTTATTAACCCCTAAACCTAAGTCTAACCCTAACACCCCCCTAAATTAAATATAATTTAAATTAATCTAAATAAATTTACTATAATTAAATAAATTATTCCTATTTAAAACTAAATACTTACCTATAAAATAAACCCTAATATAGCTACATTATAACTAATAGTTACATTGTAGCTATTTTAGGATTTATATTTATTTTACAGGCAACTTTGTATTTATTTTAACTAGGTACAATAGCTATTAAATAGTTAATAACTATTTAATAGCTACCTAGTTAAAATAATTACAAAATTACCTGTAAAATAAATCCTAACCTAAGTTACAAATACACCTAACACTACACTATCAATAAATTAATTAAATAAATTACCTACAATTAGCTAAACTAAAATACAATTAAATAAACTAATCTATAATACAAAAAAACAAACACTAAATTACAGAAAATAAAAAAAAATTACAAGAAGTTTAAACTAATTACACCTAATCTAAGCCCCCTAATAAAATAAATTTCAAAGTAATCAGCTCTTTTACCAGCCCTTAAAATGGCTTTTTGCGGGGCATTGCCCCAAAGTAATCAGCTCTTTTACCTGTAAAAAAATTACAACCCCCCCAACATTAAAACCCACCACCCACATACCCCTACTCTAACCCACCCAAACCCCCCTTAAATAAATCTAACACTAACCCCCTGAAGATCTCCCTACCTTAAGTCGTCTTCACTCAGCCGAGCCGAATTATTCATCCAAGCGGAGCAAGAAGAGGTCCTCCATCCGGTAGAAGTCTTCATCCAAGCGGGGCAAGAAGAGGTCCTCCATCCGGTAGAAGTCTTCATCCAAGCAGCGTCTTCTATCTTCATGCATCCGGAGTGGAGCCATCTTCCATCCAGCCGACACGGAGCCATACTCTTCAACCGACGGACTAACGACAAATGACGGTTCCTTTAAGAGACGTCATCCAAGATGGCGTCCCTCGAATTCCGATTGGCTGATAGGATTCTATCAGCCAATCGGAATTAAGGTAGGAAAAATCTGATTGGCTGATTCAATCAGCCAATCTGATTGAAGTTCAATCCGATTGGCTGATCCAATCAGCCAATCGGATTGACCTCACATTCTATTGGCTGTTCCGATCAGCCAATAGAATGCGAGGTCAATCCGATTGGCTGATTGGATCAGCCAATCGGATTGAACTTCAATCTGATTGGCTGATTGAATCAGCCAATCAGATTTTTCCTACCTTAATTCTGATTGGCTGATAGAATCCTATCCTATCAATAATTTATTTAATTATAGTAAATTTATTTAGATTAATTTAAATTATATTTAATTTAGGCGGGTGTTAGGGTTAGGGTTAGACTTAGGTTTAAGGGTTAATAACTTTATTATAGTAGCGGCGACGGTGGGGGCGGCAGATTAGGGGTTAATATTTGTAGGTAGGTGGCGGCGATGTTAGGGAGGGCAGATTAGGGTTTCTTCTATGTCAGACATGTTTATACAGAATAGCAATGAGACTAGCAAGCTTGGAAAACACTTTAAGTCAAGTTAACAAGCAAATATAAAAAACGGTACTGTGCCTTTAAGAGAAACAAATTTTGTCAGAATTTGAAAAACAGTGAAAAAATGCAGTAAATCAAACGAAATTTTTACAGTGTGTATAATAGGCTAACAGAGCATTGCACCCACTTGCAAATGGATGATTGACCCCTTAGTTCAAAAAACGGATCAAAAAAACGAAATAGACGTTTTTTAACAGTCACAACAACTGCCACAGCTCAGCTGTGTCCCTACCTTCCCCAATAAACGACTTTGGAAAGCCTTTGGGCCCTTTAGAGATGTCCTATAGCATTCAGAGGGCCTTTGAGGGAAGCTGGATGTCACAGTTTGTAATTTTAACTGCACCAACTGTAACTTTTATACTACAACAGTGGAAATTGTTTCTAGTCAAAATTTAAGCCAGCCATGTGGAAAAAACTAGGCCCCAATAAAGTTTTATCACCAAAGCATATATAAAAATGATTAAACATGCCAGCAAACGTTTTATATTGTAATATCATAAGGGTATTACCCCTGGGAGTAAGCATGATACCAGTCGTTATTAAATCACTGTATTCAGGCATAACTTACATTAATCCGGTATCAGCAGCATTTTCTAGTGTTTTCCATCTCTAGAAAAATTATAACTGCACATACCTGATAGCAGAATAAACTGCACGCCATTCTCTCGCTGAAGTTACCTCATCTGTGTAATTCCCTCAGACATATGTGAGAACAGCAATGGATCTTAGTTACAACCTGCTAAGATCATAGAAACCTCAGGCAGATTCTTCTTCTATTTAATGCCTGAGATAAAATAGCACAACTCCGGTACTATTTAAAAATAACAAACTTTTGATTGAAGAAAATAAACTAGCTATATTTAACCACTCTCTCCTACAACGTCCTTGCTTGTTGAGAGTTGCAAGAGAATGACTGGCTATGACAGTTAGGGGAGGAGCTATATTACAGCTCTGCTGTGGGTGTCCTCTTGCAACTTCCTGTTGGGAATGAGAATATCCCACAAGTAATGGATGATCCGTGGACTGGATACACCTTACAAAAGAAAAGTTGTTTAAAACTACATGCCCTATCTAAATCATGAAAGTTTAATTTGGACTTTACTATCCCTTTAACATGTGTATATTTACTAGGCTTTATTATTTTTTTTATCCATCACTCACTTCAAGATTGCTACAAACTCTGGATTTAAATTGTTACAACCATAGATTAATTAGTGTATATAGCTTGGAAAGACCCCAAGAATATCTTAATAAATGTTATAAAGGCATAAGTTAACACATAGCTTAGGTCCCCTAAATCTGATATTTTTAATTCCTATTTGCCCCATTTTCTTTGAGAAATGTATATCTCAATTAAGCTTGCCCCCCAGGCGTGTGCCCTTTGCTTGCTTTGTGTTCTTGACTACCTGGACATGTCAAATGTAGACTGTCTGTTTACATCCTTAGCGCAATTACAAGAAAGACCTGTACTCTCATCCTAACATTTTGCTGCATTTCAAATGTAAAAGCAATGTTGACTTCCCCTCTTATAATTTCTAATGCATGTGTCAATCCTAATCACAGTTTTTAGGATTGTTTAGAAATATGATATTTTGTTTCCATGTGGAGAAATAATTTTTTTTTTCCTTTGTATTGTTTGAAATAGGAAAAAGCTCTTCAGGAGGCACTAACATCTTAAGATTTGGAGGACATTTTGGCAAGTGATTTCTTCCTCTATTTGTAGGACAATAAAAAAACTATCCTATTTCCTGACTGATCTTCAAATATACAGTTATTTCTTACTAATTTTAAACAATTTACTAATTTACTTATATTTATCAGATTTGCTCTCTCCTTTTGTATCTATTGAGGCATTGACTCAGTATATCAACAGAACAAAGCAAATTTGATAAAGGAATAATTGTAAAAGTTGTTTAAAATTGCACAATCTGTCCCTTTAATGTGTGCCTGAAGGCATGTGTTTTGGACATATTTTACAACAATGTTGTCAGTATATAGCAGGGTTATAATACAATTTATTTATTATTATTCTTTAAAACAAACCCCCAATTACAAATGTATATGTGAAACAATTCAAATAAATAATTATTCCTAAATTCTTTAGATTAGTTCAAATTTATAAACACATTGAATTATATTTATAGAAACTAGAATATGAATCAACCATACGCATTTATGCTGTTATAATATTCTGTACAAAGATCATAAAAGATATACCCTTAAAATTAACTTTACTTACAATAATCGCATTAAAACACCACAATAAAATACCAGAATATGGACCGCTAACTTCACAGTGTTTAGATAAACAACATACCAAGATACTTCACACAAATCTTACTGTATTTCAATAGATTTAAGATAACTTTCAGACAAGTATAATTAAGTAATTTAGTCCACAAATGATTCTATATAATTTCAATTAAAAACACCAGAAAATATATATATTATTAATGCAAATAGCCAATTTATGTGACTACACAGGACTATGTACATAAGCATAAAATACAAAGTGACCTTTTAAAATTATTAACTTCAATTAAACTGTAGCAACCATGAATGTATTTGCTTTAACATATTAAATTATAGTAACTGCCATACGTTACAACATAACCAAATGATTATTCAGTTTCCAGAATTTCTTGTGGTTCATCTAAGAAGGATTTATCCACTTTATCGCAAAGGTACAGGCCTCAAAACTGTTATCTTTCTTTATTCAAATAAAGAAGTTGAGTCTGTGTCTTTTGTCTACTGTGTGTGGCAACCTTTTTTTTAATCATTCCCACAAGATTTTGATAGGCCTTCGGATGCGTGTCTGTGATTCACCCTTAACGGAGCTGAGCATTGATTGGTTATTTAGTTTGGCATATGTTTTAAACAGTCAGTTTGGCTGTCATACCATTTCCGAACTATTGGTGACAGCAGATAACCAGAATTGCAGTCTCACTATCAATACTGCTACAGTAAATACAGTTCTTATATATATTTTTTATCAAATGCCTATTTTAATATACTTTTAATCTCCTAGTTTTAATACAAAAATCAAACAAATGACAGCACCACCTTGATATGCAGCAATCTTCTTTATTCCTTATATAGGAGCAGGTACAGATGACTACGTTTCGGGTCAGATACCCTTGGGTATGTGACCCGAAACGTAGTCATCTGTACCTGCTCCTATATAAGGAATAAAGAAGATTGCTGCATATCAAGGTGGTGCTGTTGTTTGTTTGATTTTTGTATTATCTAAAGGTTTTTGCAGTAACCTATGTACGTGCACACCTGTTTACCTATTGTGCTGGATTGAATTGAATTTTGCACTCTCCTAGTTTTAATAATTATATGTTCCATACATGGTCCATTTAATATAATTTAAAATGTACAATTTGAGATCAAACACGAGTATATTATCAATTCTATGTTAAAATATGATTATTGGAGTATTTTTCAATATAAATATAGCCCACATCTTTGTACATCTCTTGATAGTGTTATTTTGAGTGCATGAAAAACACAATTTATATATAATTTATGGGATAATTTACTGTTTTCTCCTTTGTCTGAAATGAAAGAAACAATGTTGTTATTCTGAGACTCTATAACACATTTACAATTCACCAATGCAGCCCTTCAATACAGCAGACATCTATCTAACACAGTAAGTTTCAGATCAATACATATGCACATATATACATATATATATATGTATATATATATACAGACAGTACATATATATATATATATATATATATATATATATATATATATATATACATACATGTTGTTAATATAATCTTATATGAAAATTAAGTCACAGCATTCCCATATGTCTGTAGGTAACTTTAGTTCAGATTCTTTGTGTATCTAAGGTTCAGGAGCAATTTACACCTCAGTTTAAATGGTCATTTCCCTCTGTAAAAATAGGTTCTTCTCCGTATACACTTAAAGGGACAGTTCACCCAAAAACTTTCTCCCCTTTAAATTATTCCCAATGATCCTTTTTACCTGCTAGAGTGTATTAAATTGGTTGCAAGTAGCTCCTTTACTCATATTTCAGCATTTGAAATAGCTGATTTTGCTTGTGGTTTCTCAACCTATACTGAAAGTTTTGATACTGGCGTACACGCTATTGACAAGCCTAAGTAAACACAGCCAGCAGAAGAGATTACACCCTTAGTAGGGGGCATGATAGTTAAGTAATAAAATGATAATTTTCCATTGTTCTCTCTATGTATTGAGCTTTGGTGTTCCAGACAAATATAAGATAAGGAAGCAAGTCTGTGTACATAAAAGTGATAACATAATGAGATCTGATATTACCTGAAGCTCAACCCATTGTAATAGGCTGTGGTTTAAAAGCACAAAACCAGCGACTTTATATACACAAATAAACCTGAAAATGCAATTTCTCATATATTTTGTGCTCTGCAGCTGGTATAACAAGTCATTTAAAATACATTTATGGAAAAACAATTTTACAGTGTACTGTCCCTTTAAGCCTCAAAGGCCCATCTCAGACATCACGTCTGCATATCTCCACATGAGGTCATTTATCTGATTACATTTATTACATAGAGGAAAGATCAGGAAATCAAACTTGAGAGAGAGCCATGTAAGGAAAATATTTTTGAAATAAACTGCCTTCACTAATTGAACCAACTGTTCTTGCTTGTCTTAAGCAGCAGTGAGGTGGGGCAGGGGTCATAGTGAGACCAATTCAATTTATATCAGATAGATATTAGCTCAGTGGAATTATTAAATTATGTGACACATCTGTAGTTTATTTAATGTTACTTCACAGGTACCCTGACAATGTATAAATCCTTATAAAGGAAATTTCTACTTGACACATTGAAATTTTTGATTCTGTACACTTTGCTTATAAATTAAGCATAATATATGTTTAGTGTATCAGTGTTAGATTTGACTCATTAGTACATACATCCTCAAACTTGTCCCTCCAGTGGTTTTGGAACTACATTTCCCATGATGCTCAGCCAGCCGATATTCTTGGGGATGTCTGCATTAGTAGTTGAAAATGTACCTTTTCGTAGTCTGTATGGCCTGGGTATAATATCTTGTTCCAATAAATACAGTATTGTACATTTTTCCATAGCAAATATAAGTTTATTATTGAAATACATTTATATAAAGCATTTAAAAGGGATATGGTACATGTCAAGGTGTTTAACTGGAAAGGGCTCAAAAGTGTGTGTATGCATATATATATATATATATATATATATATATATATATACTGTATATATATATATATATATATATATATATATATATATATATATATATATATATATGTGTGTGTGTGTATTTGTATGTATATATGTGTATACATGTGTTTATATGAGTACATATTTATGTTTACATATACATACATACATATAGGTAGTACACATATATACTATTTTGAGCCCATCCTAGTCAAACTCCTTGTGATATAAAATAACATAAGAACTTACCTGATAAATTAATTTTTTTCATATTGGCAAGAGTCCATGAGCTAGTGACGTATGGGATATACAATCCTACCAGGAGGGGCAAAGTATCCCAAACCTCAAAATGCCTATAAATACACCTCTCACCACACCCACAATTCAGTTTAATGAATAGCCAAGTAGTGGGGTGATAAAGAAAGGAGTAAAAAGCATCAACAAAGGAATTTGGAAATAATTGCGCTTTATACAAAAAAAATCATAATGACCATAAAAAGGGTGGGCCTCATGGACTCTTGCCAATATGAAAGAAATTAATTTATCAGGTAAGTTCATACATAAATTATGTTTTCTTTCATGTTATTGGCAAGAGTCCATGAGCTAGTGACGTATGGAATAGCAATACCCAAGATGTGGAACTCCACGCAAGAGTCACTAGAGAGGGAGGGATAGAAATAAAAACAGTCATTTTCCGCTGAAAAAATTAATCCACAACCCAAAAAATAAGTTTATTCTCATAAATGAAAGGAAAAAAACTGAAATCAAAAGCAGAAGAATCAAACTGAAACAGCTGCCTGAAGAACTTTTCTACCAAAAACTGCTTCTGAAGAAGCAAATACATCAAAATGGTAGAATTTAGTAAATGTATGCAAAGAAGACCAAGTTGCTGCTTTGCAAATCTGATCAACTGAAGCTTCATTCTTAAAAGCCCATGAAGTAGAGACTGATCTAGTAGAATAAGCTGTAATTCTCTGAGGCGGGGCTTGACCCGACTCCAAATAAGCTTGATGAATCAAAAACTTTAACCACGAAGCCAAAGAAACTGCAGAAGCCTTCTGACCTTTCCTAGAACCAGAAAATATAACAAATAGACTAGAAGTCTTCCTGAAATCTTTAGTAGCTTCAACATAATATTTCAAAGCTCTTACAACATCCAAAGAATGTAAGGATCTCTCCAAAGAATTCTTAGGATTAGGACACAAGGAAGGGACAACAATTTCTCTATTAATATTGTTAGAATTCACAACCTTAGGTAAGAATTTAAATGAAGTCCGCAAAACCGCCTTATCCTGATGAAAAATCAGAAAAGGAGATGCACAAGAGAGAGCGGATAATTCAGAAACTCTTCTAGCAGAAGAGATGGCCAAAAGAAACAACACTTTCAAGAAAGTAGTTTAATGTCCAAAGAATGCATAGGCTCAAACGGAGGAGACTGCAAAGCCTTCAAAACTAAGTTAAGACTCCAAGGAGGAGAGATTGATTTAATGACAGGCTTGATATGAACCAAAGTCTGCACAAAACAATGAATATCAGGAAGTCTAGCAATCTTTCTGTGAAATAAAACAGAAAGAGCAGAGATTTGTCCTTTCAAGGAATTTTGAGACAAACCTTTATCCAAACCATCCTGAAGAAACTGTAAAATTCTAGGAATTCTAAAAGAATGCCAAGAGAATTTATGAGAAGAACACAATGAAATGTAAGTCTTCCAAACTCGATAATAAATCTTTCTAGAAACAGATGTACGAGCCTGCAACATAGTATTAATCACTGAGTCAGAGAAACCTCTATGATTAAGCACTAAGCGTTCAATCTCCATACCATCAAATTTAATGATTTGAGATCCTGATGGAAAAACGGACCTTGAGATAGAAGGTCTGGCCTTAGTGGAAGTGGCCAAGGTTGGCAACTGGACATCCAGACAAGATCTGCATACTAAAACCTGTGAGGCCTTGCTGGAGCTACCAGCAGCACAAATGATTGCTCCATGATGATCTTGGAGATCACTCTTGGAAGAAGAACTAGAGGCGGGATAATATAAGCAGGTTGATAACACCAAGGAAGTGTCAATGCATCTACTGCTTCCGCCTGAGGATCCCTGGACCTGGACAGGTACCTGGGAAGTTTTTTGTTTAGCTGAGATGCCATCAGATCTATTTCTGGAAGCCCCCACATCAGAACAATTTGAGAAAACACATCTGGGTGGAGAGACCATTATCCCGGATGTAAAGTCTGACGACTGAGGTAATCCGCTTCCCAATTGTCTATACCTGGGATATGAACCGCAGAAATCAGACAGGAGCTGGATTCTGCCCAAACAAGTATCCAAGATACTTCTTTTATAGCTTGAGGACTGTGAGTCCCACCCTGATGATTGACATATGCCACAGTTGTGACATTGTCTGTCTGAAAACAAATGAACGGTTCTCTCTTCAACAAAGGCCAAAATTGAAGAGCCCTGAGAATTGCATGGAGTTCTAAAATATTGATTGGTAATATCGCCTCTTGAGATTCCCAAACTCTATGTGCTGTCAGAGATTCCCAAACAGCTCCCCAACTTGAAAGACTTGCATCTGTTATGATCACAGTCCAGGTTGGACGGACGAAAGAGGCCCCTAAAATTATATGATGGTGATCTAACCACCAAGTCAGAGAAAGTCGAACATTGGGATTTAAGGATATTAATTGGGATATCCTTGTATAATCCCTGCACCATTGGTTCAGCATACAAAGCTGGAGAGGTCTCATATGAAAACGAGCAAAGGGGATTGCGTCCAATGCTGCAGTCATGAGACCTAAAACTTCGATGCACATAGCTACTGAAGGTAATGACTGAGACGGAAGGTTCCGACAAGCTGCAACCAATTTCAAACGTCTCTTGTCTGTTAGAGACAAAGTCATGGACACTGAATCTATCTGGAAACCTAAAAAGGTTACCCTTGTCTGAGGAATCAAAGAACTTTTTGGTAAATTGATTCTCCAACCATGTCTTTGAAGAAACAACACTAGTTGATTCGTGTGAGATTCTGCAGAACGTAAAGACTGAGCGAATACCAAGATATCGTCCAAAAAAGGAAACACCGCAATACCCCGCTCTCTGATTACAGAGAGTAGGGCACCAAGAAACTTTGAAAAGATTCTTGGAGCTGTCGCTAGGCCAAAAGGAAGAGCAACAAATTGGTAATGCTTGTCTAGAAAAGAGAATCTCAGGAACTGATAATGATCTGGATGAATCGGAATATGAAGATATGCATCCTGTAAGTCTATTGTGGACATATAATGCCCTTGCTGAACAAAAGGCAGAATAGTCCTTATAGTCACCATTTTGAAAGTTGGTACTCTTACATATCGATTCAAAATCTTTAGATCCAAAACTGGTCTGAATGAATTCTCTTTCTTTGGAACAATGAATAAATTTGAATAAACCCCAGACCCTGTTCCTGAAACGGAACTGCCATGATTACCCCTGATAACTCCAGGTCTGAAACACACTTCAGAAAAGCCTGAGCCTTTACTGGATTTACCGGAATGCGTGAGAGAAAAAAATCTTCTCACAGGCGGTCTTACTCTGAATCATGAATCCAAGAGTAGAGATAGCCCCATCAACTTTGGGGATCTTTTCCCAAAACTCCAATCTAACTTCTGGCAAAGGATACAATTTTTTAAACCTTGGAGGAGGATTAAAAGAAGTACCAGGCTTATTCCATTCCTTAGAAATCATATCCAAAATAGCATCATGAACTGGAAAAACCTCTGGAATAACCACAGGAGGTTTATAAACAGAATTTAAACATTTACTAGTTTTAATATCAAGAGGACTAGTTTCCTCCATATCCAATATAATCAACACTTCTTTTAACAAAGAATGAATATACTCCAATTTAAATAAGAGGATTTATCAGTGTCAATATATGAGGCAGGATCTTCTGAATCAGATAGATCCTCATCAGAGAAGGATAATTCAGTATGTTGCTGGTCATTTGAAATTTCATAAACCTTATGAGAAGTCTTAAAAGACCTTTTACGTTTATTAGAAGGCGGAATGGCAAACAAAGCCTTCTGAATAGAATCAGAAATAAATTCTTTTAAATTTACAGGTATATCTTGTGCATTAGATGTTGAGGGAACAGCAACAGGTAATGAACTACTACTGATGGATACATTATCTGCATGTAAAAGTTTATCATGACAACTATTACAAACCACACCTGGAGGTATAATCTCCACAAGTTTACAACAAATGCACTTAGCTTTGGTAGAACTGTTATCAGGCAGCAGGGATCCAGCAGTGAATTCTGAGACAGGAACAGATTGAGACATCTTGCAAATGTAAGAGAAAAAAACAACATATAAAGCAAAATTATCAATTTCCTTATATGGCAGTTTCAGGAATGGGAAAAAATGCAAACAGAATAGCCCTCTGACATAGAAAAAGGTAAGAGGCAAATAGGGATGGGGTCTAAAAGAATGAAAATATTTGACGCCAAGTATGACACACAACAAACAGAAAAATATGTTTTGGCGCCAAAAAAGTCCGGAAACGACACACTTGCGTCATAGATGACGCAACCTTGTGAAAGGACCCAGCGTCAACTAAGACGCCGGAAATTACGAAAATTACGAAGGTAAGAAATACATTTCTAAAAAATGCATTTCCCAGATATGAAACTGACAGTCTCCAAAAGGAAATATACTGAAACCTGAATCATGGCAAATTTAAGTACAATACATATATTTAAATTTTATATAAATACATAAAGTGCCAAACCATAGCTGAGAGTGTCTTAAGTAATGAAAACATACTTACCTGAAGACACCCATCCACATATAGCAGATAGCCAAACCAGTACTGAAACAGTTATCAGTAGAGGTAATGGAATATGAGAGTATATTGTCGATCTGAAAAGGGAGGTAGGAGATGAATCTCTACGACCGATAACAGAGAACCTATGAAATAGATCCCTGTGAGGAAAACCATTGCATTCAATAGGTGATACTCCCTTCACATCCCTCTGACATTCACTGTACTCTGAGAGGAAACGGGCTTCAAAAATGCTGAGAAGCGCATATTAACGTAGAAATCTTAGCACAAACTTACTTCACCACCTTCATAGGAGGCAAAGTTTGTTAAACTGAATTGTGAGTGTGGTGAGGGGTGTATTTATAGGCATTTTGAGGTTTGGGAAACTTTGCCCCTTCTGGTAGGATTGTATATCCCATACGTCACTAGCTCATGGACTCTTGCCAATTACATGAAAGAAATCAATTTTAAAGAAACTGAATATGTTCTTATTTTTTTATTAGAAATTCTTCAAATACCTTTGTTCTTCACTTAGAAGAAAATGTTCTTTTTATTTTAATATATATATATATATACAATATATATATATATATATATATTAAATTATATACATACATCAGGGTGAATTTGATTTAAATTGTGATTTAAATCAATTTAGTCAGTAAAACCAATTTAAATCGATTTAAATCATGGTTATAGAATAATACATTTTCAGATTATTTTTTCGGTTATATTAAATCATTACTTACTTTGGTTATATATCATTAGATATGCATAGATCGAAGCATATCTATCTACTCCAAACAATCTTTTATTCAGTGTACTTCTTGAAACTTAGTATGGGTTGATTCTGTGTACATAGATTTGCAGGGGATCAAAGGGACGGTAAAGACAAAATTAAAGTTTCATGATTCAGAAAGAACATGCAATTTTTATAATTCTTACAGTCTACTTATCTAATTTGCTTTGCTCTATTGTATCCATTGTTGAAAAGCATACATAGGTAAGCTCAGAAGTAATACACGCCTGTGAGCCAGCTGCTTGTCACTGTCTCACCTAATGTGTTCAGATAGGCCCGGTAGAGCATTGCTCTCCTTCAACAAAGGATTCCAAGAGAATGGAGCTAATCTAATAATAGAAGTAAATCTGAAAATTGTATGCTTTATCTGAAACCCAAAAGTTTTCTTTCATGATTTTGTCCCTTTAAGGTCTATTTCTCAACTCTACATGTATATTTTATAACATTTTTGATGTGATGAAGGGGCATATTTATTTCTGCATACACAAATTTACCATTTTAAGTACTACAAAACCACTAATATGTGATAATATCTTAAAGATAGAAAAATTGCCCAAAATAATCTGAAAGAAACATCTGGGAGATTTATATTACAGCCATGAATATACAACATCTACCTATATAATTAAAAAAAACATTATATATATTTATAATGTTTTCCTAAAAAGCATTTTATTTAAAAAATATTTGATTTAAATAAAAAAAAATCTGATTTAAATCAATAAAATCTGATTTAAATCAATAAAATCTGATTTAAATTTAAAAAAATCTGATTTAAATAAAAAAATCAGATTTGTTTTTAAAAAAAATCTTTGATTTTAATCGACCCGGATATATATATTTACTAATTGGTTAGGAAAAGCCGCAAAAGTTTCTTCAAATGCAACAGACTCAACTGTCTAACTTGCCCCCACTATTACAATGGGAACAAATCAACTGGAGAAATAGCCTCTAATTTCACAAATAAAAAATATGAAATCAACTCTAGGTGTAATTGTAGAACTGATCATGTGGTCTATCTCCTACAATGTGGCTATGGATTACAATATATAGGACATACGACCAGGCCCTACAAGAACACATCGCCAACATTGAGAACGGGGAAAGAACACATAATCTTTCAGCCCATTACAGAGAACACCATAACAAAAACATCCTGTCTTAGAGGCACCATTTTAGAATTTATTCCTAAAAACAAAAGAGGGGGAAATAGGGAACTTCAATTAAGGAAAAGGGAGACCTTTTAGATATATACTATGCACACTCTCACTCCCTCAGGCCTAAATAAGGATATTGATTTGGTGTCCTTCTCCTTTTATGGCAATTGAAAAATTATAAACAGAAAAATCATAAAATAAAAGTTAAAAAATCAGTCCTCTTTTAGTATGCACATATTTCACAACACCTTATTAGATGTTTTCAATAATCTTGCAGGACATTATGACAATATAGTACAATAGGTTACTACTATTTTGTTTTATTAGAAAGTTCTTATCAGAAAGAAAAAAGTGCTTCAAAATATATAGGAAGAAGCAATAGTGGTATTAGATACATAACTATTTTCTGTGTACATAACTATGGGTTCAATAACCACCGAAAATCATTCGGCTAGATTACGAGTTTGGTGTTAGCCTTAAAAAGCAGCGTTAAGGGGTTCTAACGCTGCTTTTTAACGCCCGCTGGTATTACAAGTTTGGCAGGTACAGGTGTACCGCTAACTTTTCTTGCACGACTTTTCCATACCGCAAATCCCCTTACGTCAATTGCGTATCCTATCTTTTTAATGGGATTTTCCTAACGCCGGTATTACAAGCCTTGGAAGAAGTGAGCGGTACAGCCTCTACCTCCAAGACTCCTATCGCCTATAAAAGTCAGTAGTTAAGAGTTTTATGGGCTAACGCCGGAACATAAAGCTCTTAACTAAAGTGCTACAAAGTACACTAACACCCATAAACTACCTATTAACCCCTAAACCGAGCCCCCCACACCGTAAACACTAAAATAAAAAAATTTAACCCCTAATCTGCTGACCGGACATCGCTGCCACCTACATTATACCTATGAACCCCTAATCTGCTGCCCCTAACATCGCCGACACCTACATTATATTTATGAACCCCTAATCTGCCCCCCCCAACGTCGCCGCCACCTACCTACAATTATTAACCCCTAATCTGCCGACCGGACATCGCTGCCACTATAATAAATGTATTAACCCCTAAACCTAAGTCTAACCCTAACACCCCCCTAACTTAAATCTATTTTTAATAAATCTAAATAAAATTACTATAATTAAATAAATTATTCCTATTTAAAACTAAATACTTACCTATAAAATAAACCCTAATATAGCTACAATATAACTAATAGTTACATTGTAGCTATTTTAGGATTTATTTTTATTTTATAGGCAACTTTGTATCTATTTTAACTAGACACAATAGTTATTAAATAGTTATTAACTATTTAATAACTACCTAGATAAAATAAATACAAATATACCTGTAAAATAAACCCTAACCTAAGTTACAATTACACATAACACTACTCTATAATTAAATTAATTACCTACACTACCTACAATTAAATACAATTAAATTAAATAAACTAAATTACGGAAAAAAAAAAACACTAAATTACAGAAAATAAAAAAGAAATTACAATATTTTAAACTAATTACACCTAATCCAATCCCACTAATAAAATAAAATAAAAAAAAAATTAAAATAAAATTCCCTACCCTACACTAAATTACAAATAGCCCTTAAAAGGGCCTTTTGCGGGGCATTGCCCCAAAGTAATCAGCTCTTTTACCAGCCCTTAAAAGGGCTTTTTGTGGGGCATTGCCCCAAAGTAATCAGCTCTTTTACCTGTAAAAAAATACAATACCCCCAACATTAAAACCCACCACCCACATACCCCTACTCTAAAACCCACCCAATCCCCCCTTAAAAAAACCTAACACTAACCCCCTGAAGATCACCCTACCTTGAGCCGTCTTCACCCAGCCGGGCCGAAGTCTTCATTCAATCCGGCAAGAAGAGGTCCTCCATAGGGTCCGAAGTCTTCATCCTATCCGGGCAGAAGAGGACATCCAGACTGGAAGAAGTCTTCATCCAAGTGGCATCTTCTTTCTTCATCCTTCCGGAGCGGAGCGGCACCATCTTGAAGACCTCCGACGCGGAACATCCTCCTTGACTGACGACTAGACGATGAATGACGTCATCTTGGATGACGTCATTTAAAGGAACCGTCATTCGTCGTCTAGTCGTCAGTCAAGGAGGATGTTCCGCGTCAGAGGTCTTCAAGATGGTGCCGCTCCGCTCCGGAAGGATGAAGAAAGAAGATGCCGTTTGGATGAAGACTTCTTCCGGTCTGGATGTCCTCTTTTGCCCGGATAGGATGAAGACTTCGGACCCTCTGGAGGACCTCTTCTTGCCGGATTGGATGAAGAATTCTGCCCGGCTGGGTGAAGAAGGCTCAAGGTAGGGTGATCTTCAGGGGGTTAGTTTTTATTTTTTTTAAGGGGGGATTAGGTGGGTTTTAGAGTAGGGGTATGTGGGTGGTGGGTTTTAATGTTGGGGGATATTGTATTTTTTTTTTTACAGGTAAAAGAGCTGATTACTTTTGGGCAATGCCCCACAAAAAGCTCTTTTAAGGGCTGGTAAAAGAGCTGATTACTTTGGGGCAATGCCCCGCAAAAGGCCCTTTTAAGGGCTATTTGTAATTTAGGCCTAGATTTAGAGTTCGGCGGTAGCCGTCAAAACCAGCGTTAGAGGCTCCTAACGCTGGTTTTGGGCGCCCGCTGGTATTTGGAGTCAGTGATTAAAGGGTCTAACGCTCACTTTTCAGCCGCGACTTTTCCATACCGCAGATCCCCCTACGCCATTTGCGTAGCCTATCTTTTCAATGGGATCTTTCTAACGCTGGTATTTAGAGTCGTTTCTGCAGTGAGCGTTAGAGCTCTAACGACAAAATTCCAGCCGCCTGAAAATAGCAGGAGTTAAGAGCTTTCTGGCTAACGCCGGTTTATAAAGCTCTTAACTACTGTACCCTAAAGTACACTAACACCCATAAACTACCTATGTACCCCTAAACCGAGCTCCCCCCACACCGCCGCCACTCGATTAAAATTTTTAACCCCTAATCTGCCGACCGCCACCTACGTTATACTTATGTACCCCTAATCTGCTGCCCCTAACCCCGCCGACCCCTGTATTATATTTATTCACCCCTAACCTGCCCCCCACAACGTCGCCGCCAGCTACTTACAATAATTAACCCCTAATCTTCCGACCGCAAATCGCCGCCACCTACGTTATCCCTATGTACCCCTAATCTGCTGCCCCTAACACCGCCGACCCCTATATTATATTTATTAACCCCTAATCTGCCCCCCTCAACGTCGCCGACACCTGCCTACACTTATTAACCCCTAATCTGCCGAGCGGACCTGAGCGCTACTATAATAAAGTTATTAACCCCTAATCCGCCTCACTAACCCTATCATAAATAGTATTAACCCCTAATCTGCCCTCCCTAACATCGGCGACACCTACCTTCAATTATTAACCCCTAAACTTCCGATCGGAGCTCACCGCTATTCTAATAAATGGATTAACCCCTAAAGTTAAGTCTAACCCTAACACTAACACCCCCCTAAGTTAAATATAATTTTTATCTAACGAAATAAATTAACTCTTATTAAATAACTTATTCCTATTTAAAGCTAAATACTTACCTGTAAAATAAATCCTAATATAGCTACAATATAAATTATAATTATATTATAGCTATTTTAGGATTAATATTTATTTTACAGGCAACTTTGTAATTATTTTAACCAGGTACAATAGCTATTAAATAGTTAAGAACTATTTAATAGTTACCTAGTTAAAATAATAACAAATTTACCTGTAAAATAAATCCTAACCTAAGTTATAATTAAACCTAACACTACCCTATCAATAAAATAATTAAATAAACTACCTACAATTACCTACAATTAACCTAACACTACACTATCAATAAATAAATTAAACACAATTGCTACAAATAAATACAATTAAATAAACTAGCTAAAGTACAAAAAATAAAAAAGAACTAAGTTACAGAAAATAAAAAAATAGTTACAAACATAAGAAAAATATTACAACAATTTTAAACTAATTACACCTACTCTAAGCCCCCTAATAAAATAACAAAGCCCCCCAAAATAAAAAATTCCCTACCCTATTCTAAATTAAAAAAGTTACAAGCTCTTTTACCTTACCAGCCCTGAACAGGGCCCTTTGCGGGGCATGCCCCAAGAATTTCAGCTCTTTTGCCTGTAAAAGAATAAATACAATACCCCCCCCCCAACATTACAACCCACCACCCACATACCCCTAATCTAACCCAAACCCCCCTTAAATAAACCTAACACTAAGCCCCTGAAGATCTTCCTACCTTGTCTTCACCATCCAGGTATCACCGATCCGTCCTGGCTCCAAGATCTTCATCCAACCCAAGCGGGGGTTGGCGATCCATAATCCGGTGCTCCAAAGTCTTCCTCCTATCCGGCAAGAAGAGGACATCCGGACCGGCAAACATCTTCTCCAAGCGGCATCTTCGATCTTCTTCCATCCGGTGCGGAGCGGGTCCATCTTGAAGCAGGCGACGCGGATCCATCCTCTTCTTCCGATGTCTCCCGACTAATGACGGTTCCTTTAAGGGACGTCATCCAAGATGGCGTCCCTCCAATTCCGATTGGCTGATAGGATTCTATCAGCCAATCGGAATTAAGGTAGGAATTTTCTGATTGGCTGATGGAATCAGCCAATCAGAATCAAGTTCAATCCGATTGGCTGATCCAATCAGCCAATCAGATTGAGCTCGCATTCTATTGGCTGTTCCGATCAGCCAATAGAATGCGAGCTCAATCTGATTGGCTGATGGGATCGGCCAATCGGATTGAACTTGATTCTGATTGGCTGATTCCATCAGCCAATCAGAAAATTCCTACCTTAATTCCGATTGGCTGATAGAATCCTATCAGCCAATCGGAATTCGAGGGACGCCATCTTGGATGACGTCCCTTAAAGGAACCGTCATTAGTCGGGAGACATCGGAAGAAGAGGATGGATCCGCGTCGCCTGCTTCAAGATGGACCCGCTCCGCACCGGATGGAAGAAGATCGAAGATGCCGCTTGGAGAAGATGTTTGCCGGTCCGGATGTCCTCTTCTTGCCGGATAGGAGGAAGACTTTGGAGCACCGGATTATGGATCGCCAACCCCCGCTTGGGTTGGATGAAGATCTTGGAGCCAGGACGGATCGGTGATACCTGGATGGTGAAGACAAGGTAGGAAGATCTTCAGGGGCTTAGTGTTAGGTTTATTTAAGGGGGGTTTGGGTTAGATTAGGGGTATGTGGGTGGTGGGTTGTAATGTTGGGGGGGGGGGTATTGTATTTATTCTTTTACAGGCAAAAGAGCTGAAATTCTTGGGGCATGCCCCGCAAAGGGCCCTGTTCAGGGCTGGTAAGGTAAAAGAGCTTGTAACTTTTTTAATTTAGAATAGGGTAGGGAATTTTTTATTTTGGGGGGCTTTGTTATTTTATTAGGGGGCTTAGAGTAGGTGTAATTAGTTTAAAATTGTTGTAATATTTTTCTTATGTTTGTAAATATTTTTTTATTTTCTGTAACTTAGTTCTTTTTTATTTTTTGTACTTTAGCTAGTTTATTTAATTGTATTTATTTGTAGCAATTGTGTTTAATTTATTTATTGATAGTGTAGTGTTAGGTTAATTGTAGGTAATTGTAGGTAGTTTATTTAATTATTTTATTGATAGGGTAGTGTTAGGTTTAATTATAACTTAGGTTAGGATTTATTTTACAGGTAAATTTGTTATTATTTTAACTAGGTAACTATTAAATAGTTCTTAACTATTTAATAGCTATTGTACCTGGTTAAAATAATTACAAAGTTGCCTGTAAAATAAATATTAATCCTAAAATAGCTATAATATAATTATAATTTATATTGTAGCTATATTAGGATTTATTTTACAGGTAAGTATTTAGCTTTAAATAGGAATAAGTTATTTAATAAGAGTTAATTTATTTCGTTAGATAAAAATTATATTTAACTTAGGGGGGTGTTAGTGTTAGGGTTAGACTTAGCTTTAGGGGTTAATCCATTTATTAGAATAGCGGTGAGCTCCGATCGGAAGTTTAGGGGTTAATAATTGAAGGTAGGTGTCGGCGATGTTAGGGAGGGCAGATTAGGGGTTAATACTATTTATGATAGGGTTAGTGAGGCGGATTAGGGGTTAATAACTTTATTATAGTAGCGCTCAGGTCCGCTCGGCAGATTAGGGGTTAATAAGTGTAGGTAGGTGTCGGCGACGTTGTGGGGGGCAGATTAGGGGTTAATAAATATAACATAGGGGTCGGCGATGTTAGGGCAGCAGATTAGGGGTACATAGGGATAACGTAGGTGGCGGTGTTTTACGGAGCGGCAGATTAGGGGTTAAAAAAAATATGCAGGGGTCAGCGATAGCGGGGGCGGCAGATTAGGGGTTAATAAGTGTAAGATTAGGGGTGTTTAGACTCGGGGTACATGTTAGGGTGTTAGGTGCAGACGTAGGAAGTGTTTCCCCATAGGAATCAATGGGGCTGCGTTAGGAGCTGAACGCTGCTTTTTTGCAGGTGTTAGGTTTTTTTTCAGCTCAAACAGTCCCATTGTTTCCTATGGGAGAATCGTGCACGAGCACGTTTTTGAGGCCGGCCGCGTCCGTAAGCAACTCTGGTATCGAGAGTTGCTTTTGCGGTAAAAATGCTCTACGCTCCTTTTTTGGAGCCTAACGCAGCATTTGTTTTAACTCTCGATACCAGAGTTAAATTTATGGTGCGGCCAGAAAAAAGCCCGCGGAGCGTTAACAGCCCTTTTACCGCCGAACTCCAAATCTAGGCCTTAGTGTATTAGGGAATTTTATTATTTTGGGGGGCTTTTTTATTTTATTAGGGGGATTAGATTAGGTGTAATTAGTTTAAAATATTGTAATTTCTTTTTTATTTTCTGTAATTTAGTGTTTTTTTTTTGTAATTTAGTTTATTTAATTTAATTGTATTTAATTGTAGGTAGTTTATGTAATTAATTTAATTATAGAGTAGTGTTAGGTGTAATTGTAACTTAGGTTAGGGTTTATTTTACAGGTATATTTGTATTTATTTTATCTAGGTAGTTATTAAATAGTTAATAACTATTAAATTACTATTGTGCCTAGTTAAAATAAATACAAAGTTGCCTGTAAAATAAAAATAAATCCTAAAATAGCTACAATGTAACTATTAGTTATATTGTAGCTATATTAGGGTTTATTTTATTGTTAAGTATTTAGTTTTAAATAGGTTTAGGGGTTAATACATTTAATATAGTACGACATTGGGGGTGGCAGATTAGGGGTTAATAATTGTAGGTAGGTGGCGGCGATGTTAGGGACGGCAGATTAGGGGTTAATAAGAAATGTTATAGTGTTTGCGAGGCGGGAGTGCGGCAGTTTAGGGGTTAATACATTTATTATAGTGGCGGCGATGTCCGGTCGGCAGATTAGGGGTTAATAATTGTAGGTAGGTGGCGGCGACGTTGGGGGCGGCAGATTAGGGGTCAATAAATATAATGTAGGTGTCGGCGATGTTAGGGGCAGCAGATAAGGGGTTCATAGGTATAATGTAGGTGGCGGCGGTGTCCGGAGCGGCAGATTAGGGGTTAATAATATAATGCAGGTGGCGAGGATGTCGGGGCGGCAGATTAGGGGTTAATAACAAGTGTAAGGTTAGGGGTGTTTAGACTCGGGGTTCATGTTAGGGTGTTAGGTGTAGACTTAGAAAGTATTTTCCCATAGGAAACAATGGGGCTGCGTTAGGAGCTTAACGCTGCTTTTTTGCAGGTGTTAGGTTTTTTTCAGCCATCTAAGCCCCATTGTTTAATATGGGGAGATTGTGCACGAGCACATTTTAGCCAGCTTACCGCTACCGTAAGCAACACTGGTATTACAGTGAGAAGTGGCGCTAAATTTGCTCAACGCTCACTTTTCTGAGGCTAACGCAGCCATTCAGAAAACTTGTAATACCAGCGTTGTTTAAAGTGAGCGCTGGAAAAAAAGGCTCATTAGCAACGCAAGTTTTTACCGACAAAACTCGTAATCTAGCAGTTTATTTGTACTAAAGGGTTTAGAATGGATACAATGGAAATGAAACATAAAAGATAGAATGAATTTGTATAATGAACTGTATTATCATTTATTTTAAACTCTGTTTAATTGTTGAAACTGTTTGTAAACTTTCGTATAGGCAGATTTTTGTATGATATTCGGTGTATTTTAAACCAGAGTGTTCAATTCACCTGTTGAAATCAACCTTTAAGAACAGATGTTGTTTGTATACAAATCGGCATCCACGTCACTTAATCATATGACCGCAATGCGAACTAGTCAAATTCGTCTGCTGGAACCAACCTTTAAGAACACATGTTGTTTGTATACAATTTGGCATTAACGTCACTTAACCATGTGACCGCAATGCGAACAATTCAGGGATCTAGTTTCAGGGGGGCGTGCCGCTGCCTCATTTTTAAAAGCCGAAGTTTGTAATGTTCTATAATTAACTCCTCTGATGATGAAGGTACCTGATGGTCATATACCTTCGAAACAGAACGGCTGTATTTATACTCTGATGATATTGCATCGAAAGTTACATGAAGGACTAACCAAACGATCAGTACTTGGTTTTTAAACAAAGCTTTTACCTTACCTCATACCAGATTGAGGTTAAACATTGTAAGCAGCTAATTTTTAGAGTGTCTGTCTGTGTTACAAAAATAAAATTACGGTATTGCACTATTTTTTGCTTTCTTTTTTCTACTGCATGTATTCCGTATTTTTGTGCTCTGGAGACTACTCTACCAACTCCAAGTAGCAGAGAAGAGGGGATTCTGGAGACCTTCATGGACTATCCTTCTAACTGTGCGGCACTTACCTCATGAGATTGGGGGTAAGGGAAGTAGGAACCCCGACGGGGTCGGTCATTTTTCCCCTCACACCTTGGAGTAATCAGAAGAATTGTGTTGTTAACACCACCTTTATGATATGGACTAAGATTTTAGACTCTTGTTTCCCCCTATATTGAATATTTGTGAAGATATTTAAGGAATTTCAACATATTACATTAAAATTTTATATTTATACTTTTACATATATGCTTTTAATTCTGCATACACTGTAATGTGTCGCTTATTGGTGATATGCAATTAATATATGCACAGTTTCATTTGATACTTTTTTTTTAATTTTTTTTTTTTAATTTTTTATTGAAGTTTCATGGAAAGATAAACTACAATACAGGGTTTGTCCGTTATGTCAGATCCTATCTGCCTCCTCTTATTGTTCCTTTAAATTTCTCCTATCAGGCTATAAAACCCCACAGCTTCTCTAACTCTTTGCTGGATTATTTTTCCTGTCTCTGACGTCTCAGAGTTTCAGTGAACCAATCCGGTTCTCACCTTACAGGAAGTCAGTTTCACCTGTGGACTCTGCTTCTCTCTAGCCTTTTGCGCTCCTCGCATCACTCTGCTTCCAGAGCCTGTCAGCTCTCACAACCTCTCAGCACTCACAGCCTGTCAGCACACGCTGTTACGTCATCAGCTGCAGCCGCAACCGTTACCGCTCTCACAGTTCCTCAGAGCAGGGGTAAATGAAGCTGTAATATCTTCTGGCTTGTGACGGATTCCTCTAACAGCAACCTCAGGTCGTATACTACCATTCTGCTGATATTTTATCTTGCTCATGAACGCTGTAACTCCTATATTCATATTATTGTCTACAGTATTACTGTCCATATTACTTCTTGTGTTTTCTACCATTATCTCCACGCCTCTGCATAGTGATACAGACTCCAGTGTCTGTCTTCCACTTCCGCATTTGGCACATATTAAACTCAGAATCTCTGCCTGCAGTACTTTCAGCTGTTTGTAGGCAAGGATACTGAGACATTCAATTACCAGGAAGTAAACTTCTCATATAAAAGTTTTTATTTTACAAAATATTCTGATACTGTTCAAAAGGTGTGATATAATAATCCAGCCTAAAAAAAAAAGTGTATACACTGGTGCTACAGTTATGGATATCACTGAGGTATCAAACCAATTAACAGTGCTCACACAGCGCATGGATAATGTGACTCAATCAATCAGGGAATTACAAGGTGAAACCCAGGTGTTAAAAGATTGTGTGAGAGAGATGTATGCTGTTAAAACTACACAACAAGAACCTCAGGTTTCCATGCCAGACAAATTCAGTGGTAACAGGGCTAATTTCAAAGAATTTAGAAATGCCTGTTTGCTTTTGTTTGAACTCAAACCTAAAACTTATAATACTGACCGGTTAAAGGTTCTAACCATAATTTCTTATTTAAGGGCTGAGCCCCGTATTTGGGCTGACAGTCTATTTGAAAACCAAAACACTATATTAGATTCACTACAAGATTTCTTAAAGGCATTTTCATCTTTGTATGATGATCCTTTCAAGCAGGAATCCGCTGAGACATCACTTAGGGGTTTAAAACAAGGCAGACAGCCTGTTGAGAATTATATATCCCAATTTAAAATATATGCCATTGAATCCAAATGGAATGAGGCATCACTGAGACATCAATTCAGAATTGGACTTAGTGAGGAGATAAAAGATGAGTTGTCCCGCACTGGAGTACCAACCAGATTGGAAGATCTCTGTAGTCTTTGTACTACCATAGACAGACGTCTGCGTGAACGCAAACTTGAGAGATCTGGTACCTCATCAATTTATAAAAAGTACACCGCCTCAGCTCCAATTCCTAAGGAGTCAGAAACACCGATGGAGATCGGGTTTATGCGTGGTCCACTTTCTACTGAAGAGAAAAGTAGAAGACGCGCTTTAAGATTGTGCATGTACTGTGCATCCCCAGAGCATGAAGTGAACGCCTGCCCTCTTTTGAAAAAGACAAAACTTGGTAAGACAATTTCAAATTCTCTTAGCCTATCTTTAAACAAAAAATCTAACACTCATATTACATTGCCACTTATCTTACAGTGGGATCTCCATCACATTGAAGTCGAGGCTTTAATCGATACCGGGGCTTCAGCAAGTTATATTGATTCAGAATTTGTTAACCTTAATAAAATTCCCTTCCTTGCAAAACAGGTTTCCGTCTCAATTAATTTAGTTGATGGATCTTCTTTATCCACAGGTCCTATAACTCATGAGACTATACCCTTACTACTCTGCATTAATTCACGTCACAGGGAAGTTATTAGTTTTGACATTATCCCTAGCCCTCTATATCCTATCATTCTAGGCTTATCTTGGTTGCAATTACACAAACCTGATTTTGACTGGCAACACTCGACAGTAAATCTAAATTCCACATATTGTACACAAACTTGTTATCCACTTGACAATATATTACTCACCACCACTGAAAAAATACCTACTGAATATCAAGACTTTCAGGATGTATTTAATAAAATTGAGGCACAGGTCCTTCCGCCACACAGGCCATACGACTGCCCCATTGACCTTCTTCCTGGTGCTACCATTCCCGTTGGTCACATATACCCATTGTCAAAACCTGAACTTGACCACTTGAAGTTATACCTACAAGAGAATTTAGCCAAAGGGTTTATAAGACCTTCAACCTCCCCAGCTGGGGCCGGTATTTTTTTCGTTAAAAATAAAGATCAGACACTCAGGCCTATAATAGATTATAGAGAGCTAAACAAAAGAACAAAGAAGAACCGCTATCCACTCCCACTTATACCTGAACTTATAGAGAGGTTACGCACTGCCAAGATCTTTACAAAATTGGATCTCAGGGGTGCTTACAACCTCATACGAATGAGGGCTGGAGATGAATGGTTGACGGCATTTAGAACCCGGTATGGCCATTACGAATATACTGTCATGCCATTCGGCCTTTGCAATGCCCCAGCAACAGTTCAATGTTTTATTAACGACATCTTCCGTGACATTTTAGACAATTTTGTAGTTGTATATCTAGATGATATACTCATTTATTCAGACACTGAACAACAACATACCACCCATGTCAGGACTGTTTTAGCACGTTTAAGAGAACATAAATTGTATGCCAAGGTAGAAAAATGTGAGTTCCATAGTTCAAGGGTCACTTTTTTGGGATATGTCATTTCCAACTCTGGAATTACGATGGATGACTCAAAAATCCATGCGATAACCCAGTGGCCGACTCCTAATACTAAGAAACAGGTACAACGGTTTCTTGGATTTGCCAACTTTTATTGTAAATTCATTTGTAATTTTGCACATACAGCCAGACCTCTTACTGACTTGACTAAGTTGGGAAAGCCTTTTAAATGGACTGATGAATGTGAACAGGTCTTCCAAAAATTAAAAAAAGACTTCACCACAGCTCCCATACTGCAGTTCCCTGACACTAACAGACAGTTCATAGTCGAGGTTGACGCTTCGGATTATGCTCTGGGGGCAATCTTGTCGCAAAAAACAATACTTACTGATAAAATGCATCCAGTTGCTTACCTCTCCAGACTACTTACATCTGCCGAACGTAACTACCCCGTTGGGGAAAGAGAATTACTGGCGATCAAGATTGCGTTTGAGCAGTGGAGACACCTACTTGAGGGTGCTACATGTCCCATTGTAGTTATAACAGATCATAAAAACTTGCAGTATTTACAGCAAAATAGAACCCTCTCGGCCAGACAACTTCGCTGGAATCTCTACTTCTCTCGTTTTGACTTTATCATAACTTATCGACCAGGTAGTCGAAATGGTAAGGCTGATGCCCTCTCCAGAAGGGACTCCAGACCTCTTACTCTGGAAGCACCGTCTACCATTATCCCAAATTCTAAAATTCTAGGGTTACTTATAACCTCTCATCCAGATTTTCAAAACTCTCAAATTAATGATCCATCCAAACCACTGCAACTTCTCCATACAAAACAAAACGGCTTGTATTATTACAAAAGCTTACTATATATACCTCCTACTTGCAGGACTGATCTCCTTCACTCTTGCCATACCTCTCCTCTATCTGGACATTTAGGTTTTAAGAAAACACTGGATTTGCTTCGCCGTCACTACTGGTGGCCAGCTATGTCCACATCAGTTCAAAATTTCATCACTCAATGTACCATATGTACAACTTCGAAACCAAGTCATCGATTTCCAATAGGGTTGCTCCAATCATACCCGGTTCCTGAAACTCCTTGGACCCATATTGCAATGGATTACATTGTCGACCTTCCACCATCCAACTGTTACACTTCAGTACTTGTAATCGTATACTTATTCACGAAAATGGCACATTTTGTCCCTGCAGTTGGTTTACCTACTGCTCAGGAGACCTCCAACATGTTCATTAAAGAAATAGTCCGTTTACACGGGCTCCCCACAGTCATTTTAACTGATAGGGGTTCACAATTTACGTCTCGATTCTGGAGGACCCTCTGCCAAACTTTGCAAATCACTCAGAAACTCACAACCTCTTATCACCCCCAGTCCAACGGGCAAGCAGAACGAACTAACCAGTGGTTGGAGCAGTATCTGCGGTGTTTCTGCTCAAACCAACAAGACACTTGGGCGAAGCATCTAGCATTGGCAGAATTCGCTTATAATAATTCCACAAATTCATCCACCTCTTTCAGTCCGTTCTATCTCAATTATGGGTTACACCCAAGGATCTCCTACTTACCCTACACTCCATCCTCAAACCCAAGGGTGAATGATGCTGTAAACGATATCTCCCAAACTTTCACAGTAGCTCATCGTAACATTCAATCTGCACAAGCATCGCATAAAAAATACTACGATTTGCGTCATACACCTCAACCTACTTATCAAATTGGTCAACATGTATGGCTCTCTACTAAGAATCTACGCTTACGTACCCCATCTAAGAAGCTAAGTAAACTTTTTATTGGTCCTTTTCCAATTGTGGACATTAAACATCCTACGACTGTTACTCTTCAACTACCTGATGTCTACAAAATCCATCCCACATTCCACGTTTCCCTAGTGAAACCCTGTCTTGTTCATAACCTGACTCCCAATTCGGTCTCCCACAGCGTAGCCCAGGATCCAGAATATGAGGTACATTCTATTGTTGATTCCAGGCGCAGAAAGGGTGTTCTGGAATATCTCATCCACTGGAAGGACTTCGATCATTCTGAAGACTCCTGGGAGCCGGCTACTTCTGTATCTGCTCCTAGATGTGTCTCCTTGTTCCACCGTCGTAACCCCGATAGGCCTGCACCCTGAACACTCGTGGTGCGTTCCTTTTTGGGGGGGCTGTGTCAGATCCTATCTGCCTCCTCTTACTGTTCCTTTGAATTTCTCCTATCAGGCTATAAAACCCCACAGCTTCTCTAACTCTTTGCTGGATTATTTTTCCTGTCTCTGACGTCTCAGAGTTTCAGTGAACCAATCCGGTTCTCACCTTACAGGAAGTCAGTTTCACCTGTGGACTCTGCTTCTCTCTAGCCTTTTGCGCTCCTCGCATCACTCTGCTTCCAGAGCCTGTCAGCTCTCACAACCTCTCAGCACTCACAGCCTGTCAGCACACGCTGTTACGTCATCAGCTGCAGCCGCAACCATTACCGCTCTCACAGTTCCTCAGAGCAGGGGTAAATGAAGCTGTAATATCTTCTGGCTTGTGACGGATTCCTCTAACAGCAACCTCAGGTCGTATACTACCATTCTGCTGATATTTTATCTTGCTCATGAACGCTGTAACTCCTATATTCATATTATTGTCTACAGTATTACTGTCCATATTACTTCTTGTGTTTTCTACCATTATCTCCACGCCTCTGCATAGTGATACAGACTCCAGTGTCTGTCTTCCACTTCCGCATTTGGCACATATTAAACTCAGAATCTCTGCCTGCAGTACTTTCAGCTGTTTGTAGGCAAGGATACTGAGACATTCAATTACCAGGAAGTAAACTTCTCATATAAAAGTTTTTATTTTACAAAATATTCTGATACTGTTCAAAAGGTGTGATAGTTAACAACATTAACATCAAGACATGACATACAATATTGTGACATGTACATTATCCATTTAGCCTGGGTAAGGGTAACAAATCTAAACAGTAAGTTGAGAAATAATCAAAATAACAATAACTATATTAAAAGACAAGCTATAGCTCATGGGATCGCATGCCATGTCTAGTGAAGTGTAAAAGGAGGGTTTGAACAAACTGAGATATAACTTCGTTTTACATTTTATGTAGTGAAACATGGTCTCCACAGCTGTAAAAAGCAAAAATAAACTATGATTTCCTATTGGAACTATCATGTTGTGGAGAGTTGGTTTTTGCAGTGACCACAGATGGGTCGTAAGGGGTAGAGAAGAAAGAGTGTTGCAGTGGGCAAGAGCCACTTGAGTTATGGGGGAGATAGGGAGGGGGATGAGGAAAGGAGGGAAGGAAGAGGAGGGCGAAGCCAACTATATTTGGGCCGTCGGGTGGGCCTAGATATTAGATTGTATGAGCTAAACTTAGGTAAGTATGTAAATTGGGTCTATTACATCTACTTTCGGCATTAAAGAGATATGTATAATCTTATGAAGACGAAGGCTAAGAGTAGTTAGAATGATAAGGGGGTCTGTCTATAGAGTCCCATTCCACCAGGGAGTGTCTACAATGATGTGAGGATATAGTATAAGACTTGGGCTAGTGTAATAGTCACCTATAATAAAAGTCTCCACTAGGGTATGTTACTCATGGGGTATAAGAGCTGAGGTAAACAGACCATACTTCATTAATATGTCTCAATCCTGGGTATAGACTGATATGTTCGTCCTAGATATCCGAGAATTAATAACTGACGAATATAACATAGGTATATCCCTTAACTAATAATCTTGACAGATCAAGATGATTATGGCTCATATAAAGTAGATGAAAGGCTCTTGTACGGCAGCTAGCATCATCCTTAATATAGATAGATAGGGGACACCAGGGGTTACAGGCATGGGAAGAGGAAATGAGAGACAATCAGCTATCACTACTTTGACATGAGGAACACCTACAACTTCTAACTGTTAGTTAGAGACATATGCAAGTATGTTAATATTTCCAAACAGTGGGGTTTCCATGAAAATATATGAGTTCTATCTAAAGCTGGCTACTTGAATATATCTAACATAACTGCAATGTGTTGAGTGCCCTATTAGAACAGCCAATTAACTATAAATAGTATACCCCTATTAACCAAACCTGTGCAACTGCTAAAATGTATGTATTGGGGATATTCAGCAAACTATATGCTATGCTTGGGTGAGACTGGACCCGCGATTCACAAAAGAATGGTACAACATGAGGTGTGAGGAGCAGACATGTCATAAAGAATGCTTGTGCCTGAATTGGTAATAGCTATGCAGTGCTCTAGAAAGGAGGGAGGAGCTTTCCACACTTAATACCTTTATGCTTGTTATCACCATCTAAACCTTCTCAGCGCATTTATGTAACTTTATAGGGGAGATAGTTAAATCAGCTAATGACGGCAAGCATATCCTGTCACACACAATAAACCACATTTTGTGCTAAAATAAACCACAAGGAAACAAATATACGATGAGGTGTCCAGAGACCTGTCTAAAGACTTGTTGCATGCTTTCACAGGGAGAGTAAACAGTGTAAACCATTGCAATCTAAACCGCCTTTAGGAGAGGTTACCGTGGGGTTATTAATTTGCGGGGATTGCAGACATTGTTTAAAATTAGATTAGTTCCCAAGGTAGTAAACGGTCACATAACATCAAAAGCAAGTAACATAAAAAACAAAAAACAAAAAAAAAAAAAATCAGCCAGTGACAGGCAAATTGAACAGGGTTAATACCAGGAGTCTATCGTGTAATAAGGGCATGGGTGGACATCAACAAGCAAACAGTTTGGTGCAAGAAAGTCTCAAAAACATTATGGTTTCAACTCTCTGCAGCGTCAGGCATCCCCTTTACTTCAACCAACTCCCACTGCTTGAGAAGAGTTACTGTATGGACCCTCACGATGTTTGGGGGTTACCTGTTGATCGTGTCTCAAGTGCGATGTTGAAACCACTGATAAATTAGCAGCACGTCTTATCTCCTTGCCTATTCCAGACCCCGGTCTGATGTGTCTCGAGATGTCACCTGAGGCGTTGACAGAAGTAACTCGCAGCTCCTCTATTGAACCGCCGTTGGTGAAGGCTTGTATTGAGACTGGGAAATTCTCTGGGAGCCGACTTATGTTATTGTGTGGAGCTGCTGCAGCTGTATGAGTCTCAGCTTGGGTGCGCGGTATGTCAGAGCGTAATAACCCCTCTGTTTCCAACACTGCCAACTTAAGCGGTTTATTGCAGGGGTCCGACGATCGAACTAGCTTACAGCCGCTCGTGTTCTCTGTTAGATCGCCAGTGGGGGTCATCTCAGTATCACCAGAGTCGGATGTAGTTATTGCATAGGCCTTACCCCATTGTACAGGATCTGAGCTTGTGGGTGAAGATTCCGACAGTGGGATACCGGCAGAAAGTAGTGATAAGAGGTCCTCCTTCATACTCTGAAAGTGCTTCTCCAGAAGTTGTGTGGTGCGACATTCCCATAGATCTAGGGATTCCATGCTGGCGTGGTCACTTGGATAGAGGCACCTTCCGACGGCTCCACGTGGTGCAGCTTAGAGCAAAGATATCTCAGCAACGTATTTCAAAATTAATTTATCCCTTTCTTTAGAAGAGTAATAGATCATGTTAGCAGCCTGGCATATCGCAATAGATATACTGAACTTTCTCCAACATAGGTGTGTCCGGTCCACGGCGTCATCCTTACTTGTGGGATATTCTCTTCCCCAACAGGAAATGGCAAAGAGCCCAGCAAAGCTGGTCACATGATCCCCCCTAGGCTCCGCCTTCCCCAGTCATTCTCTTTGCCGTTGTACAGGCAACATCTCCACGGAGATGGCTTAGAGTTTTTTGGTGTTTAAATGTAGTTTTATTGCTTCAATCAAGAGTTTGTTATTTTAAAATAGTGCTGGTATGTACTATTTACTCTGAAACAGAAAAGAGATGAAGATTTCTGTTTGTAAGAGGAAGATGATTTTAGCAACCGTTACTAAAATCGATGGCTGTTCCACACAGGACTGTTGAGATGAAGTAACTTCAGTTGGGGGAACAGTGTGCAGACTTTTACTGCTTGAAGTATGACACATTTCTAACAAGACTTGGTAATGCTGGAAGCTGTCATTTTCCCTATGGGATCCGGTAAGCCATTTTAATAACAATTTATAAAGGGCTTCACAAGGGCTTTAAAGACTGGTAGACATTTTTCTGGGCTAAAACGTTTGTTTTATAAGCATGTTTAATGGTTTATTACTCTGAGGAGTTGTTTTTATCTGGGTATGTTGATAATAAAAACGGCAGGCACTGTTTTGGACACCTTTTTCACTGGGGGCCTTCTCTAGTCTTAGGCAGAGCCTCAGTTTCGCGCCACTAATGCGCAGTTGTTTTTGGGAGTCAGAGCATGCAGATGCATGTGTGAGGAGCTCTGATACACTGAAAAAGCGTGCTGAAGGCGTCATTTGGTATCGTATTCCCCTCTGGGCTTGGTTGGGTCTCAGCAAAGCAGATACCAGGGACTGTATAGGGGTTAAATGTAAAAACGGCTCCGGTTCCGTTATTTTTAGAGTTAAATCTTTCAAATTTGGTGTGCAATACTTTCAAGGCTTTATGACACTGTGGTGAAATTTTGGTGAATTTTGGACAATTCCTTCATACTTTTTCGCATATTCAGTAATAAAGTGTGTTCAGTTTAAAATTTAAAGTGACAGTAACGGTTTTATTTTAAAACGTTTTTTGTACTTTGTTATCAAGTTTATGCCTGTTTATCATGTCTGTACCTTCAGATAGACTATGTTCTGTATGTCAGGAAGCCAAAGTTCCTTCTCATTTAATATATGTGATGCATGTGATAGTGAAAATGATGCCCAAGATGATTCCTCTAGTGAGGGGAGTAAGCATGGTACTGCATCATCCCCTTATGTGTCTACACCAGTCTTGCCCACACAAGAGGCCCCTAGTACATCTAGTGCGCCTATTATTCTTACTATGCAACAATTAACGGCTGTAATGGATAATTCTATTAAAAACATTTTAGCCAAAATGCCCACTTATCAGCGAAAGCGCGACTGCTCTGTTTTAGATACTGTAGAGCATGAGGGCGCAGATGATAATGGTTCTGACATGCCCTTACACCAGTCTGAAGGGGCTAGGGAGGTTTTGTCTGAGGGAGAAATTTCAGATTCAGGAAAAATTTCTCAACAAGCTGAACCTGATGTTATTACATTCAAATTTAAATTGGAACATCTCCGCGCTCTGCTTAAGGAGGTGCTTTCTACTCTGGATGATTGTGACAATTTGGTCGTTCCAGAGAAATTATGTAAGATGGACAAGTTTCTAGAGGTCCCGGTGCCCCCCGAAGCTTTTCCTATACCCAAGCGGGTGGTGGATATTGTAAACAAAGAATGGGAAAGGCCCGGCATACCTTTTGTCCCTCCCCCTATATTTAAGAAATTGTTTCCTATAGTCGACCCCAGAAAGGACTTATGGCAGACAGTCCCTAAGGTCGAGGGGGCGGTCTCTACCTTAAACAAACGCACCACTATCCCTATAGAAGATAGTTGTGCTTTCAAAGATCCTATGGATAAAAAGTTAGAAGGTTTGCTTAAAAAGATGTTTGTTCAGCAAGGTTACCTTCTACAGCCAATTTCATGCATTGTTCCTGTTACTACAGCAGCGTCTTTTTGGTTTGATGAACTAGAAAAGTCGCTAGATAAAGTTACCCCTTATGAGGAGATTATGGACAGAATTCGTGCTCTTAAATTGGCTAATTCTTTTACTCTAGACGCTACCCTGCAATTAGCTAGATTAGCGGCGAAAAATTCAGGGTTTGCTATTGTGGCGCGCAGAGCGCTATGGCTAAAGTCTTGGTCAGCGGATGCGTCATCCAAGAACAAATTGCTTAATATTCCTTTCAAGGGGAAAACGCTGTTTGGCCCTGACTTGAAAGAGATTATTTCAGATATCACTGGGGGAAAGGGCCATGCCCTTCCTCAGGATAGGTCTTTCAAGGCTAAAAATAAGCCTAATTTTCGTCCCTTTCGTAGAAACGGACCAGCCTCAAGCTCTACACCCTCTAAGCAAGAGGGTAATACGTCTCAAGCCAAGCCAGCCTGGAGGCCCATGCAAGGCTGGAACAAAGGTAAGCAGGCCAAGAAACCTGCCACTGCTACCAAGACAGCATGAGATGTTGGCCCCAGATCCGGGACCGGATCTGGTGGGGGGCAGACTTTCTCTCTTCGCTCAGGCATGGGCAAGAGATGTTCTGGATCCTTGGGCTCTAGAAATAGTCTCCCAAGGTTATCTTCTGGAATTCAAGGAACTACCCCCAAGGGGAAGATTCCACAGGTCTCAATTGTCTTCAGACCACATAAAAAGACAGGCATTCTTACAGTGTAGAAGACCTGTTAAAAATGGGAGTGATTCATCCTGTTCCATTGAAGGAACGAGGGATGGGATTCTACTCAAATCTGTTCATAGTTCCCAAAAAAGAGGGAACTTTCAGACCAATCTTGGATCTCAAGATCTTAAACAAATTTCTCAGGGTTCCATCGTTCAAGATGGAAACCATTCGAACAATTCTTCCTACCATCCAGGAAGGTCAATTCATGACCACGGTGGATTTAAAGGATGCGTATCTACATATTCCTATCCACAAGGAACATCATCAGTTCCTAAGGTTCGCATTTCTGGACAAACATTACCAGTTCGTGGCACTTCCATTCGGATTAGCCACTGCCCCAAGAATTTTCACAAAGGTACTAGGGTCCCTTCTAGCGGTGCTAAGACCGAGGGGCATTGCAGTAGTACCTTACTTGGACGACATTCTAATTCAAGCGTCGTCCCTGCCACAAGCAAAGGCTCATACGGACATTGTCCTAGCCTTTCTCAGATCTCACGGGTGGAAAGTGAACGTAGAGAAAAGTTCTCTATCTCCGTCAACAAGAGTCCCCTTCTTGGGAACAATAATAGACTCCTTAGAAATGAAGATTTTTCTGACAGAAGCCAGAAAATCAAAACTTCTAAACTCTTGTCAAGTACTTCATTCTGTTCTTCTTCCTTCCATAGCGCAGTGCATGGAAGTAATAGGTTTGATGGTTGCGGCAATGGACATAGTTCCTTTTGCGCGGATTCATCTAAGACCATTACAACTGTGCATGCTCAGACAGTGGGGGATTATACAGACTTGTCTCCAACGATACAAGTAGATCAGAGGACCAGAGATTCACTCCGTTGGTGGCTGACCCTGGACAACCTGTCACAAGGGATGAGCTTCCGCAGACCAGAGTGGGTCATTGTCACGACCGACGCCAGTCTGGTGGGCTGGGGCGCGGTCTGGGAACCCCTGAAAGCTCAGGGGCTTTGGTCTCGGGAAGAATCTCTTCTACCGATAAACATTCTGGAACTGAGAGCGATATTCAATGCTCTCAGAGCTTGGCCTCAGCTTGCAAAGGCCAAATTCATAAGGTTTCAATCAGACAACATGACGACTGTTGCGTATATCAACCATCAGGGGGGAACGAGGAGTTCCCTGGCGATGGAAGAAGTGACCAAAATAATTCAATGGGCGGAGAATCACTCCTGCCACTTGTCTGCAATCCACATCCCAGGAGTGGAAAATTGGGAAGCGGATTTTCTGAGTCGTCAGACATTTCATCCGGGGGAGTGGGAACTCCATCCGGAAATCTTTGCCCAAATAACTCAATTATGGGGCATCCCAGACGTGGATCTGATGGCGTCTCGCCAGAACTTCAAGGTTCTTTGCTACGGGTCCAGATCCAGGGATCCCAAGGCGGCTCTAGTGGATGCACTAGTAGCACCTTGGACCTTCAACCTAGCTTATGTGTTCCCACCGTTTCCTCTCATTCCCAGGCTGGTAGCCAGGATCAAACAGGAGAGGGTATCGGTGATCTTGATAGCTCCTGCGTGGCCACGCAGGACTTGGTATGCAGACCTGGTGAATATGTCATCAGCTCCTCCATGGAAGCTACCTCTGAGACAGGACCTTCTTGTTCAAGGTCCGTTCGAACATCCGAATCTGGCCTCACTCCAACTGACTGCTTGGAGATTGAACGCTTGATTTTATCAAAGCGAGGGTTCTCAGATTCTGTCATTGTTACTCTTGTTCAGGCTAGAAAGCCTGTAACTAGAAAAATCTACCATAAAATATGGAAAATATATATCTGTTGGTGTGAATCTAAAGGATTCCCATGGAACAAGATAAAAATTCCTAGGATTCTATCCTTTCTTCAAGAGGGTTTGGAGAAAGGATTATCTGCAAGTTCTTTGAAGGGACAGATTTCTGCTTTGTCTGTTTTACTTCACAAAAAGCTGGCGGCTGTACCAGACGTTCAGGCTTTTGTTCAGGCTCTGGTTAGAATCAAGCCTGTTTACAAACCTTTGACTCCTCCCTGGAGTCTCAATCTAGTTCTTTCAGTTCTTCAGGGGATTCCGTTTGAACCCCTACATTCCGTTGATATAAAGTTATTATCTTGGAAAATTTTGTTTTTGGTTGCAATCTCTTCTGCTAGAAGAGTTTCAGAGTTATCTGCTCTGCAGTGTTCTCCTCCATATCTGGTGTTCCATGCAGATAAGGTGGTTTTGCGTACTAAACCTGGTTTTCTTCCGAAAGTTGTTTCTAATAAAAATATTAATCAGGAGATAGTCGTGCCTTCTTTGTGTCCTAATCCAGTTTCAAAGAAGGAACGTTTGTTGCACAACTTGGATGTAGTTCGTGCTCTCAAATTTTACTTAGCAGCTACTAAGGATTTCAGACAAACATCTTCTTTGTTTGTTGTTTATTCTGGTAAAAGGAGAGGTCAAAAAGCAACTTCTACCTCTCTCTCTTTCTGGCTTAAAAGCATTATCCGATTGGCTTATGAGACTGCCGGACGGCAGCCTCCTGAAAGAATCACAGCTCACTCCACTAGGGCTGTGGCTTCCACTTGGGCCTTCAAGAACGAGGCTTCTGTTGATCAGATATGTAAGGCAGCGACTTGGTCTTCACTGCACACTTTTACCAAATTCTACAAATTTGATACTTTTGCTTCTTCTGAGGCTATTTTTGGGAGAAAGGTTTTGCAAGCCGTGGTGCCTTCCATCTAGGCGACCTGATTTGTTCCCTCCCATCATCCGTGTCCTAAAGCTTTGGTATTGGTTCCCACAAGTAAGGATGACGCCGTGGACCGGACACACCTATGTTGGAGAAAACAGAATTTATGCTTACCTGATAAATTACTTTCTCCAACGGTGTGTCCGGTCCACGGCCCGCCCTGGTTTTTGATCAGGTCTGTTGAATTATTTTCTCTAACTACAGTCACCACGGTATCATATGATTTCTCCTATGCATATTCCTCCTTTACGTCGGTCGAATGACTGGGGAAGGCGGAGCCTAGGGGGGATCATGTGACCAGCTTTGCTGGGCTCTTTGCCATTTCCTGTTGGGGAAGAGAATATCCCACAAGTAAGGATGACGCCGTGGACCGGACACACCGTTGGAGAAAGTAATTTATCAGGTAAGCATAAATTCTGTTTTTATGTTTGACTTAGGGCATGTAGTTATATTAAAGAGCCTGGAGCTCCCTGCATACACGCCTGACTGCCTCTGTAGCTGGCTCCGCCCCCCCATTTGATACTTTTTAATAGGAGAACATAGGTATCTTCCAACTAAGCGCTCCACACACACTTGTAATACAATATATATATATATATATATATATATTACATCAATTCCCGGATCATTTTAATTGAAAAATACGTTAATGATCTTGATTTACATCTTGATTTACAACATCTATAATTAAACCGATGCAGAGAGGGCCACTCTGTGATGGTGCCAGTCATTGGTGGCGTGGGAGGGATACGAGGGAGGCGGGTGGGCGGCCCATTGCTGGAGAGGAGTTCCAGATCTGGGAGTGAACTGCAGAGGGTGCATGCGCCCGCTCCCGTTACACATTAAACAGTATGTTGATGGAGGAAGAGGGAAGAAGGGAGAGGGAGGGGGGAATAAGTGTTGGGGAAAGGGATCTGGGAGGGGGAGGGTATTGAGGGGGGCAGCTACACTACAGAACAATTGGGGTTTTATTATATTTATATTAAAAAAAGCACATTTTGTAGCAAACTGGGTACTGGCAGACAGCTGCCAGTACCTAAGATGTCGGAAAATAGGTAGAGGGGGAGGGTTAGAGAGCTGCTTGGGGGGGGATCAGGGAGGTTGGGGGTTTAGGGGGGATCCTACACTGCAGAAAATATATATATAAAAAAAAGGCCTTTTATTTTAGTACTGGCAGACTTTTCACCAGGACTTAAGATGGCGGTGACAATTGTGGGGTGGGGGAGGGAAGGGAGATGTTTGAGGGGGGTGAGGGAGGGATCAGGGGGTGGGAATTGTCAGGTTGGAGGCTGACCTCTACACTTAAGCGAAAATTAACTCTACAAGATACCGAATTAACCCTTAACTGCTGGGCATAATAAAAGTGTGGTGCGCAGCAACATTTAGCAGCCTTCTAATTACCAAAAAGCAATGCCAAAGTCATATATGTCTGCTATTTTTGAACAAAGGGGATCCCAGAGAAGCATTTACAACCATTTGTGCCATAATTGCACAAGCTGTTTGAAAATTATTTCAGTGAGAAACCTAAAGTTTGTGAAAAAGTGAACTTTTTTTTTATTTGATCGCATTTCGCAATGAAATGGTGGCATGAAATATACCAAAATGGGCCTAGATCAATACTTTGAGTTGTCTACTACACTACACTAAAGCTAAAATTAACCCTACAAGCTACCTAATTAACCCCTTCACTGCTGGGCATAATACAAGTGTGGTGCGCAGCGGCATTTAGCGGCCTTCTAATTTCCAAAAAGTAATGCCAAAGCGATAAATGTCTGCTATTTCTGAACAAAGGGATCCCAGAGAAGCATTTACAACCATTTGTGCCATAATTGCACAAGCTGTTTGTAAATCATTTCAGTGACAAACCTAAAGTTTGTGAAAAAGTTAACAATTTTTTTTATTTGATTGCATTTGGCGGTGAAATGGTGGCATGAAATATACCAAAATGGGCGTAAATCAATACTTTGGGTTGTCTACTAAATAAAAATATTTACATGTGTAGTGTTATTCAGGGATTCCTGATAGATATCAGTGTTACAATGTAACTATCACTAATTTTGAAAAAAAAAAATGGTTTGGAAATAACAAAGTGCTTCTTGTATTTATCACCCTATAACTTGCAAAAAAAAAGCGAAGAACAGGTACACATTTGGTATTTCTAAACTCAGGACAAAATTTAGAAACTATTTAGCATGGGTGTTTTTGGTGGTTGTAGAAGTGTAACAGATTTTGGGGGTCAAAGTTAGAAAAAGTGTATTTTTATAGTAAATTATAAGATATGATGAAAATAATGGTATCTTTAGAAATTCCATTTAATGGCGAGAAAAATGGTATATAATATGTGTGGGTACAGTAAATGGTATGTACAGACATAAAACAGCGACGTTTCGAGTGTTGCCACTCTTACAGCATGAGTAAGAGTGGCAACACTCGAAACGTCGCTGTTTTATGTCTGTAACTTAACAGAGAATAAAGGAATTTAAGAAATACAGTGCTGTGGACAAGTCTGTACATACTATTGTGATTGGGGTAGCCTGGCAGAGTCCCTGTCTTCACGTGCACTGGACTCCTAATGGTTGCTGTACTAACAAGTTGTTACATTGCTGGGTACAGTAAATGAGTAGGAGGAAAATTACAGCTAAACACAAGCACTGCAGAAATGTAAAAATAACCCTGGTCCTTAACGGTAAGAAAATTGAATAGTGCTGTGGTCACTAAGGGGTTAATCAGATAATAACATGTCTAATACCTATGATTGCTTTAACATAGATTATGATATACCCTCTAGAGCAAACATTTTTAAATCAGTTACAATATATTCATAAAGTATTCTAATACAAAAGAAAAGAGATACACCTTAAGATATTTTAACATCAACTTAATCAATATAGCATATATGTTGATTTAAACATCAGGTTCTCGTTAACTATTTATTTTTCTTAGGTTCCGGGGATTATTAAATAAAGAACCTCTTTTTCCTTTCCCCTTCTCTATTCTTTCAAATCAAGATTATTATGATTTGCTATACCTTCCATATCAAACTCATATCTTCGAGTTGAACATCAGTCATACAAATGGTAATAACCAAAATAACCAAATACTAATAACAAACAAACAAAAACAAAAAAGGAGATTTCCGTTCCTCCCTCACTCCCCCCCAGAATCAGTTACTTATCTATCCAATATGATGGAAGTTCCCCAATTTGACATCGCTGGAGGATTACATTGGAGTTTCTCAATGATCTTACTATCTGTCTTTGTATTTTAAGTATTTATCACTACTACCCATTTGTATAGATACATTTTAACTCCTTTATCAGAAGGAATATGTAGGTAGTATTGTTCCAATACCATTAAATTCAGAATTTATTTGGAAACACTAAAAAGGATGGTGCGGATTTAACTTTACAGTTGGCTAGAATTAGATTATGTCCCATCAAAATAACTGTATTAACCAACCTTGGATTACTATTTCTTGCCTTCGGACATATGAAAAATATCATTTTTTATCAATGTCAAGAGTAATTTCTTGCTCTAGTGCCCGATTCAACCAGATATTAATTTTATACCAAAATTGCCTAATTTTTGGACACAACCAAAAACAGTGTAAAATTTCTGCCATTGGGCACTTCATCTAGAGCAATTTGTTATATTTGTCCATTTCTATTGTAAAGCAGGAGTTATATACACCCTGTTAATTCATTTACAGTGAGATTCCCTCCATGCCACGCTAACAAATGTCTTATCGGCCAGACCGAAACTTTAATCTCATCTGCTGTTACCAAGTGAAATTCCCTAGACCATTTCATAACTAGACTGTCCATATGTTTTTTGGTTGTAACTGTTTATCTGTAAATTATATAAATATAATATAGAATATCTGCCTTGTTTATATAGATAAATAGCCTGACCCAGATTATCCATCCTCCAATCAGATATCATATCTTCCGTAATTTCTCTGTAAAAGTGTCTAAGCTGTAAATAAGCAAAGAAATTATGTTTATGTAGAGAATATTCCCGTTGGAGCATTTCAAAAGATGTAATATTTTCTGAGCTTTGATCTTTTATTTGTATTAAATTTTGAAGACCTTTACTTGTCCATTCTCTAAATACAGAGGATTTAATTGCTGTTATGAACTCTGGGTTTCCTTCAATAGGCCAAAATTTAGATAATCTATGATTAACCCCTAATTGCATAGTGAGAGCTAACCATGCCAGGATCGGACCTCTGAAAACTATCATATTGTCTAGATTTGAATGTATGGTAGGTTTAGTACAATGGATCATTGCTTTTAGCGAGTAGGATGCCAGTATAGTTGATTCTAATTTGAGATTGGTCACATACTGTTTTTCAGTAATCCAGTCTACTATAAATTTAGCCAGGGCCGCTAAGGTATAACATTTTAAATTTAAAAGGGCTAGACCACCCACATTTGTATGTAAACTTAATTTTATTGGGGATATGCGCACTCTTTTCTGCTGCCAGACAAATTTTGCATTGATCCTATTGAAAAAAACTATATCCATTCCCTACCACGAATAAGAACAGGCAGGTTCTGCATGGGGTATAATATTTGCGGGAAGAGTATAGTCTTTACCAGTGCAACTCTTGCAGTCAATGAGATTGGAAGCTGCATCCACCTTTCAGGATCTTTATCAAATTTTAAAAGAAGGGGAGAATAATTCAGACTATACCATTTGGACGGATCCATACAGATTCTAATACTAAGATAATTAATTACCTCTACTATTTTGAAGGGATATTGACGCTTTACAGGTTTATGATGAGTTAACCACATTATCTCTGATTTGGTAGGGTTGATTCTGTATCCAGAGAATGAACTGAACAAGTCTGCCAATTTTAAAAATTGATTTATCGAGGCTTTAGTATTACTCAAGAATACAAGTAAATCATCAGCAAATAATGTTAAGGACAACTTGTTCTGTCCAATCATAATACCTGTTAGCTCCTGCCGAATTGCAAAGGGCTCCAATGAAATATTGAAAAGAAGTGGTGATAAAGGGCATCCTTATCCAAAAAGAGTAATGTCAGCACTGGCCAAGGAATAGTAGTGTAAAGCTGGTATGTCTTAGATAGATTGCTTGTGACAGTGCTAAGAGCATTCACTCAAACGCCTCGTTAGCCACTGTAATGGGACCCAGTAGAAAAGGATTGCTGCTAGTAGTGTGAGTGGTTATTTTTCCTAACCTCTCAATGCCAGGAAACTGTAAAGAGAAAAAAGAACAAGCGCAACCCAACTAGGTGCAGGTCATTTAATATATGTATAATTGCGCATAAGTGATAAGTGAACACTTACAAGATTAAAAACATAAAAATGCATTAAAACATATATTCCATTCAGTCTGTGCTTGGTGATGAAATTCCTCTGCTGTCCTTTTTCACCATAGCCATAAAAACCAAATGTGAACGAGGGTATACAAAAGATGTTCAGTTCAGCAAGTCTGCAGGAATGAGGTAAATCATTCAAAGGTGCTCCTGAAGGAGTATAGTATTATTCTTGTAAAATTCTCTACGCGTTTCGTCAGTATACAATCTGACTTTATCAAGAGAAAAAATTGAATGTGCAGATAGTGCCCGTACCGGCTTTTATAAAGGGCCCATCTGTGATTGTAATTGCCTGAACAACCAATCCCACACCTGCTCATGTCCACACCCCCTCCATAGGGTTCAGGGGTAAGTGTGAGCAGGGACAGGTGTTCTATTTAGAAAACTGCCATAAATAAACAGTTTACATATAATGTGCAAATAGCAATAGAAAATATACAGAAGTACATATATACGAATAACAGCTTCAGTATTAAGCCTAATCATACATGTGCAAAGAACAGAGAATAATCTTTGTTTCATAAATTCATATGTCAATGTAATCAAAAGTGCAATTAAACAAGTATATACTTAATAGTGAATAAAAATGAAATAAAATTGAGTTTTAAAAAATACGAAAATTTCGTATCATTAAGAATTTAAAACACATTATGACACAATTAAAATACACTATGCAAAATATGCTGTGCAAAAAATAATGCCTGAGTTACATGAACGCCTGGAGGTCTAATTCCATATTCAATCCTTTTGGGTGCATATACTCTAACTGGTGTATCCAAAAGGTCTCCCTACGTCTTAAAGCAAGAAGTCTATTGGTAAATTTATTCGGTAGTATCCAATCTATAACTTTAATTTTCAAACTGTCAGGGTTTGAATTATGAAAAATATGAAAATGTTTGGATACACTATGTGTTGTGAGACCTTTTGAGATGTCATTAATGTCTTCATTGAACCGGGTTCTTATGTGTCTCTTAGTTCTTCCCACATAAATCAAATTACAAATGCAAGTTAGATGATAAACCACATATGTGGAATTGCAGAAGCTTTAATATTTTATCTTAAATGTTTTTGACCCATTAAAGTTGCCAGGTGTCCCCTTTTTCTATTTGATTGCACATGGCGCGTCTTGCACCCCCACATCTAAATGTACCCGGTTTGTGCTGTAAACAATTTATAGGTTTATTCGGACATTTATTAATAACACTGCATAATTTCGTGGGGGCCAGGATATTTTTTAGATCCTTATTCTTTCTGAAAATAACTAGGGGTTTATCATCTAAGGAAACACCCAGAATGGGATCTGCTTTTAGTGTTCCACAGTGTTTTTTTTTTTAGAATATTATGAATATCTCTACTTCCCTGGGTGAACACAGATACAAAAAGAATGAGATGGAACGAAAAAAGGCAAACATCTTTAATCTCTCTAGTACAACTCAACAAGGAATGGTGAAATAAATCTCTTGTCAAAAGATTTAAATTGTGCCCCTTAATCTGCACCAGATAGGTTTCAGACTTACATTGAGATTCAAAAATACATACGCACTTTGACATTAAAAAGATACTTCATTAAGAGTACTCCATGTGTCAGACCCATCCAACAACCACTTAATGGGGCAGATTATCAGGCCATTGGAGTGTGAAATAGCTTAAATAATGTTCAGCCAGACTCAAATATCCAACTATCTGGGGAAGACTCATTAGGGAACCTGTTGAATTTATCTACACATAATTCAGATTTTGTCATTGAGCATAACCACTTTAAGAGACGGTCCTCTTTTTATCCACATTCAGCAAAGGGCGAATACATTACTGCATTCAATAAATTAGTCTGCAGAGACTTAACCAAATTATGGGAAAAAAAGGAAAACAATCGGTAACAAAATACAACAATAATTTGACTTTCGAAGAGAAGAAAACATTAAAATCTCTCCAGGGCAATAGAGATATTGTGATAACGGCTGCTGACAAGGGGGGTGGGGTTGTTATTCAGAATCGCACTGACTACCTAGCAGAGGCAACAAATATTTTGAGTGATATTAATACATATAAAAAACTCAATTTTGATCCTACAATTATGTACAAAAAAGAACTCAATATCATACTCAGGGATGCTAAAAATGATAACATCCTTAATTTTGATGAGTTTAAAGGGACAGTTAACCCAAAAAAATTCTCCCCTTTAAATTATTCCCAATAATACTTTTAACCTGCTAGAGTGTATTAAATTGGTTACAAGTAGCTACTTTACTCCTATTTCAGCATTTGAAATAGCTGATTTAGCCTGTGGTATCGCCACCTATACTGAACAAATTAATACTGGAGTATAGGCTATTGAATAGCCTAAGTATACACAGCCAGCAGAAGAGATTACACTCTCAGTGGGATGCAGGACATTTTCCATTGTTCTCTCTATGTATTGAGCTTTGGTGTTCCAGCCAAATAAAAGATAAGGAAGCAAGTGTGTTTACACAAACTTAGAACATAATGAGATCTGATATCACCTTTAAGTTCAACCGATTGTAATAGGCTGGGGTTTCAAAGCACAAAATCAGCTACTTCATATACACAAATAAGCATGAAAATGGAATTTCTCAAATATTGTATACTCTGCAGTTGGTATAACAAGTCATTTAAAATACATTAATGGAAAAACAATTTTACAGTGTACTGTCCCTTTAATTTCTTATCAGAAACCCACCTCTCTATACCAACTTTCTACCACCTGCCCAAAGTGCACAAATCTCTCATCAAACCACCCAGTAGACCCATCATTTCGGGCATAGGCTGTTTAACCAATAATCTTTCTATATATATTGATCACTATCTCCAACCTATTGTAAAATCCACAAGAGCATATCACAGGGACACTATGCATGCCATGCACATGTTTGACAGTTTAAAATAGGAGGAGTATTTCATGTGGATCACATGCAACGTATCTTTGCTGTACACATGTATTCCACATGATCTGGGAATTCCAGCTGTTCAGGAAATATTAGAAAAGAGCAATATGTCTCAGACACATTCTAATTTCATTATAAAAGGTATACACTTTATACTGAAACATAATTATTTTTCTTTTGAACAACAGTTTTACAAACATGTACAAGGCACAGCGATGGGGAAAACTTTTGCCCCATCCTATGCAAATATTTACATGCATAACTTTGAGGAAAAATACATCTGGGACAACAATCTATTTTTAAAAATTCTTATAAGATATTTCCGTTACATTAATGACATCATCGTCATCTGGAAAGGCCCTACAATAGACTGCGAAAAATTCATTTCACACATGAATGACAATGATCGCAACCTAAAATTTATCTCGAAGTTAGACAAATCACAAGTAGAATTCCTTGATCTACAACTTTTTATTGATGAAAACAATAGAGTAGCGGTTAAAAACTACCGTAAACCCACAGACAAAAATGGGTTTCTCAATGCCCATAGGGGTCACTTACAGAGATGGAAGACATCCCTTTGGGCCAGTATCAAAGAATTAAGAGAAATTGCATTAGGGAGAGTGATTTCACCAGGGAAGCATCATTATTAGATCAAAGGTTTCTAGAAAAAGGTTATGACACAAACACGAAAGAGCTAAAACTAGAGTATATGAAATGAATAGAGATTCACTTTTGAAACCCAAAGAAAATTAAAAAAAGAGCATACATAGTAATAACAACGTAAGATTTGTCACCACCTTCACCCAGGAAAGTAGAGATATTCATAATATTCTCAAAAAACTGGGGAACACTAAAAGCAGATCCCATTCTAGGTGATTCCTTAGATGATAAACCCCTAGTTACTTTCAGAAAGAATAAGGCTCTAAAAAATATCCTGGCCCCCACAAAATTACGCAGTGTTATTAATAAATGCCCTGATAAACCTATAAATTGGTTACAGCACAAACCGGGTACATTTATATGTGGGGGGTGCAAGATGCGGCATGTGCAATCAAATAGAAAAAAGGGACACTTTTGACAACTTTAATGGGTCAAAAACATTTAAGATAAAATATTAAAGCTTCTGCATAAGAACCCGGTTCAATGAACACATTAATAACATCTGAAAAGGTCTCACAACACATAGTGTATCCGACATTTTCGTATTTTTCATAATTCAAACCGACAGTTTAAAAATTAATGTTATAGATTGGATACTACCTAATAAATTTACCAATAGACTTCTTGCTTTAAGACGTAAGGAGACCTTTTGGATACACCAGTTAGAGTATATGCACCCACAAGGATTGAATATGGAATTAGCCCTCCAGGCGTTCATGTAAATCTGGCATTATTTTTTGCACAGTATTTTTTGCACAGTGGTTTTTAATTGCGCCATAATGCATTTTAAATTCTTAATGTTATGGAAGTCAATTTTATTTTATTTTTATTCACTATTAAGTATATACTTTTTTAATTGCACTTTTGATTACATTGGCATATGAATTTATGAAAAAAAGATTATTCTCTGTTCTTTGCACATGTATGATTAGGCTTAATACTGAAGCTGTTATTTGTATATATGTACTTCTGTATATTTTCTATTGCTATTTGCACATTATATGTAAACTGTTTATCTATGGCAGTTTTCTAAATAGAACACCAGTCCCTGCTCACACTTACCCCTGAACCCTATGGAGGTACAAGGAAGGTTGTACAATGAGGGTTATCATATGCCCTGCCTGTTGGTTCCTGTTTTTATCATTTTAAATAAATTCCATTTTTAACTTTATTGGAACCTGTACTGATCTGTTTATACACCCACCACCATTCTCTTATTTCCCTATTGGGGATTGGATTCGTTGGCCTTCTGGCCTCTTGCTGCTGGAGCTACTCCTGTGATCCTGTTCCAAGGATTTAAAGTACAAGTGTTCCTGCATACACGTTGGAATTCCAGCAAGCTGGGTTGCTGTGATTACCCAGTATGTGCCTGATAGCACTGTATGAGTGCTATTGAAAAATGTGAGTACCCTGTTGTGGATTTATTCAACCTCTGTTTTGTTCTGACTGGTACACACAAGCGCCTCTCTTTTTCTCCTATTATTTGAGAGATACCTCGGAAAGGAGAAGCTTGTATATCTAGTGTCTGACTTGCTGTTTACCTTAATCTGTAAAGAGATTACCACATGGTCAGAGATACATATCTCCTCAATACTAGCTTTCATATCACAGCCCATGAGATTTTCAAATACCACAAACAAGTCAATACGGGAAAATGTATTATACGTTTTAGATTCACACAAATACATTTTCTGATCAGTGTTTTGAATGCGCCAAATATCATGTCGTTTTAGATGAAAAGGAAAAGAATTCAGTATTTTCCCTGTTCTCCTCACCTTAAGATACTGGGTTGGAGAACATGTATCTAGATTAAAACGTGATATCATATTAAAATCACCCGCCATTGCCAGTTTTTTACCATTATATTTCAATAGTTTTATTTTTAGTTTCTCCCAAAACGATTTATGTAAATTATTGGGTCCATATACATTACACAGGACCATATTAACCCCTTGAACATTAACTTCACTGATTATAAATTTAGCCGAGGGATCAATATCTTGATCAAGAACATCATAATTCAGACTTTTATGGAACAAGATAGTGACCCCTCGTTTGAGACCACAATATGGGATGAAGATTACGTCTCCCACCCATTTAGATCTAAGTTTAGCTAGTTCAGGGGGTTTCAAATGAGTTTCCTGTAAAAATACCACTTGGGGATAATATTTATTTAGATATTCTAAGATTAATTTTCTTTTCCCCGGTGATGTTATACCCCCAAAATTCCAAGATAGGAAATTCATACATCAATTTAAAAGAGGGGTTTAAGATTAAAAAAAAATTAAAACCTTTCCATAGGTCATAAGGAGAGGTAAAGAAGCCACAGCAGTGGAGAGAGAGGGAAGAAAGGAATGAGGAAAGGGAAGAGAAAAAAAATTAGACATTCATTACCCCACACATCTTGATTGACAAAATTTAACATTTTACTCCTGGCAAGCTAACTATTGATATTATAGCCTTAATTCTTTAAATAGGGCATGTGCCTCAGTAGTATTATTGATGACCTTAGTCAGACCATTAACATCTATCAAGATTTTTACTGGGTACAGCAATCTTGCCTGGAATTTGCATTAACTAAATGTGTACAGTAGGGTGCCATTTCTCGTCTTTTGGCAGCAGTCTCTGCTGAGTAATTCTGGAATAACAGTATCCTGTGTTGATCAATTTTACATTCCTTGACTCTGCGATACCCTCTAAGGATATTCACTTTGTCTTGAAAGTTAAGGAATGTAATCATTATAGGGTGACTTTTACTATTACCTTCTTTCCTAGCAGGACAAATATGGTGAGCTCTTTCTATCACTAAAGCGGTATTTTGTGGCAAACCTAGTGCTTGTGGTAGCTGTAAAGCTGAAAAATGGAGCAGGTCATTATATTCAACTGACTCTGGAAGGCCTATTACTATTAAATCATTCCTTCTTGATCTATCCTCGAGGTCCTCTGTCCTCTGTTTAAGGGCCGATATCTCTCTTTCCTGAGAAGTAAGATTACTTTCCAAACTATCAATACGATCCTCTAAGATCCTTGTCTCAGTCAATCTGTTCGCATATTGCTTTATCTCTAATGACAAGCGTGAAATTTCTCTTTTGATTTCCGCAAATTGTGAGAGAAATAGCTCTGCAATTTGCTAAAAGAGTGACTGATTATCAGCTGGACTATGATGGGATTCTTCATCTCCTAGCAAGCTAGTATCTGTGTTTTTCGCCATGCTTTTTTTATCTTTGACTTTTAGTTTGAGCAATATATTTATCCATTAAAGCAAGAACAAATAATACATCAAATCACACGTGACAACAGTGTTTTCACTTTCTTCTATGTAGTGAAAATAATAAAATTATACAGTGTAGGTGAATAACAATAAGAATAATAAAAAAAAAAAAAGAAAGAAAAAATACAGACCGTGAAATAATAATAAAGAAAAACCTCTACCAGAGGATGTGATTCTAGTTCCTGTACAGTGGAGACTAAATTCTCAAAATTATAATTTTAGATGCAAAAAAATATTGACCCCCCACTAAGGGGGATTAAGGTTCTTGCCCCAATAATATAACACTACCTCAATATTACCATAACCTGTATAAAAATTAAAAACAAGTATTGGTACATTTATTGGTAAAATTATTTTCCCTCAGATTTATAGTTGCATAAAAAAATAATTTTACTGCTCAAGATTAGATTTATAAACAGTAACCAATATCTAGCCAAGAGCACTTCTTCTTAAATATCTTTATAGTCTTTATATTGACTTTAGCTCAGTTTGACTTCTTCCTTTCCTTTTAAAGGAGTTGACACACTTTGTACCAGCCTCATTGAATTATACGTATTTCCAATCCGTTCAGCTACACAGGAACACTTATCAACCAGAAACATATAGCATCTTAACCCGATGGACATGGAATCTACATAAACCAATTATCCCAGGGAACCTAGGTAAGATTTGGATAACATTTCACGTTGCAGTTATTTCAAATATAATAATGGTTAGTTGGAGCCCAACTCCACTCGAAAACAAGGAGGAATTAAATAGTCTACAAACTTGACAATTAGCTGCTACACCTGAAATGACACTATACTCCTCAAAAGATAGTGTAGGTTATTTAGGTAAAGAACAAGAGGTGGCACTGTAGGACTAGAGTAGAGAATATGTCCTGTGTTTTTGTAGATGTATGACAATATTTCAGACTAGAAATATGATGTAAAAATTCAATACATTTATTCATATATTAATAAACCTAAAAAAGCACATAAGACTTAAAAATATATCGACATATCAATTTTTTTTTTCTTCCTATTTATACAATCATAGTGGTACAGCTATATATTTAGAAAATGCTCTTAAGTAATACAGTATATTAAAAAAACTCATAAGCTAATTTAATAATATACATTTAGTTAGTATTGGAAAATTCCAAGTAGTATGCAAGTGAAAAACAATAAAATTAAAAGTTCATTTGCAGATTCGTCATCAGGGAGAAAAAAAAGGACTAATTTGTTGACATTGTATCATTGATTTTATATATAGCTTTAGTCTCTGATAGGTAAGGGTTGCAATATGTTAATTCCTAAAAATGTATATAAAGCTTGAATCCTGTAGACGTGGTAACTTCGTAACAGTTGTAATTTCGTGTTTTATTCCTTGTTACATATGTGTCGTAAGGTGCCTTATTTTCCAAATGTATAATTTAGATAGTTTCTTACGTAAGTCTTTGGTGTGATAACAAATTTATCTTAAGATACTGCTCACCTTTGAATGTCGGGCTTGTATTGTAGATATTGCCAGTATTCCCTTTTGTCTTTCTTTTTTCTTTGATAGGTTGTGCTTGGAGTTTGGAGGAATCTTTGTCTTCCTGATAAACTCCACAACGGCTAACCCCTCGGGATAAGTGTTCCTAGGATTACGTTCTTCTTTATCACTTATATTATTCTCAGAAAGAATTTGTACAGTGGGTTATATTCCATATCAAATATAAATGACAAGTTCCAGCTTTGGCGTTGTTTAACGGTCTGTTCCATTTTACAAGAGGCTGAGAGTATGTGCACACATTCAATTCAAGTAAGGTCCAGTCAGGTGATCACTGATGTTCTTTACCTAAATAGCCCAACTCCACTACCACTTGCCTTCCTGCTAGTGAATATAGCCGTTAAGTCAAACGTATGTACTGGCTGAATAAAGATGTAAAATGAGGCAACCTCAATTATATAGCATCTCACCACCAAATGATAAGCCTTGTTTGTATAGTGCAGAAACAAATAATCCAGCTATGGTGGTTGACGAGTCTATGGATTTCATCCTTACTTATGGGATAACGCCTCCTGTTTAGCAGGAAGTGGCAAAGAGCACCACAGCAGAGCTATATATTTAGCTCCTCCCTTCCCTTCCCACCCCAGTCATTCTCTTTGCCTGAGTTAGTGATAGGAAGAGGTAAAGTGAGGTGTTAGTTTAGATTCTTCAATCAAGAAGTTTTTTATTTTAAAATGGTGCCAGTGAGTAATATTTTTCTCAAGGAGAAATCATCAGTCACTTAATCCCTAGGATGAGTGGAGATATCTTATTTTTCTGCCCTGATGTTAATGATCTTAGCAAACATTATCTAAGATCCGGCTGGTTTTCCACTGAGAAGTTGAAAGTAGTGTAAAGAAATATCATCAGTGTGGAGAACCGTATCATGCTACAAGCAGCATTGAGGTATGTTCAGTCATTTGTTTCTGGGGAGACTTGATGCATCAGAACAGGCTGACATTTTACCTTAACTGGGGAGGGATAATCAGTAGGCACTATAAGAATGGAAATGGTGTACCTGGATTCCCTTTTATATTGATATTTATCAGTGTGTTTGATTTTCACTTATACATATGTGGGCTGACGCTGGGAGATGCGGTTTGCTATCCATGAGCTGGTGTTATTAGATCAAAAAATAACAGGCCTGGGAGAGAGCTATATTTATGGTTGTTGCGCTTTTATTGTTAAAGTGTGTATTATGAGGGGCATTTTTTAACATTTATATTCAGTGCGGCTCGAGTTACGCCCACGGTGAGCGGGGCCTAATTTCTCGCGCAGTCTTCATCCGGATCAAGCAGCAAGGTCCTGGGCTCCGGTGGGGCCTAAGTTATTTTGTACTCCAAGGGTACAGAGGGACTTATGAGTGCTATCTAAGCCGAAGCAGTGTGATCTGGGGGCAGGTAGGCCTAGAGTGTTGATAAAGTTGATAAACTTGTTAAGCTTCATAAAAGTTGATATAATTTGATAAATTACATTGCCAAACAAGCGGTGCAATATTGTAAAGTCTATTTGGACACATAAGGGTAATTTTTATTACCGCAAACGCTGTTTTGCTGATAACAGAAAAATTGTTGCGCTTTCATTATTTAAAGGCGCAGTACACGTTTTAGTTCAAAATTTTTGTCTATGTAATTTGACTTCAGAGCTCAATACATCAAGTAAAGAACGACTATTATTGCTATTGCTAGTCTGTTTAACATGTCTGAACTTGAGGAAACTACTTGTTCTATGTGTTTGGATGCCATTGTGGAACCCCCTCTTACTTTTTGCCCCTCATGTACTGAAAGGGCCTTACAATGTAAAGAGCAGATTTTATTTAAGGAAAGTGTGTCTAAGGATGATTCTCAGTCTGAGGAGAATCAGGGCATGCAGCCAAATTCTCCCCAAGCGTCACAACCTTTAACGCCCACCCAAGCGACGCCAGGTTCTTCAACCGCGTCTACCTCATCTACTCTGCAAGATATGGCTGCAGTTATGTCATCTACCCTTACAGAGGTGTTATCTAAGTTGCCAGTGTTACAGGGCAAACGCAGCAGGACAGAAGTAAATTTGAATACTGAGACCTCTGATTCTTTGTTGGCTATTTCCGATGTACCCTCACAGGGATCTGAATTGGGGGTCAGGGAACTTCTGTCTGAGGGGGAACTTTCCGATTCGGGAAGTGTGTTACCTCAGACGGACTCGGACGTCATGTCGTTTAGATTTAAGCTTGAACACCTCCGCCTGTTACTTCGGGAGGTTTTAGCGACTCTGGATGACTGTGACTCTATTGTGGTACCACCAGAGAAATTGTGTAAGATGGACAAATACTTAGAGGTACCTACTTACTCTGATGTTTTTCCGGTTCCTTAGAGAATCTCGGAAATTATTGCGCCGGAATGGGACAGACCGTGTATCCCGTTCTCACCTTCTCCTAATTTTAAGAAAATGTATCCTATATCTGACACTGTTCGGGACTCTTGGCAAACAGTCCCTAAGGTGGAGGGAGCTATATCTACCTTGGCTAAGCATACAACTATTCCTATTGTGCTTTCAAAGACCCTATGGATAAGAAATTGGAGGGTCTCCTAAAAAAGTTATTTATTCATCAGGGTTTCCTTTTACAACCGACGGCCTGCATTGTACCAGTTACCACTGTGGCGGCCTTCTGGTTTGACACCTTAGAAGAGTCTCTTAAGACTGAGACTCCTTTAGAGGACATTTGAGATAGAATTAAGGCTCTTAAGCTGGCTAATGCTTTTATTACGGATGCCGCCTTTCAGATTTCAGAATGCTGGATTTGCCATTTTAGCGCGTAGAGCTTTATGGTTAAAATCTTGGTCTGCTGATGTGTCATCTAAGTCAAAACTTTTGGCTATTCCTTTCAAGGGGAAGACCCTATTTGGGCCTGACTTGAAAGAAATCATTTCTGACATTACGGGAGGTAAGGGTCATCTCCTACCTCAGGATAGAACTGCTAAATTGAGGGGTAAACAAAATAATTTTCGTTCCTTTCGGAACTTCAAAGGAGTCCCCTCTTCTTCCTCTTCTTCAGCTAAACAGGAAGGGAATTTTACTCAGGCCAAGTCTGTCTGGAGACCCAACCAGGCTTGGAACAAGGGTAAACAACCCAAGAAGCCCGCTGCTGTTACCATGACAGCATGAAGGGACGGCCCCCGATCTGGGACCGGATCTAGTAGGGGGCAGACTTTCTCTCTTTGCTCAGGTTTTGGGTAAGAGATGTTCAGGACCCCTGGACACTGGAAATCGTGTCCCAAGGGTATCAACTGGAATTCAAAGATTCTCTCCCAAGGGGGAGGTTTCTTCTTTCACGATTGTCTGTCGACCAGATAAAGAGAAAGAAAGGCGTTCTTACATTGTGTAAAAGACCTCTCTACTATGGGAGTAATTCGTCCCGTTCCAATACTGGAACAGGGGCAGGGGTTTTACTCAAATCTTTTCGTGGTTCCAAAAAAGAGGGAACGTTCAGACCCATTTTAGATCTCAAGAGTCTAAACAAGTTTCTCAGAGTCCCATCCTTCAAGATGGAGACTATTCGAACAATTCTACCATTGATCCAGGAGGGTCAATATATGACTACCGTAGACTTGAAGGATGCATACCTTCATATTCCTATCCACAAGGATCATCATCAGTTCCTAAGGTTTGCCTTCCTGGCCAAACATTTTCAGTTCGTGGCTCTTCCCTTCAGGTTGGCCACAGCACCCAGGATCTTCATGAAGGTTCTAGGGTCCCTTCTGGTGGTTCTCAGGCTGCGGGGTATTGCAGTGGCGCCTTATCTGGACGATATTCTGATCCAGGCGTCGTCTTACCATCTGACAAAGTCTCATACAGACATGGTTCTGTCCTTTCTGAGGATTCACGGGTGGAAGGTGAATCTAGAAAAGAGTTCACTAATTCCACAGACAAGGGTTCCCTTCTTGGGAACTCTGATAGATTCCATATCAATGAAAATTTTCTTGACGGAGGTCAGAAAGTTAAAGATTCTGAATACATGCCGAATCCTTCAGTCCAATCTTCGGCCATCAGTGGGTCAGTGCATGGAGGTAAAAGGATTGATGGTGGCAGCAATGGACATCATCCCATTTGCTTGTTTTCATCTCAGACCACTACAACTGAGCATGCTCAGGCAGTGGAATGGAGATTATGCAAATTTGTCTCCTCAGATAGATCTGGATCAGGAGAGAAGAGACTCTCTTCTTTGGTGGTTGTCGCCGGATCATCTTTCCCAAGGGACATGCTTCCGCAGACCCTCATGGGTGATAGTGACAATGGACACCAGTCTACTAGGTTGGGGTGCAGTCTGGAATTCCCTGAAGGCTCAGGGTGTGTGGACTCGGTCTGAGTCTCTGCTTCCAATCAATATTCTGGAATTGAGAGCAATATTCAATGCGCTTCAGGCTTGGCCTCAGTTGGCTTCGGCCAAATTAATCCGTTTTCAGTCGGACAACATCATGACTGTGGCTTACATCAATCATCAGGGAGGAACAAGAAGTTCCTTAGCGATTACAGAAGTATCCAAGATAATTCTGTGGGTGGAGGCTCACTCTTGTTATCTGTCAGCAATCTACATACCAGGAGTGGACAACTGGGAAGCAGACTTTTTAAGCAGACAGACGTTTCATCCGGGGGAGTGGGAACTGGATCTGATGGCGTCTCATCAGTATGCCAAGTTCCCAAGATACGGATCCAGGTCAAGGGATCCTCAGGCCGAACTGATAGATGCCTTGGCAGTGCCTTGGTCGTTCAACCTAGCTTATGGGTTTCCACTGTTTGCTCTCCTTTCCCGAGTGATTGCTTGGATCAAACAGGAGAGGGCTTCAGTAATCCTAATCGCGCCTGCGTGGGTCATTTAGGGACCCTTCCAACATCCAAATCTAGTTTCTCTGCAACTGACTGCTTGGAGATTGAATGCTTGATTTTATCTAAGCGGGGGTTCTCTGATTCGGTCATTGATACTTTGATTCAGGCACATAAGCCTGTTACTAGAAAGATCTACCATAAGATATGGCGTAAATATCTTTATTGGTGCGAATCCAAGGGCTACTCATGGAGTAGAGTTAGGATTCCCAGGATTCTATCTTTTCTCCAAGAAGGATTCTAGAAAGGGTAATCAGCAAGTTCCTTAAAGGGACAAGTCTCTGCTTTGTCAATTTTACTACACAAACGTTTGGCAGATGTTTCAGATGTTCAGTCCTTTTGTCAGGCTCTGACCAGAATCAAGCCTGTGTTTAGACCAATTGCTCCACCCTGGAGTTTGAATTTAGTTCTTAATGTTCTTCAAGGGGTTCCGTTTGAACCCATGCATTCCATAGATATTAAGTTGTTATCTTGGAAGGTTTTATTTTTGGTTGCTATTTCTTCTGCTCATAGAGTTTTTGAGCTTTCAGCGTTACAATGTGACTCGCCTTATCTTATCTTCCATTCTGATAAGGTGGTTTTACGTACCAAACCTGGTTTCCTTCCTAAGGTTGTTTCAAATAAGAATACTAATCAGGAAATTGTTGTTCCTTCATTATGTCCTAATCCTTGTTCTAAGAAGGAGCGTCTGTTGCATAACTTGGACGTGGTCCGTGCCCTGAAGTTTTACTTGCAGGCGACTAAGGAATTTCATCAATCATCTTCATTATTTGTTGTTTTTTCTGGAAAGCGTAGGGGCCAGAAAGCTACAGCTACCTCTCTTTCTTTTTGGCTGAAGAGTATCATCCGTCTGGCATATGAGACTGCTGGACAGCAGCCTCCTGAAAGAATTACGGCTCATTCTACTAGGGCTGTGGCTTCCTCATGGGCATTTAAAAACTATGCTTCTGTTGAACAGATTTGCAAGGCTGCAACTTGGTCGTCTCTTCATACTTTTTTTGGGAGAAAGGTTCTTCAAGCAGTGGTGCCTTCCGTTTAGGTTCCTGTCTTGTCCCTCCCTTTCATCCGTGTCCTATAGCTTTGGTATTGTATCCCATAAGTAAGGATGAAATCCGTCGACTCGTCATATCTTGTAAAAGAAAAAGAAATTTATGCTTACCTGATAAATTTGTTTATTTTACGATATGATGAGTCCACGGCCCACCCTGTCATTTCTAAGACAAGTATTTATTTATTTATTTTTTTGTTAAACTTCAGTCACCTCTACACCTTTGGCTGTTCCTTTCTCTTCCTAACTTCGGTCAAATGACTGGAGTGGGAGGGAAGGGAGGAGCTATATATACAGCTCTGCTTTGGTGCTCTTTGCCACTTCCTGCTAAACAGGAGGCGTTATCCCATAAGTAAGGATGAAATCCTTGGACTCACTTGCGGTTTGCAGCTTATGCTTTAAAGCTGCTTCCCAGCCTGTGGGTGCAGCGCAACACTGTGTCCACCTTCATCCAGCATACCAGGATATTTCTGCTTCCACTGTCTTCCCTTGATGCTACCTGAACCGGTCTGGATGTAAAAGAGGCCTCTAGATTCCAGCCATCTTAAACTGGGGACACTTGTCCAGAATCCTGCCCTGCAATCAATGGTATTTCCGACGCCAGTTGCCAGACACCCTTTAATAGGTTGGTTTAATTTCCGAGAATGGAGTAACTCTTTTACATGGGGGCGCCTGGGCACAAAGTCTCCAAATTTCAAAGAAATTAAAGTGCAAATTAGTAAATATTGCACAGTGCAAATGCAATATTTCAGATTCGAAAGGAGAGTGAGGTAGTTGGTATATGGTATTTTACCTGCTTGTGCTTGCTGATATACGTTAGTTACCTTGGTGTTCTATCTTCGCCTGTTTGTCAAATGCCCGCATCTTGGGGATAGTGTACACTCACCACTGTCTCCCCTGGTGTCCGGATTAACCTGTTGGGCAATTACTTTGGCCGTGTTGTGTTTAATCTAGCGGTATACATAGCTTTGTCTACGCTTACAGGAGCATAGCACACGTGACTCGTATAGACATCAAGTGAGGTCCTAATTCAGCCATCCGATACAAAGTTTCGGATTGTATCCGAGTTTTTTAGCAAAACTGAGAATGCTGATATTAAATGCAACTATGGTGCAGTTGCAGACTTGTAGATCTCCCAAATATCTCAGCACCGATCCTCAGTAGATTTAGGTAAAAAGTGAAACCTCCCTCTGTTCATATACTGAACTCCTCAGGGTAGGATAAAATCCGGGGCAGTCCTTAGAAAATATCAGTGAACCAGCCAAGGTCAGATGTCAGGGAATAAGTGCAGAAATGAAACACAGTGCCAAGGGAAAATACAGACGAGTAGTCTCAAAACTAAGCAGTAGTCAGGCACCAGGAAATCCATCTGCATACAAATAGGAATCTGGAACAGAGGCTCTGTCAGCGTGCAACACTCAATTATCGTACCCTGAGGAGTTCAGTATAGGAACAGAGGGAGGTTTCACTTTTTACCTAAATCTACTGAGGATCAGCGCTGAGATATTTGGGAGACCTACGAGTCAGCAAGTGCACCATAGTTGCATGAAATATCAGCATTCTCAGTTTTGCTAAAAAACTTCGATGCCATCTGAAATTTTGTATTGGACGGCTGAATTGGGACCTCATCTGACGTCTATACGAGTCACGTGTGCTACGCTCCGGTAAGCGCATTCATGTCTGCTATTTTTGGACAAAGGTGATCCCAGAGAAGCTTTTACAACCATTTGTCATATGGCTGCAGTAGTTGTGAGTAAATAATTTCAGTGATAAACCCAAAGTTTGGGAAAAAGTTAACAATTTTTTTTATATAATCACATTCAGAGGTGAAATGGTGGCATGAAATATACCAAAATAGTAGATATGGCCTAGATCAATACCTTGGGTTGTCTACTTAAAAAAATATATATAGTTTTGACAGGTAAATACAGGTTATTTCTATACAAAGGGCATCCAAGAGAAGCTTTTGCAATAATAATTAATATTACTGCAGAACCAAAATGGACCTAGATAAATACCTTGGGTTATCTATTTGAAAAATATATATAGTTTTTTTTTTTGTTTGTTTTTTTATTTGAAAAAAGTTTGAAAAAATACAATATTAAAATTTCTCTTCAAGATTAGATACTTCCGTTACAGCTTAATCACGTTTTATGACATTCCATAGTAAACCAGTCCAGTATAGTCCCTAATCCCATTTGTTTTATAATATTTTGTACAAAGCACTGAAATATATAAGTAAAGGAGCGCTTATTAACTCAGGAGTAGGGGAAGACAAAAATATATTTTAAAAAACTCCTTATAGTAAAAGAAATAGTATTTATTCAAACATTCATATTAAATGCAGTAGAAATGTTTTTAAAAATCGGGACGTCTCCCTAAAAATCACAATAATGTACTAATGATCACAACACCTCCATCCTCCTGGAAAACCTCGGAACCATCGGACAGAAGCAACGTGTAAAATAACCAACAAACGCAGCCGGCCACACCCTCGACCCAATCTTCTCTGCGAACTCCTCTGGACTGACCACCACTGCATACACTTCTCCTTCAACAAACCCACCACCCACCTCCGGCAGTACCACTTGCCCCACAGAAACTGGAACAAGATCACCCAAGACCAACTGCACTGCACCCTAAACAAATCCTCCCCACCTACCTCCACAGATGCTAACTCCTCCGCTCGCAACCTCCACCGCTGGATCAGAGACTGCTCCAACACTCTTGCCCCCCTCAAGAAACCATCAAGCCGCCAAACCATCAACATGGCCAGCTGGTTCACCCCAGCCCTCCAGGACTCCAAACAACACTGCAGACGATTGGAAAGAACCTGGAGATCCAGCAAGACCCTTCTGGAAAAAGCTGCCTTTAAGGAAGCAATCACCACCCACCACCTCATAAAAACAGCCATCTAAGACAGAATCAACTCTAATAACCCAACAGCGACACCACCGACATCCCACCCTCCCAAGACCTCTGCGATACCCTCGCTGCACACTTCCACCGCAAGATCCTTGACATCTATGACAGTTTCACGCCTCATAACTCAACCTCCACCACCCAGCCCCCTACACCCACCGACACCCCACCCAAATTCACCCCCCACACAGACTATCTGGAGCCCCCTCACCACAGAAGACACCCTCAGAATCATGAAATCGATCCACTCCGGCGCACACTCTAACCCATGCCCCCATCACGTATTCAGCAAAGCAAGCAACACCATCACCCCTGAACTCCACTGTACCATCAACTGCTCCATCAAAACCAGCACCTTCCCGGACGTCTGGAAGCACACAGAACTGAAACCCTCGGCAGACCCCATGGACCCGAATATCTACCGCCCCATCTCTCTACTCCCCTTCCCGGCCAAAGTCATAGACAAGTCCATCAACTTACAACTTATTGACCACATTGAGGCCAACCACACCCTGGACCACTCCCAATCCGGTTTCAGAAGCAACCACAGCACCAAGACCGCCCTCCTCACTGCCACAGATGACATCCGCGCCATGCTTGACCGAGGAGAAACCGCCGCCCTCATCCTCCTAGACCTCTCAGCAGCATTCAACGCTGTCGACAACAACACCCTCCGCACCCGCCTACACGATGCCTACATCCGCAGCAAAGCCCTGGAATGGATTACCTCTTTCCTCACGGGCAGGACCCAGAAAGTCAGACTCCCGCCCTTCTCCTCCAAACCCACACCAGTCATCTGCGGTGTACCGCAAGGCTCTTCACTGAGCCCCACCCTCTTCAACATCTACATGGCCCCTCTCGATGCCATGACCTCAACATCGTCTCCTACGCCGACGACACCCAGTTAATCATCTCACTCACCCGAGATCCCACCACCGCCAAAAAGAACGTCCACGAAGGCCTGACAGCAGTTGCTTCCTGGATGAATGACAACCGGCTCAAACTGAACACAGACAAAACCGAAGTCCTCCTCGGACCCAATAAATCCGCATGGAATGACTCCGGGTGGCCCACAGCCTTCGGTCACCCTCCAACCCCAATGGACGACACACAAAATCTAGGTTTCATAGGGGACTCTTCACTTTCCATGGACCAACAATTAAAGCCATCACCTCAACATGCTTCCACATTCTCCACCTGCTATGAAAAATCTTCAAGTGGATCCCTACCGAAACCAATAAAACAGTCACCCATGCCCCCATCAGCAGCTGGTTAGACTACGGCAACGCACTCTATGCCATCAAACTCCAAAAGAGACTCCAACATATCCAGAACGCCTCTGCCAGACTCATCCTTGACATCCCTGGCCAATGCCACATCACCAAACACCTAAGGAACCTTCACTGGCTCCCCATTAACAAGAGAATCACCTTCAAGCTCCTTACCCACGCATTCAAGGCCCTACACAACATCGGACCTGAACCACCACGTAAATTTCTACACCCCCGCCAGACAACTCCGATTGGCCGACCAAGCACTCACAGTCATCCCCCGCATCAGCAAATCCACAGCGGGTGGATGATTCTTCTCCCACATGGCAGCAAAGACATGGAACACCCTCCTGCTGCACCCCAGACAATTCAGCTCCCTTACAAAGTTCAGAAAGGGCCTCAAAACCTGGCTCCTCCTATCCGCTTACATTAGCGCCTTGAGACCCTCAAAGGTGATTAGTTTGCACTCTATAAGTACCCAATAGATAGATGGATAGATAGATATATAGATAGATGGATAGATAGATAGATAGATATCCAGCTCTTAAAAATAAGTGATCTAACTAAAATAATATCCCATTGAACAAACTTATAGCTTATACCCCGGCTTGAAACTTTGTTAAGAAAGGAAATATTTTCCTCTGTTATCCTTATTTTCTTATTTAGTATCTTAGAAAGTAAAAATTCAATTTTACTCCAAACTTGGGATAATTTCGGACATATATAGAGCAAATGTATCATATCTGGATCCATTTTTTTACATTTCTTACATATGTTTTCAATTTCCTGGTTCCATTTCTGTGCTCTCTTAGGTGTAACAGAGTCAAAGTCCATAAGTCTAAAGTGGGATTCCCTAATTTTAGCCGAGTTGGATAGAGCCTCTATGGCTGAGAAACTTTTTTGAACTTCCAATCCTTCTCAAGAGTTAGAAATAACTCTTTTCCACCTGTTGTTATATTGTTTGATCATTTTCTTCTCCACAGGAGCTTGTAATAATTTATATAGAAATGACAATAAACCCTTTTTAATCTTAGGGCAGTCTAAGAAAGGGTGTTTCTGCATGAGATTTAGAGAGATTTTTATCATCTGCAATGAGCCAATCTTTTTGGGGAAGCTCATAAATTCTTTGAAGATTCTCAAAGGTGTAAGGCTTATCAGTTAAGGGATCCACCAGATGCTTAATAGAGCTATTTTTTTTTATTCCCCAAATTTGAAATATCTTACTCTGGGATCCAGAGAGAAATTGAGGATAGTGGAAGCTAGTGGAAGCTGTTTTGAAACACTTTGACTGCCCCCATATCTTTCATCATTGCTCTCCATGCTCCCAGAATATCTTTAAATAAAGGATGTGAATTAATCCTTGATCCTACTTCCTTTCCTAATGCATGGAGAACACAAGGTAGAGAAAAAGATGCACAAATTGTTTTAACTATGTTACAGTTGGTAAAGTTGTTTGTTTGAGCTAACCAATCAAAAGGAAATTTCAACAGCTTTGAATGGTTATATAACTTAATATTGGGTAGAGCCAATCCTCCCTTCAAGAAGGGAAGGTACATTTTATCCAACCTAATCCTAGGTTTTTACCTTGCCATAGAAAGTATATCAGTTCTTTTAAGAACTTTTTTAAATCATCTTGTTTAATTGCTAGAGGAAGCATCCTGAGGGGATACAAAATCTTTGGAAGAGTAAACATTTTAAATGTTGCTACTCTCCCCGAAAGAGGTAGTAAAGCCCATTTTTTAAATTTATGTGTTTTTTTTTGCAGGATTGAAATTACGTTCTTATTTGCCGTGAGACAGATACCTAGGTATTTTATGACCTTTGTTTCCAAGAAGGGGTATTCCTGAACATTAGAAGATTTTTTTAGCCAAAGAATCTTAGACTTTGAGAAATTTATTTTATAACCTGAGACTTCCCCATACTCATCTAATAGTTGAATTGTTTTGATAACCTATTTTCCCGGGGAAGTTAAACACTGGAGTAAATCGTCTGCAAAGAGTGAGATCTTAAATGTCTCTTTGCCTAAGCTGAACTCAAACAGCATTTCCCTAAGTCTGATAGTCAATAGTTCCAGAACCAGATAAAAAAACAGAGGGGACATAGAGCAGCGCTGTCTTGTTCCTCTGCCTAATGAAAAAGAGGGAGAAATATACTTATTAACCAGTACAGTCGCATTTGCGTCTGAATATATATTTGATACTAAATTTAAAAAGTTCTCATTCGTTCCAAACTCCACTCTGTCAAAGCCCTTCTCTGCATCCAAAGAAGGAAGGCCTCTGGCAGAGCAGACAATGGCCTCTAGTTATCATGGTCTGTTGGACCTGATCCGACAGTGCGGATCAGGTCCGACAGACCTCGCTGAATACGGCGAGCAATATGCTCGCCGTATTCAGCATTGCACCCGCAGCTCACAAGAGCTGCTGGTGCAACGCCGCCCCCTGCAGATTCGCGGCCAACAGGCCGCCAGCAGGGGGGGTGTCAATCAACCCGATCATACTTGATCGTGTTGATTTCCGGTGATGTCTGTCCGCCTGCTCAGAGCAGGCGGACAGGTTATGGAGCAGCAGTCTTTGTGACCGCTGCTTCATAACTGCTGTTTCTGGCGAGCCTGCAGGCTCGCCTGAAACACAGGGCATCAAGCTCTGTTCAGAGCTTGATACATATGCCCCCATGAATCCTTCTGATTCATCTCACTATAACGGCAGATCACATGTAGGATTTTCCTAATATTCAATTCTGAGGTTCTTTCCATCACAAACCCCACTTGATCTGAGTGAATACGTTTTGGTAAAATTGGTTTTAAACATCCGCCATCATTTTTATTAAAATCTTGTAATCAAGATTTAATAGTGAGATGGGTCTACATGAGGCTACCTGCGTGGGATCTTTATCCTCTTTTGGTAACAATATAACATTTGCTGATTTAAATCGAGTTGTTATTTCAAAAAAGATCTTTTAGGACATGAATAATTTCGTCCTTCAATGACCAATAGAACTCAAGAGGTAGACCATCTGGTCCTGGTGCTTTTCTTTTTTCATATTCTTCAAAGTTTTTATTATTACTTGTTCACATATAGATGCGTTTAAAGTGTCCAGGTCTTCTTCTGATATCCTCGGCAATGTTTCCTAAAAAGACCTGAATTTCCTCTCCCTTAGGGTTTTTGTGAGGAATAAAGATTTGTAAAGTGACTTTGAAATAAAGAAGATATTTCCTCAAGCTTATTGGTTGTTTTTGCTCCATCATTAATTGCTGTAATAGGATTTTTATTTTTATTGAAAAGATTTGTTAAATACTTCCCTGCCTTATTTCCAAGTCTTTCAAACTGTAGTCAATTTTTATCTAGCATCTTTCCTGCTATATTTAAGAAAAAAAGATCTCCTTTTTTTGATTTTAAAGTAATTATTTCTATTTACTTTTTATGGATCTTTTCTGAAGAGTGTATATGCTTCAGAGAAACTGGTTGCTAATTTTACATTTTCTTGATTCCTTTTTTTCTGTAACCCAATTGAGTAAGAAGTAACCTCTGCTTTCAAAGTTGCTTTAGCTGCTTCCCAATATAGTACAGTGCTATCTTTATGTTCTATATTGTTTAGACTATACTCATTCCATTAAGATTAAGAACAAGTCTAATCTAGAATTAGTATTGTGGGATTTGGAAACACAAGTGTATTCCAAGACATTCTGGTTTAATAACCTTCATACATCCACTATATTACATTGTGATAACAGAGTTGAAAATATTTAGCATTCATTGTTTAATTGAGAGTTTCGAGTTTTCTTCCCTATAGATAAGTGAAGTAATCTTTTTCTATCAAGTATAGCATTTGGTGAAGTCTCCCATAATTATTGTTTTTTGGTCTATGAATTTATCCAAAATCTTGTGAATTTTTCTCCAAAATTTCCAGTCTGTTTTATTTAGCCCATAAATGTTTCCAATCAAATATTCAATGTCTTCTATATTAATACACAAAAATATGTATCTCCCTTCCTTATCCACAATTTTTTGTTTTATTTTATATTTTACGTTATGGTTTAACAGAATTGTTACCCTTCTTGTTGCTTTAGTGTATAATGCACTAATAACCTCTGATATCCACTTTGCTTTAATTTTTGAGTGTTCGATTTCTGTGTTTCCTGTAAACTTATGATATTCACCTTTTTTTTTTTTTTGCTCAGATAGTTTAGAATAGCTTTACGCTTTATTGGTGAGTGGATTCCCCTGTCACGGTTCCCACCGTTCCATGAAGACAGCCAGGCATGGTCGCCCCTTTGGGGGCAAGCGAGGGACTTGAACATGGGAGCTCTTGTATCCTAGGCTTGTTCTCTTGCCTCTAAGCCACATCTGCTTCTCTTTATTTGAGTGTATGTAAGCGTTCCTTATACGCTCTCCGTATTCAGCATTGCACCAGCAGCTCACAAGAGCTGCTGGTGCAACGCCGCCCCCTGCAGACTCGCGGCCAATCGGCCACCAGCAGGGAGGTGTCAATCAACCCGTTTGTACTCGATCGGGTTGAATTGTGGCAATTCCTGTCCGCCTGCTCAGAGCAGGCATACAGGGTTATGGAGCAGCAGTCTTTAGAACGCTACTTCATAACTGCTGTTTCTGGTGAGTCTAAAGACTCGCCAGAAACACGGGCCCTCAAGCTCCATACGGAGCTTGATAAATGGGCCTCTTAGTCTTCCATCCTTGAGGATAATTGTTGTAGTTTCCTATAGGCTCTTAGAATCTCTGTTTTGGCTTGGAAATTCAAGTATTTTACTATTGCAGGTCTTGTTCTATTTGATCTCTGATCCAGGGTATCCTGAACTCTTCCTGTTCTGTGGGCCCTCTCTACAGAATATTTGGATCTTTCTCCTTCCAACTTTAGTAATGTTGGTAGAGTCACTTCAGCAAATTGGACCCGATCCTCTGATTTAGCTTCTTCAGAGAGGCCTATAATTCTCAGATTATTTTGCCTGCTTCTGTCTTTCAATTCCTCTAATTTGGCAGAGAGAATAGAGTTTTGTTTCAAAATTAGATCAAATTTCAGTTCTCTAGTATTTTGTTTGTTCTCACATTCAGATAGTCTTTGTTCCAGTTCAGAGATCCAACTATTCTGAGTCTTAAGTTCCTCCATTATATTTGAAAGTTTTATATTTATCTCCTCCATTTTAGGGAAAATGAGAGCTGAAACCCGAGTAGCAATCAAATTAACCTCATTGTTCTTCTTTGTCTTTTCCTCAGTTATTCTGTCCCAGAGGAATTACATTCTTTCTTTCCCCTTGTTTAATTTTGGGCGACATTTTTTTTTTTTTAAATATTTGTCCATCCGGACATCTCTGATTTTGGCCCTCTTTACTGTTCCACACTTTCTATGATTGTTATCCCCCAAACAAATATTTTTAAGGATAATACAAACTTAATAATTTAATAGTGCTACAGGCTTTAAACACAGTCCGAATTATTAGCCCCCTTTCTTTAATCATTCCTTGGTTAGACAGTGTTACCTTTTCCTTTAAAGAAGTGAAGGTTTTAGGCAGTATTGCAAGCCCCATTAACCATAATATTTTGCTTAATGTTAACAGGCTTGTTTCTTGTGTGTGTGTGGAAGGGTTAAAGTAATGTTACCTTCATCTCAGTTGACTTATGTGCCCCTGTTCCCTGTTCCCTTTACACATGTGTGTCCTCCGTTCCTCCTTTGAGTTCCTTCTCAAACCTAGTTGCTGCGTGGCCTAATACTTGGGGGTCCCAAGCTTATCTGATGGTGGATGAGTCAAGCAGAATCCCTTGACTAGGGGTTTGCTCAGCTGGCTCTCTGTTGTGGGAGCCTATGCCCTCTCCATGTGATGGTGTCGTGGTGCACCTGCGGACTAACAGCTCTGCCTCCAGTTGCCTCTTGTGCTCTTCCTCTGTTCGTGTACCCAGCCTCTGGCACAAGCTGTGCGGTCAAGACTAGCTGTGAAGAGTAGCAAAAATGATGAGGTTGCTTCCTTGCTCAGCGTGGCTCTACAGAGCAACCACCGCACATTCCTTCTCCTTCCAGCTACACGCTGCCTTCCTCCGCACACAGCGTCTGTGACGTCACCACGGCTCCTCCCCGGTTGCCCACACTTCAAATATATATAGTTTTTATAGGTAAATTAAAAAATTAAAAGCTTTTATTCTGTTTAAATGGAGTTATAGCAAAAATGCTAAAAAAATCTTTGGGCAGATTGGTTTTCTCTAAAATTCTCAATAGCGAAGGGGTTAAGGACTGAGCACAATAGGAATTTAATAGAATTTGTAGCACTATATATATATTTCTCCATCATAAAAATGCAATGGTGTTTGTAGCTATCTATCTATATGTACAGTGCTATGTTTTAGTTTTTTTTTGCGAAAAGTAAAATTTGCAGGATTATTTTTCATTAAAAATTGTTTCTTTGTGCTACGCATAGTCCAACACTCTTATGCTAAAAGTGTAAAGAAAATACTGTGACAAATATGACTAAAGATAGTTTCTCTCATTTTTAATTAAATAATTTTATTAACAGGTGTACTGCAACCTACATCTGTAAGGTCTTCAGTGAAGTGTGAAAGCCACAATGTCATGGTTGAAAACACACAGAAAACACACAAATACTAGATGTATTTATATATACAATTAAAATCTATTTTATATGTACTTGCACACAAATTTGCCTTACAGTCAATAATAAAAATCCTTACTATGCAATATGCACTTCCCCATGCAAAAGTGCCCATTGAACCATCAGTTCCCAAAATAGTACCTATAAAGTTTTATTCAAAGCACCACTGCTAATTAGCACTTTTCAACTGATTACTAGTAGCAAGGGTGTATAATAATTTGTGTGCATTATTGGCACAATAAAATATGTGCTACTGACATCTAAGTGATAAAATCACTGATATGTGTGTGTACTGGTACCTTTTGGGTTTAATGGATGTCCTTTGCTATTAAAAACCAAGAAGTGTGGCAGAGCCAGCCATCACCCAGTATGGCTGCTAAAAAGTGAAACTCCGTAACTGCAGGCTCTTGAGAGGTTGGAACCTCTGATTAGGCCTAACTACGTGACACACTTCAAACAGTCATGATCCAGCGATTATAACGACCCAGGCCAGAAGACATAAAGAAAGGTACGCTGCTCACAGATAAGAGGCATAAAATAATAACGCCATATAGCAACTCTCAGAGTGGAGACATTAAGTGAAGCCAGAGTAATCCCCATAATCACACGCTCCAGAGAGTGAAAGCCAAGCTCAATTCACATAGCATAATAATGGCCTTGAGAACGCCAGTTAAACAAGACAAACCATCAAAGAGCCACGCGGGAATGGCAACAAAACTTAATAATTTCTTCAAGGTGCTTGAAGCTCCAGAATCAACTCCACTAATATGCCAGGAGTCAGACACCATGTCAGCTGAAACAGAACCCATCAGCAAGTGAACCACTCACGAGGGCGGACATTGACTATCTCCCCACGAAAGCAGACTTTGTTTCCCTCATCTCCCAAGTAGGGAAAATGATCAAGGATTGCCTCACAGAAGTTAAAAAGGATCTCTCCGTGCTAAGATATAGAGTGGCGCACCTTGAGGAAGATATAGATCAAATCCACAATGACACTAATCTGCGTAACAGATCCCTGGATATTCAAGATTCCTTAATACAGTAAATGCAGCTTCATTTAGAAGATCTTGACAACAGGGGTCGTCGGAACAATATCAGGGTACGGGGGTATCTGAGAAAATAACCCCAAACCAAATACAGCAATACTTACAAGGTCTTTTCCAGTTTAAGTATGTCCTGTGATCACAAAACATTGCATTGATACAATAGGGTACAATAAAATACAAAAACAATAATAACACACAATATATGTAAAAATTAACATAGAACAGGTAGGAAATATATAATCAACCATGACAGGTGCATTCTGTTTTGAGATATATAGAGAGGGATCTCTTAAAGGATATTAGGCTAGGGGAAGGTTTGAAAGTGTGTGGGAGGTCATTCCATAACTGTGACGCTCTGTAGGAAAAGGAGGATTGAGCTGCTTTCTTTTTGTATTGAGGCAAGCTAAATAATGTGCTGGTACTGGATCGGAGGTTACAGAAGGTGGGAATAGCCGGGGAGAGCATTCTGCTCAGGTAGGGTGGGAGCTTCCCAGAAAGGCTCTTAAACACTAGGCAGAATAGATGGAGGGTGCGTCTGGATTCCAGCGTCAGCCAGTTTGAGCACTATCACCTTAAACAGAAGAAGAGAAGCTAGATACTTGACATTGCATCTTCAGGATCTAAAAATACCATACAGGTGGGGGTTTCCCTTTTGCATCAAAGTGCTACAAGACTCACAAATTGCCATCTACAGAACCCCAGAGGACCTGGAAAGTTTTTGCACACAACTTAACATACCTCAATCCTCCTCACCGCCTTTAGACAGACAGGCATCTCCGAGATCAACAAACACATCAGGCGATTCCAAGACACAAAGAAACCTGTGGAACAGGTTTAATAGGAAAAGGCCACAACATACATCCAGTTCCAGAGACTCTGATACCACTTCTACATGAGGATTTGGGTCTCCCAGGGCTCAGGTTTATTTCCATTTCCAATGTATTAGCATTCTCTCCCTATTATAGAGACTAATTTCCGTTATTAAATGTCTTCTCTGGGATTTAGCCGTGAGTTGGCTTTCTGCTGATATACATAGGAATGTGAGTACTCTCCATTTCAAGATTATAGAAGGTTCTCCAGATAATTAAAAATCGTATAAGTTCTAATAAACACTACGTTAGAAGTTAAAAGGAAGTAGCTGATACTCTCATGTTCGTATCTTATCGAGAGCAGGGGAGTATCCCCTATACTCTCGTGTATTGTATATGGTTATATGCAATTGTTATGTCTGTAGTTATTATTTTACTGTTTATTAATGTTTTGGTTATTGATGTTGAAACTATGGCCCCTAGTTATCAAGCCGTCAACCTCAAATACGCTGGAATTCCGCAGCGTATTTGTGGCGAGGCTGATTCGCCTTAGTTATCAAGCCCTAGATACCGGCAAAAGTAGAATTTTGTGACGTAAGCTTCGATCCACCGGACTCAGTCCGACACAGATCGATTCTTACGTCACTCCAAATGTTCCGCACACAAGTGCGGCACAATCTGACTACTTTTGCTAGTTATCAAAAAACTAGCAGGTATGCTCGGCACTTTTCCGGCCCAGCGTACCTGGTTTTCAAACCGCCGCCCATAGAAATTAATGGGAGTCTGACCATAGCGAAAGTTCATGTTCGCTGCTGCCAGACATCCCATTGATTTCTATGGGAGCTGTCTACACCTAACACCCTAACATGTACCCCGAGTCTAAACACCCCTAATCTGTCCCCCCTACACCGCCGCAACTAAATAAATGTATTACCCCCTAAACTTACGCTCCCGGAGCCCACCGCCACCTACATAATACCTATTAACCCCTAAACCGCCGCTCCCAGAGCCCACCGCCACCTACATTATACCTATTAACCCCTATCCTGCCCCCCCTATACCGTCGTCACCTATAATAAAGTTATTAACCCCTATCCTGCGGATCCCGGACCTCGCCGCAACTAAATAAATAGTTTAACCCCTAAACCACCGCTCCCGGACCCCGCCACAACCTATATTAAACTTATTAACCCCTAATCTGCCCCCCCTACACCGTCGCCACCTATAATAAATTTATTAACCCCTATCCTGCCCCCCCTACACCGCCGCCACTGTAATAAAATTATTAACCCCTAAACCTAAGTCTAACACTAACCCTAACACCCCCTAACTTAAATATTAATTAAATAAATCTAAATAATATTTCTCTTATTAACTAAATTAATCCTATTTAAAACTAAATACTTACGGGCGTGTCCAAGCAGCGACTCTGAGCAGTCGCATCTTCCTGTAGCTCTGGAGGAAAAAGCTGTAATCCGCCGGTTACTGTTTTAATTTAACAGCATTCAACAAATCTATGGATCTTATCATACTCACAGTTACCTGCTCTCAAACCCCATACCTTAAACTGCTGTGTTGGTGATTCCAGAGCCGGAATCGGACAGTTGAGGCCTGTAGCGGCGGCACTCTCTCAGGCAGCGTCCGCCCCCCAGACCTCTGGGGTATCTAGCCACTGCTGACTGCACTTTCAACAAGCGAATCATATCAATAATCCTTGACGGATCCTCGCCTCTCTGCTCAATTCATATTCACTACCAGCTAGATGATCTACACATCGGAAACGGCAATGCAAACTGCAGCCACGAGGAGTGACGATATCACCGATAAACTGGATAGACAATTTGCTAAAATCGAGGCACTATTTCAGTCACTAATCGACAGAGCACCCTCAGAGAAACAACTTTTATCATATATGGAAAATACACCTGCAAAAGGCAAAGATTTACTCACACCGGATCATTCAGCTGACACAGCAAACCTGACCTTACATCACAACGTGATCAACTATCCTAGAGAGTTGGCCCCACCACAGTTAATCACAATACCTACTGACTGCCCATCTCTCTTAACGCATATCTTTTGGGAACAGAAAGGCACCAGTACCCCTGGAACCTGCATAGTGGTAAGCCCTTACATGACACGGAAGCAATCAACAAATGAATATGGAAGGGAAATGCATTTCCTTACAGGGGGTGACTTGTTACATCTGCTAACAGCCTTAATCAACCCAGAACGGGACATGAGACCTTATAAAAAAATATTCAACAGCTCCAATAATGGGGGCATTATTTCCTGGCGATTATCGCTGAACCAGCAATATGACTCAAGGATCTGCTCATGCAGAGCTACTGACCATATGTTCTTAATCGCTGGACTACCATACATCTGCCATGAAAATGCAGCCTTCACCAGCTCCCTCATGGACAAGCACAAGCCTGTTCTTTTGGCACCAAAGCATGAGCAGGGACTGGCGAGGACCGGAGAAGGCTAAAGACAGAACTCTATTCTTTTTATTCACTCAGTAACAGGCATAAACGGTGATTGGTTACACTATGATTTACCAATGTTATAATATGTATAGCGACACATGTTTAATAGACAGAGGCTTGGAATACTACAATAGCTATGTTTGATCTCTCTTACTGTATATGTACACCTCATAGGAACCACCCCAGCTACAATATAGGAGATACTATGCTAATGTTGCTTTCGTTGCACGCAATTTTCCACCCTTCTTCTTTATCAGTTTGATATCTTGATTCTAGCATATGTTCATAAGATGTGCACAATTTAGTCAGTTATTTTGTTACAGAAGGTTACATTATTTTTCACCTTAATGCTATATCAATACTGGAAAGGATGACTCACATACTTTACACCTAGACCCTTTTCTTGCGGTCTGCGACCAAGGCTGTGAGGGGATAAACCAATATATGCTTTGTATAATGTGCCATTCCAAGATTATTTGTTACACAGAATTCCTGCTCACTCATAGATACTTATTGGAAGGGTGATAATTACCTCCACAACCTAATATGCACTTATCCAGGGTATTTATATCACTCATATTTTTTGTCTTAATATCGCTAAGAGAACACCTATTAAAATGAGATATTAATTTCCTTTTTCAGCCACTAGATGGCAATGCTACCACACAAAATATAAGACAAAAGCAGGAAGAGGTAGATAAACGTTTTTTATCGTGTTTTTTTTTCTCACTTCCTATTTCCCACATTATAAAATATCGTACTTCATTTTGTTTTCCCTCTCTTACACGCCACTACATACCAAAAGCCTCACTCCCCTTTCTTTATGATGACTTTAGATGTCCAATGCTGTTATTATTAGTGCAGTTGTAGCCTTTAATTCACATTTCTTTTTCTTTTCCAATTAGACCATAGAACAGTACTTTTGTTTTATCAGGCAGTCTTGAATATAAAAAAGTGCTTGGAGGACCTATTCCTTATATTATCACTATATTGCTCTTATTATATAACTATGAAGGACCCAAGAGAGGTCTGGCAGAATATTATTAGGGACAAAAATTAGGATCTTTTTTGTATTATTATGACTCCTAAATAACACATGTAATTTTGATGAAAGCTTGCTATTCTTATGCTTGTATGTTTTTCAGTTTATGCATATCCTCAATAAAAACAAAACAAAAAAAACCCCTAAATACTTACCTTTAAAATAAACCCTTTTAAGGGCTGGTAAGGTAAAAGAACTTTTCTATTTTAATTTTAGAATAGGGTAGGGCATTTTTTATTTTGGTGGTCTTTGTTATTTTATTAGGGGGCTTAGAGTAGGTGTAATTAGTTTAAAATTGTTGTAATATTTTTCTAATGTTTGTAAATATTTTTTTATTTTTTGTACTTTAGTTAGTTTATTTAATTGTATTTATTTGTAGGTATTGTATTTAATTAATTTATTGATAGTGTAGTGTTAGGTTTAATTGTAGATAATTGTAGGTATTTTATTTAATTAATTTATTGATAGTGTAGTGTTAGGTTTAATTGTATTTTAGGTTAGGATTTATTTTACAGGTAATTTTGTAATTATTTTAACTAGGTAGCTATTAAATAGTTCTTAACTATTTAATAGCTATTGTACCTGGTTAAAATAATTACAAAGTTGCCTGTAAAATAAATATAAATCCTAAAATAGCTACAATATAATTATAATTTATATTGTAGCTATATTAGGATTTATTTTACAGGTAAGTATTTAGCTTTAAATAGGAATAATTTATTTAATAAGAGTTAATTTATTTTGTTAGAATAAAATTATATTTAACTTAGGGGGGTGTTAGGGTTATGGTTAGACTTAGCTTTAGGGGTTAATACATTTATTAGAGTAGCGGCGAGGTCCGGTCGGCAGATTATGGGTTAATAATTGTAGGTAGCTGGTGACGACGTTGTGGGGGGCAGATTAGGGGTTAATAAATATAATATAGGGGTCGGCGGTGTTAGGGGCAGCAGATTAGGGGTACATAACTAAAATGTAGGTTGCGGCGGTGTACGGAGCGGCAGATTAGGGGTTAAAAATAATATGCAGGGGTGAGCGATAGCGGGGGGCGGCAGATTAGGGGTTAATAAGTGTAAGGCTAGGGGTGTTTAGACTCGGGGTACATGTTAGGGTGTTAGGTGCAGACTTAGGAAGTGTTTCCCCATAGGAAACAATGGGGCTGCGTTAGGAGCTTAACGCTGCTTTTTTGCAGGTGTTTGGGTTTTTTTCAGCTCAAACTGAAACACTTCCAATCGGATTGAACTTGAATCTGATTGGCTGATTCCATCAGCCAATCAGAATTTTTCTACCTTAATTCCGATTGGCTGATAGAATCCTATCAGCCAATCGGAATTCGAGGGACGCCATCTTGGATGACATCCCTTAAAGGAACCTTCATTCGTCGTCTAGTTGTCGGAAGAAGAGGATGGATCAGCGCTGGAGGTCTTGAAGATCAGCCGCTCATCATCGGATGGAAGAATATAGAATATGCGGCTTGGATGAAAATGTTTGCCGGTCCGGATGTCCTCTTCTGCCCGCTTGGATCAAGACTTCAGCCGGAGGATGGATGTCTTCAGCTCCCAGCTTGGGCTTGGATCAAGACATCGGAGGCTCTTCTGGACAGATCGGTACCCGGTGTGGTGAAGACAAGGTAGGGAGATCTTCAGGGGCTAGTGTTAGGTTTATTTAAGGGGGGTTTGGGTTAGATTAGGGGTATGTGGGTGGTGGGTTGTAATGTTGGGGGGGTATTGTATGTTTTTTTTTTTACAGGCAAAAGATCTGAATTCTTTGGGGCATACCCCGCAAAGGGCCCTTTTAAGGGCTGGTAAGGTAAAAGAGCTTTTCTATTTTAATTTTAGAATAGGGTAGGGCATTTTTTTATTTTGGGGGTCTTTGTTATTTTATTAGGGGGCTTAGAGTAGGTGTAATTAGTTTAAAATTGTTGTAATATTTTTCTAATGTTTGTAAATATTTTTTTATTTTTTGTAACTTAGTTCTTTTTTATTTTTTGTACTTTAGTTAGTTTATTTAATTGTATTTATTTGTAGGTATTGTATTTAATTAATTTATTGATAGTGTAGTGTTAGGTTTAATTGTAGATAATTGTAGGTATTTTATTTAATTAATTTATTGATAGTGTAGTGTTAGGTTTAATTGTAACTTAGGTTAGGATTTATTTTACAGGTAATTTGTAATTATTTTAACTAGGTAGCTATTAAATAGTTCTTAACTATTTAATAGCTATTGTACCTGGTTAAAATAATTACAAAGTTGCCTGTAAAATAAATATAAATCCTAAAATAGCTAGAATATAATTATAATTTATATTGTAGCTATATTAGGATTTATTTTTCAGGTAAGTATTTAGCTTTAAATAGGAATAATTTATTTAATAAGAGTTAATTTATTTTGTTAGAATAAAATTATATTTAACTTAGGGGGGTGTTAGGGTTATGGTTAGACTTAGCTTTAGGGGTTAATACATTTATTAGAGTAGCGGCGAGGTCCGGTCGACAGATTAGGGGTTAATAATTGTAGGTAGCTGGTGACGACGTTGTGGGGGGCAGATTAGGGGTTAATAAATATAATATAGGGGTCGGCGGTGTTAGGGGCAGCAGATTAGGGGTACATAACTAAAATGTAGGTTGCGGCGGTGTACGGAGCGGCAGATTAGGGGTTAAAAATAATATGCAGGGGTGAGCGATAGCGGGGGCGGCAGATTAGGGGTTAATAAGTGTAAGGCTAGGGGTGTTTAGACTCGGGGTACATGTTAGGGTGTTAGGTGCAGACTTAGGAAGTGTTTCCCCATAGGAAACAATGGGGCTGCGTTAGGAGCTTAACGCTGCTTTTTTGCAGGTGTTTGGTTTTTTTTCAGCTCAAACTGCCCCATTGTTTCCTATGGGGGAATCGTGCATGAGCACGTTTTTGAAGCTGGCCGCGTCCGTAAGCAACGCTGGTATTGAGAGTTGCAGTGGCGGTAAATTATGCTCTACGCTCCCTTTTTGGAGCCTAACGCACTGAAAACCCAGCCATTCTGTGAACTCTAAATACCAGTGGTATTTAAAAGGTGCGGGGAATAAAAAGCATGCGTTAGCTACGCGGGTCGTTACCGTCTAAATCTAGCCGTTAGGGTTTATTTTACAGGTAAGTATTTAGTTTTAAATAGGAATAATTTATTAAAGTATAGTGTAGTGTTAGGAGTAATTGTAACTTAGGTTAGTTTTTATTTTACAGGTTCATTTCTTTTTATTTTAACTAGGTAGCTATTAAATAGTTAATAACTATTTAATAGCTATTGTACCTAGTTAAAATAAATTGAAAGTTGCCTGTAAAATTAAAATAAATCCTAAGATAGCTACAATATAATTATTATTTATATTGTAGCTATATTAGGGTTTATTTTAAAGGTACGTATTTAGTTTTAAATAGGATTAACTTAGTTAATAAGATAAATATTATTTAGATTTATTTAATTAATATTTAAGTTAGGAGGGTGTTAGGGTTAGTGTTAGACTTAGGTTTAGGGGTTAATAATTTTATTACAGTGGCGGCGGTGTGGGGGGGCAGGATAGGGGTTAATAAATTTATTATAGGTGGCGACGGTGTAGGGGGGGGGGCAGATTAGGGGTTAATAAGTTTAATATAGTTTGCGGCGGGGTCCGGGAGCGGCAATTTAGGGGTTAAAATATTTATTTAGTTGCGGCGAGGTCCGCGATCCGCAGGATAGTGGTTAATAAATTTATTATAGGGGGGGCAGGATAGGGGTTACTAGGTATAATGTAGGTGGCGGCGGTGTCCGGGAGCGGCGGTTTAGGGGTTAATACATTTATTGAGTTGCGGGGGGCTCCGGGGGTGCCGGTATAGGGGGTAGAACAGTGTAGTTAGTGTGGGTGCTTTCTGACAGGGGTATCAATAAAGCTGTCAAAAAGCCAAAGAGCAGCGAGATCGGATGAGTGATAACTCTCACAGCCAATAGAATGCGAGCTCAATCTGATTGGCTGATTGGATCAGCCAATCAGATTGAACTTCAATCTGTTTTGCTGATTCAATCAATCAGATTTTTCCTACCTTAATTCCGATTGGCTGATAGAATCCTATCAGCCAATCGGAATTGAAGGGACGCCATCTTGGATGACGTCCCTTAAAGGAACCTTCATTCAGTCGTCGTCCGTCGGGGAAGAAGGATGTTCCGCGTCGGCGGGATGAAGATGGATCCGGAAGAAAGAAGATTGAAGATCCCGCTTGGAAGATGACATCGCCCGGATGGAAGACTTCTTCAGCGCCGCCTGGATGATGACTTCATCGGATGGAAGACTTCTTCAGCGCCCCTTGGATGATGACTTCTGCCGCTCTGGATCTCCTCTTCGGTTCCATCAGTGGTCGGCTGCCTCAAGACGACTCAAGGTAGGATGATCTTCAGGGGGGTAGTGTTAGGTTTATTTAAGGGGGGTTTGGGTTAGATTAGAGGTATGTGGGTGGTGGGTTTTAATGTTGGGGGGGTTGTATTTTTATTTTACAGGCAAAAGAGCAGAATTGTTTGGGGCATGCCCCGCAAAATGCCCTTTTAAGGGCTGGTAAGGTAAAAGAGCTGGTAACTTTTTAATTTAGAATAGGGTAGGGCAATTTTTTATTTTGGGGGCTTTGTTATTTTATTAGGGGGCTTAGATTAGGTGTAATTAGCTTAAAATTGTTGTAATATTTTTTAAATGTTTGTAACTTATTTTTTTTATTTTTTGTAACTTAGCTTTTTTATTTTTTGTACTTTAGTTAGTTTATTTAATTGTATTTAATTGTAGTTATTTGTAGGTAATTTATTTAATTAATTTAATGATAGTGTAGTGTTAGGTTTAATTGTAACTTAGGTTAGGATTTATTTTACAGGTAATTTTGTATTTCTTTTAGCTAGGTAGTTATTAAATCATTATTAACTATTTAATAACTATTCTAACTAGCTAAAATAAATACAAAGTTACCTGTAAAATAAATATAAATCCTAAAATAGCTACAATGTAATTATTAATTATATTGTAGCTATCTTACGCCTAGATTTAGAGTTTGGCGGTAGCCGTCAAAACCAGCGTTAGAGGCTCCTAACGCTGGTTTTTACCGCCCGCTGGTATTTGGAGTCAGTCAGGAAAGGGTCTAACGCTCACTTTCCAGCCGCGACTTTTCCATACCGCAGATCCCCTTACGTCAATTGCGTATCCTATCTTTTCAATGGGATCTTTCTAACGCCGGTATTTAGAGTCGTAGCTGAAGTGAGCGTTAGAAATCTAACGACAAAACTCCAGCCGCAGAAAAAAGTCAGGAGTTAAGAGCTTTCTGGGCTAACGCTGGTTCATAAAGCTCTTAACTACTGTGCTCTAAAGTACACTAACACCCATAAATTACCTATGTACCCCTAAACCGAGGCCCCCCCACATCACCGCCACTCTATTAAAATTTTTTAACCCCTAATCTGCCGACCGCACACCGCCACCACCTACGTTATCCCTATGTACTCCTAATCTGCTGCCCCTAACACCGCCGACCCCTATATTATATTTATTAACCCCTAATCTGCCGCCCCCAATGTCGCCTCCACCTGCCTACACTTATTAACCCCTAATCTGCCGACCGGACCTCACCGCTACTATAATAAATGTATTAACCCCTAATCCGCCTCCTTTCCGCCTCAATAACCCTATAATAAATAGTATTAACCCCTAATCTTCCCTCCCTAACATCGCTGACACCTAACTTCAAGCATTAACCCCTAATCTGCCGACCGGACCTCACCACTACTCTAATAAATTTTTTAACCCCTAAAGCTAATTCTAACCCTAACCCTAACACCCCCCTAAGTTAAATATAATTTAAATCTAACGAAATAAATTAACTCTTATTAAATAAATTATTCCTATTTAAAGCTAAATACTTACCTGTAAAATAAACACTAATATAGCTACAATATAAATTATAATTATATTGTAGCTATTTTAGGATTAATATTTATTTTACAGGCAACTTTGTATTTATTTTAACCAGGTACAATAGCTATTAAATAGTTAAGAACTATTTAATAGCTACCTAGTTAAAATAATTACAAACTTACCTGTAAAATAAATCCTAACCTAAGTTATAATTAAACCTAACACTACACTATCAATAAATTAATTAAATAAAATACCTATAATTATCTACAATTAAACCTAACACTACACTATCAATAAATTAATTAAATACAATACCTACAAATAAATACAATTAAATAAACTAACTAAAGTACAAAAAAAAAGAACTAAGTTACAATAAATAAAAAAATATTTACATACATTAGAAAAATATTACAACAATTTTAAACTAATTACACCTACTCTAAGCCCCCTAATAAAATAACAAAGACCACCAAAATAAAAAATGCCCTACCCTATTCTAAAATTAAAATAGAAAAGTTCTTTTACCTTACCAGCCCTTAAAAGGGCTCTTTGCGGGGCATGCCCCAAAGAATTCAGCTCTTTTGCCTGTAAAAAAAAAACATACAATACCCCCCCCCCAACATTACAACCCACCACCCACATACCCCTAATCTAACCCAAACCCCCCTTAAATAAACCTAACACTAAGCCCCTGAAGATCACCCTACCTTGTCTTCACCACACCGGGTCCCTATCTGTCCAGAAGAGCCTCCGATGTCTTGATCCAAGCCCAAGCGGGGAGCTGAAGAAATCCATCCTCCGGCTGAAGTCTTGATCCAAGCGGGCAGAAGAGGACATCCGGACCGGCAAACATCTTCATCCAAGCCGCATCTTCTATATTCTTCCATCCGATAACGAGCAGCTGATCTTCAAGACCTCCAGCGCGGATCCATCCTCTTCTTCCGACGACTAGACGACGAATGAAGGTTCCTTTAAGGGACGTCATCCAAGATGGCGTCCCTCGAATTCCGATTGGCTGATAGGATTCTATCAGCCAATCGGAATTAAGGTAGGAAAATTCTGATTGGCTGATGGAATCAGCCAATCAGATTCAAGTTCAATCCGATTGGCTGATCCAATCAGCCAATCAGATTGAGCTTGCATTCTATTGGCTGGTCCGATCAGCCAATAGAATGTGAGCTCAATCTGATTGGCTGATCCAATCAGCCAATCGGATTGAACTTGAATCTGATTGGCTGATTCCATCAGCCAATCAGAATTTTTCTACCTTAATTCCGATTGGCTGATAGAATCCTATCAGCCAATCGGAATTCGAGGGATGCCATCTTGGATGACATCCCTTAAAGGAACCTTCATTCGTCGTCTAGTTGTCGGAAGAAGAGGATGGATCAGCGCTGGAGGTCTTGAAGATCAGCCGCTCATCATCGGATGGAAGAATATAGAAGATGCGGCTTGGATGAAAATGTTTGCCGGTCCGGATGTCCTCTTCTGCCCGCTTGGATCAAGACTTCAGCCGGAGGATGGATGTCTTCAGCTCCCAGCTTGGGCTTGGATCAAGACATCGGAGGCTCTTCTGGACAGATCGGGACCCGGTGTGGTGAAGACAAGGTAGGGAGATCTTCAGGGGCTAGTGTTAGGTTTATTTAAGGGGGGTTTGGGTTAGATTAGGGGTATGTGGGTGGTGGGTTGTAATGTTGGGGGGGTATTGTATGTTTTTTTTTTACAGGCAAAAGATCTGAATTCTTTGGGGCATACCCCGCAAAGGGCCTTTTTAAGGGCTGGTAAGGTAAAAGAGCTTTTCTATTTTAATTTTAGAATAGGGTAGGGCATTTTTTTATTTTGGGGGTCTTTGTTATTTTATTAGGGGGCTTAGAGTAGGTGTAATTAGTTTAAAATTGTTGTAATATTTTTCTAATGTTTGTAAATATTTTTTTATTTTTTGTAACTTAGTTCTTTTTTATTTTTTGTACTTTAGTTAGTTTATTTAATTGTATTTATTTGTAGGTATTGTATTTAATTAATTTATTGATAGTGTAGTGTTAGGTTTAATTGTAGATAATTGTAGGTATTTTATTTAATTAATTTATTGATAGTGTAGTGTTAGGTTTAATTGTAACTTAGGTTAGGATTTATTTTACAGGTAATTTTGTAATTATTTTAACTAGGTATCTATTAAATAGTTAACTATTTAATAGCTATTGTACCTGGTTAAAATAATTGCAAAGTTGCCTGTAAAATAAATATAAATCCTAAAATAGCTACAATATAATTATAATTTATATTGTAGCTATATTAGGATTTATTTTACAGGTAAGTATTTAGCTTTAAATAGGAATAATTTATTTAATAAGAGTTAATTTATTTTGTTAGAATAAAATTATATTTAACTTAGGGGGGTGTTAGGGTTATGGTTAGACTTAGCTTTAGGGGTTAATACATTTATTAGAGTAGCGGCGAGGTCCGGTCGGCAGATTAGGGGTTAATAATTGTAGGTAGCTGGTGACGACGTTGTGGGGGGCAGATTAGGGGTTAATAAATATAATATAGGGGTCGGCGGTGTTAGGGGCAGCAGATTAGGGGTACATAACTAAAATGTAGGTTGCGGCGGTGTACGGAGCGGCAGATTAGGGGTTAAAAATAATATGCAGGGGTGAGCGATAGCGGGGGCGGCAGATTAGGGGTTAATAAGTGTAAGGCTAGGGGTGTTTAGACTCGGGGTACATGTTAGGGTGTTAGGTGCAGACTTAGGAAGTGTTTCCCCATAGGAAACAATGGGGCTGCGTTAGGAGCTTAACGCTGCTTTTTTGCAGGTGTTTGGGTTTTTTTCAGCTCAAACTGAAACACTTCCAATCAGATTGAACTTGAATCTGATTGGCTGATTCCATCAGCCAATCAGAATTTTTCTACCTTAATTCCGATTGGCTGATAGAATCCTATCAGCCAATCGGAATTCGAGGGACGCCATCTTGGATGACATCCCTTAAAAGAACCTTCATTCGTCGTCTAGTTGTCGGAAGAAGAGGATGGATCAGCGCTGGAGGTCTTGAAGATCAGCCGCTCATCATCGGATGGAAGAATATAGAAGATGCGGCTTGGATGAAAATGTTTGCTGGTCCGGATGTCCTCTTCTGCCCGCTTGGATCAAGACTTCAGCCGGAGGATGGATGTCTTCAGCTCCCAGCTTGGGCTTGGATCAAGACATCGGAGGCTCTTCTGGACAGATCGGGACCCGGTGTGGTGAAGACAAGGTAGGGAGATCTTCAGGGGCTAGTGTTAGGTTTATTTAAGGGGGGTTTGGGTTAGATTAGGGGTATGTGGGTGGTGGGTTGTAATGTTGGGGGGGCATTGTATGTTTTTTTTTTACAGGCAAAAGATCTGAATTCTTTGGGGCATACCCCGCAAAGGGCCCTTTTAAGGGCTGGTAAGGTAAAAGAGCTTTTCTATTTTAATTTTAGAATAGGGTAGGGCATTTTTTTATTTTGGGGGTCTTTGTTATTTTATTAGGGGGCTTAGAGTAGGTGTAATTAGTTTAAAATTGTTGTAATATTTTTCTAATGTTTGTAAATATTTTTTTATTTTTTGTAACTTAGTTCTTTTTTATTTTTTGTACTTTAGTTAGTTTATTTAATTGTATTTATTTGTAGGTATTGTATTTAATTAATTTATTGATAGTGTAGTGTTAGGTTTAATTGTAGATAATTGTAGGTATTTTATTTAATTAATTTATTGATAGTGTAGTGTTAGGTTTAATTGTAACTTAGGTTAGGATTTATTTTACAGGTAATTTGTAATTATTTTAACTAGGTAGCTATTAAATAGTTCTTAACTATTTAATAGCTATTGTACCTGGTTAAAATAATTACAAAGTTGCCTGTAAAATAAATATAAATCCTAAAATAGCTAGAATATAATTATAATTTATATTGTAGCTATATTAGGATTTATTTTACAGGTAAGTATTTAGCTTTAAATAGGAATAATTTATTTAATAAGAGTTAATTTATTTTGTTAGAATAAAATTATATTTAACTTAGGGGGGTGTTAGGGTTATGGTTAGACTTAGCTTTAGGGGTTAATACATTTATTAGAGTAGCGGCGAGGTCCGGTCGACAGATTAGGGGTTAATAATTGTAGGTAGCTGTTGACGACGTTGTGGGGGGCAGATTAGGGGTTAATAAATATAATATAGGGGTCGGCGGTGTTAGGGGCAGCAGATTAGGGGTACATAACTAAAATGTAGGTTGCGGCGGTGTACGGAGCGGCAGATTAGGGGTTAAAAATAATATGCAGGGGTGAGCGATAGCGGGGGCGGCAGATTAGGGGTTAATAAGTGTAAGGCTAGGGGTGTTTAGACTCGGGGTACATGTTAGGGTGTTAGGTGCAGACTTAGGAAGTGTTTCCCCATAGGAAACAATGGGGCTGCGTTAGGAGCTTAACGCTGCTTTTTTGCAGGTGTTTGGTTTTTTTTCAGCTCAAACTGCCCCATTGTTTCCTATGGGGGAATCGTGCATGAGCACGTTTTTGAAGCTGGCCGCGTCCGTAAGCAACGCTGGTATTGAGAGTTGCAGTGGCGGTAAATTATGCTCTACGCTCCCTTTTTGGAGCCTAACGCACTGAAAACCCAGCCATTCTGTGAACTCTAAATACCAGTGGTATTTAAAAGGTGCGGGGAATAAAAAGCATGCGTTAGCTACGCGGGTCGTTACCGTCTAAATCTAGCCGTTAGAGTTTATTTTACAGGTAAGTATTTAGTTTTAAATAGGAATAATTTATTAAAGTATAGTGTAGTGTTAGGAGTAATTGTAACTTAGGTTAGTTTTTATTTTACAGGTTCATTTCTTTTTATTTTAACTAGGTAGCTATTAAATAGTTAATAACTATTTAATAGCTATTGTACCTAGTTAAAATAAATTGAAAGTTGCCTGTAAAATTAAAATAAATCCTAAGATAGCTACAATATAATTATTATTTATATTGTAGCTATATTAGGGTTTATTTTAAAGGTACGTATTTAGTTTTAAATAGGATTAACTTAGTTAATAAGATAAATATTATTTAGATTTATTTAATTAATATTTAAGTTAGGAGGGTGTTAGGGTTAGTGTTAGACTTAGGTTTAGGGGTTAATAATTTTATTACAGTGGCGGCGGTGTGGGGGGGCAGGATAGGGGTTAATAAATGTATTATAGGTGGCGACGGTGTAGGGGGGGGGGCAGATTAGGGGTTAATAAGTTTAATATAGTTTGCGGCGGGGTCCGGGAGCGGCAATTTAGGGGTTAAAATATTTATTTAGTTGCGGCGAGGTCCGCGATCCGCAGGATAGTGGTTAATAAATTTATTATAGGGGGGGCAGGATAGGGGTTACTAGGTATAATGTAGGTGGCGGCGGTGTCCGGGAGCGGCGGTTTAGGGGTTAATACATTTATTGAGTTGCGGGGGGCTCCGGGGGTGCCGGTATAGGGGGTAGAACAGTGTAGTTAGTGTGGGTGCTTTCTGACAGGGGTATCAATAAAGCTGTCAAAAAGCCAAAGAGCAGCGAGATCGGATGAGTGATAACTCTCACAGCCAATAGAATGCGAGCTCAATCTGATTGGCTGATTGGATCAGCCAATCGGATTGAACTTCAATCTGTTTTGCTGATTCAATCAATCAGATTTTTCCTACCTTAATTCCGATTGGCTGATAGAATCCTATCAGCCAATCGGAATTGAAGGGACGCCATCTTGGATGACGTCCCTTAAAGGAACCTTCATTCAGTCGTCGTCCGTCGGGGAAGAAGGATGTTCCGCGTCGGCGGGATGAAGATGGATCCGGAAGAAAGAAGATTGAAGATCCCGCTTGGAAGATGACATCGCCCGGATGGAAGACTTCTTCAGCGCCGCCTGGATGATGACTTCATCGGATGGAAGACTTCTTCAGCGCCCCTTGGATGATGACTTCTGCCGCTCTGGATCTCCTCTTCGGTTCCATCAGTGGTCGGCTGCCTCAAGACGACTCAAGGTAGGATGATCTTCAGGGGGGTAGTGTTAGGTTTATTTAAGGGGGGTTTGGGTTAGATTAGAGGTATGTGGGTGGTGGGTTTTAATGTTGGGGGGGTTGTATTTTTATTTTACAGGCAAAAGAGCAGAATTGTTTGGGGCATGCCCCGCAAAATGCCCTTTTAAGGGCTGGTAAGGTAAAAGAGCTGGTAACTTTTTAATTTAGAATAGGGTAGGGCAATTTTTTATTTTGGGGGCTTTGTTATTTTATTAGGGGGCTTAGATTAGGTGTAATTAGCTTAAAATTGTTGTAATATTTTTTAAATGTTTGTAACTTATTTTTTTTATTTTTTGTAACTTAGCTTTTTTATTTTTTGTACTTTAGTTAGTTTATTTAATTGTATTTAATTGTAGTTATTTGTAGGTAATTTATTTAATTAATTTAATGATAGTGTAGTGTTAGGTTTAATTGTAACTTAGGTTAGGATTTATTTTACAGGTAATTTTGTATTTCTTTTAGCTAGGTAGTTATTAAATAGTTAATAATGATTTAATAACTATTCTAACTAGCTAAAATAAATACAAAGTTACCTGTAAAATAAATATAAATCCTAAAATAGCTACAATGTAATTATTAATTATATTGTAGCTATCTTACGCCTAGATTTAGAGTTTGGCGGTAGCCGTCAAAACCAGCGTTAGAGGCTCCTAACGCTGGTTTTTACCGCCCGCTGGTATTTGGAGTCAGTCAGGAAAGGGTCTAACGCTCACTTTCCAGCCGCGACTTTTCCATACCGCAGATCCCCTTACGTCAATTGCGTATCCTATCTTTTCAATGGGATCTTTCTAACGCCGGTATTTAGAGTCGTAGCTGAAGTGAGCGTTAGAAATCTAACGACAAAACTCCAGCCGCAGAAAAAAGTCAGGAGTTAAGAGCTTTCTGGGCTAACGCTGGTTCATAAAGCTCTTAACTACTGTGCTCTAAAGTACACTAACACCCATAAATTACCTATGTACCCCTAAACCGAGGCCCCCCCACATCACCGCCACTCTATTAAAATTTTTTAACCCCTAATCTGCCGACCGCACACCGCCACCACCTACGTTATCCCTATGTACTCCTAATCTGCTGCCCCTAACACCGCCGACCCCTATATTATATTTATTAACCCCTAATCTGCCGCCCCCAATGTCGCCTCCACCTGCCTACACTTATTAACCCCTAATCTGCCGACCGGACCTCACCGCTACTATAATAAATGTATTAACCCCTAATCCGCCTCCTTTCCGCCTCAATAACCCTATAATAAATAGTATTAACCCCTAATCTTCCCTCCCTAACATCGCTGACACCTAACTTCAAGCATTAACCCCTAATCTGCCGACCGGACCTCACCACTACTCTAATAAATTTTTTAACCCCTAAAGCTAATTCTAACCCTAACCCTAACACCCCCCTAAGTTAAATATAATTTAAATCTAACGAAATAAATTAACTCTTATTAAATAAATTATTCCTATTTAAAGCTAAATACTTACCTGTAAAATAAACACTAATATAGCTACAATATAAATTATAATTATATTGTAGCTATTTTAGGATTAATATTTATTTTACAGGCAACTTTGTATTTATTTTAACCAGGTACAATAGCTATTAAATAGTTAAGAACTATTTAATAGCTACCTAGTTAAAATAATTACAAACTTACCTGTAAAATAAATCCTAACCTAAGTTATAATTAAACCTAACACTACACTATCAATAAATTAATTAAATAAAATACCTATAATTATCTACAATTAAACCTAACACTACACTATCAATAAATTAATTAAATACAATACCTACAAATAAATACAATTAAATAAACTAACTAAAGTACAAAAAAAAAGAACTAAGTTACAATAAATAAAAAAATATTTACATACATTAGAAAAATATTACAACAATTTTAAACTAATTACACCTACTCTAAGCCCCCTAATAAAATAACAAAGACCACCAAAATAAAAAATGCCCTACCCTATTCTAAAATTAAAATAGAAAAGTTATTTTACCTTACCAGCCCTTAAAAGGGCTCTTTGCGGGGCATGCCCCAAAGAATTCAGCTCTTTTGCCTGTAAAAAAAAAACATACAATACCCCCCCCCCAACATTACAACCCACCACCCACATACCCCTAATCTAACCCAAACCCCCCTTAAATAAACCTAACACTAAGCCCCTGAAGATCACCCTACCTTGTCTTCACCACACCGGGTCCCTATCTGTCCAGAAGAGCCTCCGATGTCTTGATCCAAGCCCAAGCGGGGAGCTGAAGAAATCCATCCTCCGGCTGAAGTCTTGATCCAAGCGGGCAGAAGAGGACATCCGGACCGGCAAACATCTTCATCCAAGCCGCATCTTCTATATTCTTCCATCCGATAACGAGCAGCTGATCTTCAAGACCTCCAGCGCGGATCCATCCTCTTCTTCCGACGACTAGACGACGAATGAAGGTTCCTTTAAGGGACGTCATCCAAGATGGCGTCCCTCGAATTCCGATTGGCTGATAGGATTCTATCAGCCAATCGGAATTAAGGTAGGAAAATTCTGATTGGCTGATGGACTCAGCCAATCAGATTCAAGTTCAATCCGATTGGCTGATCCAATCAGCCAATCAGATTGAGCTCGCATTCTATTGGCTGGTCCGATCAGCCAATAGAATGTGAGCTCAATCTGATTGGCTGATCCAATCAGCCAATCGGATTGAACTTGAATCTGATTGGCTGATTCCATCAGCCAATCAGAATTTTTCTACCTTAATTCCGATTGGCTGATAGAATCCTATCAGCCAATCGGAATTCGAGGGATGCCATCTTGGATGACATCCCTTAAAGGAACCTTCATTCGTCGTCTAGTTGTCGGAAGAAGAGGATGGATCAGCGCTGGAGGTCTTGAAGATCAGCCGCTCATTATCGGATGGAAGAATATAGAAGATGCGGCTTGGATGAAAATGTTTGCCGGTCCGGATGTCCTCTTCTGCCCGCTTGGATCAAGACTTCAGCCGGAGGATGGATGTCTTCAGCTCCCAGCTTGGGCTTGGATCAAGACATCGGAGGCTCTTCTGGACAGATCGGGACCCGGTGTGGTGAAGACAAGGTAGGGAGATCTTCAGGGGCTAGTGTTAGGTTTATTTAAGGGGGGTTTGGGTTAGATTAGGGGTATGTGGGTGGTGGGTTGTAATGTTGGGGGGGTATTGTATGTTTTTTTTTTACAGGCAAAAGATCTGAATTCTTGGGGCATACCCCGCAAAGGGCCTTTTTAAGGGCTGGTAAGGTAAAAGAGCTTTTCTATTTTAATTTTAGAATAGGGTAGGGCATTTTTTTATTTTGGGGGTCTTTGTTATTTTATTAGGGGGCTTAGAGTAGGTGTAATTAGTTTAAAATTGTTGTAATATTTTTCTAATGTTTGTAAATATTTTTTTATTTTTTGTAACTTAGTTCTTTTTTATTTTTTGTACTTTAGTTAGTTTATTTAATTGTATTTATTTGTAGGTATTGTATTTAATTAATTTATTGATAGTGTAGTGTTAGGTTTAATTGTAGATAATTGTAGGTATTTTATTTAATTAATTTATTGATAGTGTAGTGTTAGGTTTAATTGTAACTTAGGTTAGGATTTATTTTACAGGTAATTTTGTAATTATTTTAACTAGGTATCTATTAAATAGTTAACTATTTAATAGCTATTGTACCTGGTTAAAATAATTGCAAAGTTGCCTGTAAAATAAATATAAATCCTAAAATAGCTACAATATAATTATAATTTATATTGTAGCTATATTAGGATTTATTTTACAGGTAAGTATTTAGCTTTAAATAGGAATAATTTATTTAATAAGAGTTAATTTATTTTGTTAGAATAAAATTATATTTAACTTAGGGGGGTGTTAGGGTTATGGTTAGACTTAGCTTTAGGGGTTAATACATTTATTAGAGTAGCGGCGAGGTCCGGTCGGCAGATTAGGGGTTAATAATTGTAGGTAGCTGGTGACGACGTTGTGGGGGGCAGATTAGGGGTTAATAAATATAATATAGGGGTCGGCGGTGTTAGGGGCAGCAGATTAGGGGTACATAACTAAAATGTAGGTTGCGGCGGTGTACGGAGCGGCAGATTAGGGGTTAAAAATAATATGCAGGGGTGAGCGATAGCGGGGGCGGCAGATTAGGGGTTAATAAGTGTAAGGCTAGGGGTGTTTAGACTCGGGGTACAGGTTAGGGTGTTAGGTGCAGACTTAGGAAGTGTTTCCCCATAGGAAACAATGGGGCTGCGTTAGGAGCTTAACGCTGCTTTTTTGCAGGTGTTTGGGTTTTTTTCAGCTCAAACTGAAACACTTCCAATCAGATTGAACTTGAATCTGATTGGCTGATTCCATCAGCCAATCAGAATTTTTCTACCTTAATTCCGATTGGCTGATAGAATCCTATCAGCCAATCGGAATTCGAGGGACGCCATCTTGGATGACATCCCTTAAAAGAACCTTCATTCGTCGTCTAGTTGTCGGAAGAAGAGGATGGATCAGCGCTGGAGGTCTTGAAGATCAGCCGCTCATCATCGGATGGAAGAATATAGAAGATGCGGCTTGGATGAAAATGTTTGCTGGTCCGGATGTCCTCTTCTGCCCGCTTGGATCAAGACTTCAGCCGGAGGATGGATGTCTTCAGCTCCCAGCTTGGGCTTGGATCAAGACATCGGAGGCTCTTCTGGACAGATCGGGACCCGGTGTGGTGAAGACAAGGTAGGGAGATCTTCAGGGGCTAGTGTTAGGTTTATTTAAGGGGGGTTTGGGTTAGATTAGGGGTATGTGGGTGGTGGGTTGTAATGTTGGGGGGGCATTGTATGTTTTTTTTTTACAGGCAAAAGATCTGAATTCTTTGGGGCATACCCCGCAAAGGGCCCTTTTAAGGGCTGGTAAGGTAAAAGAGCTTTTCTATTTTAATTTTAGAATAGGGTAGGGCATTTTTTTATTTTGGGGGTCTTTGTTATTTTATTAGGGGGCTTAGAGTAGGTGTAATTAGTTTAAAATTGTTGTAATATTTTTCTAATGTTTGTAAATATTTTTTTATTTTTTGTAACTTAGTTCTTTTTTATTTTTTGTACTTTAGTTAGTTTATTTAATTGTATTTATTTGTAGGTATTGTATTTAATTAATTTATTGATAGTGTAGTGTTAGGTTTAATTGTAGATAATTGTAGGTATTTTATTTAATTAATTTATTTATAGTGTAGTGTTAGGTTTAATTGTAACTTAGGTTAGGATTTATTTTACAGGTAATTTTGTAATTATTTTAACTAGGTAGCTATTAAATAGTTCTTAACTATTTAATAGCTATTGTACCTGGTTAAAATAATTACAAAGTTGTCTGTAAAATAAATATAAATCCTAAAATAGCTACAATATAATTATAATTTATATTGTAGCTATATTAGGATTTATTTTACAGGTAAGTATTTAGCTTTAAATAGGAATAATTTATTTAATAAGAGTTAATTTATTTTGTTAGAATAAAATTATATTTAACTTAGGGGGGTGTTAGGGTTATGGTTAGACTTAGCTTTAGGGGTTAATACATTTATTAGAGTAGCGGCGAGGTCCGGTCGGCAGATTAGGGGTTAATAATTGTAGGTAGCTGGTGACGACGTTGTGGGGGGCAGATTAGGGGTTAATAAATATAATATAGGGGTCGGCGGTGTTAGGGGCAGCAGATTAGGGGTACATAACTAAAATGTAGGTTGCGGCGGTGTACGGAGCGGCAGATTAGGGGTTAAAAATAATATGCAGGGGTGAGCGATAGCGGGGGCGGCAGATTAGGGGTTAATAAGTGTAAGGCTAGGGGTGTTTAGACTCGGGGTACATGTTAGGGTGTTAGGTGCAGACTTAGGAAGTGTTTCCCCATAGGAAACAATGGGGCTGCGTTAGGAGCTTAACGCTGCTTTTTTGCAGGTGTTTGGTTTTTTTTCAGCTCAAACTGCCCCATTGTTTCCTATGGGGGAATCGTGCATGAGCACGTTTTTGAAGCTGGCCGCGTCCGTAAGCAACGCTGGTATTGAGAGTTGCAGTGGCGGTAAATTATGCTCTACGCTCCCTTTTTGGAGCCTAACGCACTGAAAACCCAGCCATTCTGTGAACTCTAAATACCAGCGGTATTTAAAAGGTGCGGGAAAAAAAAAGCATGCGTTAGCTACGCGGGTCGTTACCGACAAAACTCTAAATCTAGCCGTTAGGGTTTATTTTACAGGTAAGTATTTAGTTTTAAATAGGAATAATTTATTAAAGTATAGTGTAGTGTTAGGTGTAATTGTAACTTAGGTTCGTTTTTATTTTACAGGTTCATTTCTTTTTATTTTAACTAGGTAGCTATTAAATAGTTAATAACTATTTAATAGCTATTGTACCTAGTTAAAATAAATTGAAAGTTGCCTGTAAAATTAAAATAAATCCTAAGATAGCTACAATATAATTATTATTTATATTGTAGCTATATTAGGGTTTATTTTAAAGGTACGTATTTAGTTTTATATAGGATTAACTTAGTTAATAAGATAAATATTATTTAGATTTATTTAATTAATATTTAAGTTAGGAGGGTGTTAGGGTTAGTGTTAGACTTAGGTTTAGGGGTTAATAATTTTATTACAGTGGCGGCGGTGTGGGGGGGGGGGCAGGATAGGGGTTAATAAATTTATTATAGGTGGCGACGGTGTAGGGGGGGCAGATTAGGGGTTAATAAGTTTAATATAGTTTGCGGGTGGGGGCCGGGAGCGGCAATTTAGGGGTTAAACTATTTATTTAGTTGCGGCGAGGTCCGCGATCCGCAGGATAGTGGTTAATAAATTTATTATAGGGGGGGGCAGGATAGGGGTTACTAGGTATAATGTAGGTGGCGGCGGTGTCCGGGAGAGGCGGTTTAGGGGTTAATACATTTATAAGAGTTGCGGCGGGGTCTAGGAGCGGCGGTTTAGGGGTTAATAAATTTATTGAGTTGCGGGGGGCTCCGGGGGTGCCGGTATAGGGGGTAGAACAGTGTAGTTAGTGTGGGTGCTCTCACAGTCCGCTGCTCATCACCCCGTACTTGGTGTGCGGATTTTTGACAGCTTTTTTGATAACTTAGGCGAAATTTTGAAGGTCCGCGGCGGCGATGGTAGGCGAACTTAGACGGGCGTATTGAACCGGCGAAGGCAGGTAAAGTAGACGGCTTGATAACTACCCCCCTATAGCTAAAAATTCTACAAGTTCCTATGGCATCTTCCAGGTGGCATACAAAGGTAAGTAAGGCTCTATATGTAAAGCACCAAATCAGGGATTACACAAACCCGAGCTGAATAGACGACAGTATAGCCCATCTTATCTGTCCAAATGAGTGTGAGAAATCTTAGAATATTGACGCAAAATACCAAAGGGCTAAATTCCCAGACAAAAATGTCAATCGCACACAATTGGTTCTCAAAGCATAAAAGTGAGATTGTTTTTATCCAGGAAACCCACTTCAAACACAAAGCTGAACCCAAACTTTCATCTAAACATTACCCAACTGGTCACTTTAGTTCACATGCACACAAAAAGAGAAATGGAGTGAGGATACTACTTCTTAAATTCATCCACATTCAAAACCTTACCAGGCATACTGACCTGGAAGGTAGATATTTAATATTAGTGGGGGACCTGTTTAACAGACCAACCACGTTAGCAAATGTGTACACACCAAACACAGGGCAGGCTAGGTTCTTTAAGAAAATTACAGGGAAATTGTTGGAGGTGGCAAAGGGGACTACAATACTAGCTGGGGATTTCAATATCGCACTCAACCCCAAACTTGATTGCTCACTAGCCATAAGCTTACAGTCTCAATGCACCATTAGAACCATAACACACTGCCTTAGATCTGTTTCCCTACTAGATGTGTGGAGAATTCAACACCCGACCCAAAGGACATATTCCTTCTTTTCAAATCCAAACAGAACACATTCCAGACTGGACTATATCTGTATGGACCAGTTGGGACTGACCTTAGCAAGGGTTTCCGATATCACCCCAACCCCCTGGTCGGACCACTCCTCAGTGTCCCTGACCTTCGTGTGGCCAGACAGACCATTAACAGAGTTCTGCTGGAAACTCGATAATACCCTTCTGCTACAACCCGAAATCTTAGAAAAAATATCTAAAACATTGACAGAATACTTTCAACATAACCAGTCCCCCCAGTCCTCCCCGGCAATGATTTGGGAAGCACACAAAGCTGTTGTAAGAGGGGAATTCATTAAACAAAAAGCTATCCTCACCAAAGCATATAACCTAGAATATACCCAACTACTACACAGACTCAGGGAGGTTGAACAAGCACATACGGTAAACCCATCTTCGCCAGAAGTCTCCATCAACCTCACTAAGGAAAGGAAAGATTTAAATAACCTCCTGACTAGAGAAGTACATAGAAAAGCTTATTATTTAAAGAAACTATATTTTACAGAAGGGAATAGGGCGGGTCCACTACTTTCTAAAGCATTGGAAAAAAAACATTTGCAAATTATATACACAAAATGTTAGATAACGCGGATAAGGAAGTCTTTGACTGTAAAGAAATTGCAAACACATTCAGCGGGTACTACTGGTCCGTATATAACCTCCCCACAGAAGAGAACACACACAAAAATAGAAAAGGCAGCACCAGCATTAAATTAAAAAAAACTCACTTTATTCACTTACAGGCAAAACAGGTGTGACATAGAATGAACGTCTGACGCGTTTCACGCCCCCTAGTGGCGTTTCATCAGAGTCTACAGGTGTTCCTAAACATGGCCCTCTTATACTGGGACATATTAACTGCATATTTAACCCCTTAATGTCAAAAACAAGCAAACATTAAAAGTATATGTGTTTAACATAAAATATGCTACAGTGTACATTATCCTATATCCATTAAAACTGAATCAAATAGAAAGAATATTTATTAAATTTTATTAAATTTTATTTGCAGGGCTGTTTTGGAAAATGACCTCTAATCATGTTGGTATCTAAGTATTCAAATATTTATCATATCCCCTATACATAAATTCTGGGGAATTATATTTGATAGATTTTTAAGGTGGTATTACAAATAGTAAGATACATACAATAAAGTTCTACAATAGACTATTAGTTCCATATAAATTTCCCTACATGTTCCCATTATCTAAATATTTTTGTCAGGTCATTAGGAACTATTTTTGATACTAAAATGTATCTAGATAATTTTTCATAATAAGCTACATGTTTATGTGGAATGTTCCTAATCAATTCTTTAAATGTGAGACTTAAAGGTATATGTCAAATTACTACATGACTCCTTCTTATGATATCTTATCTATTTGTTGTAACTTGGTAAGACAGTCCTTATGCCAGATACTACCTTTTTAATAATTATATGAAGTAGCTTATGTCCCATTCAAGGTTTAGGCCATCAGGAATTCTGGTTTTAAGTTGGTAAATCCAGTATAATTCCTTCCTGTCCAAAATTTTGTACCTGTTCCCACCTCTGAAAGGGACCTTTGCCACATCAATAATTTTAACCCTAAAATTTCCTTCGTTAGTAAAATGAAATAGGTTAAAATGCCTTGCCACTGTGGAGTCTTTGCAATAGTTTTTGACATCATTGGCATGTTCTCTTACCCTCACATTAACCTCTCTCGTCGTTTTTCCCACATATTGGATTTTGCAAAAATTGCATTCCAACAAATACACTGCAAATTTAGTTTTGCAGTTAGCATAAAATGAAATATTATACTCCTGTCCATCTACTGTAGATCTAAATGTAGTGGCCCTTTCCATAATATCACATGTCAAACATGTTCTTGCTCCACATTTGAAACAGCCTGATTTCTTTAGCCAATTCTCTCCCCTATTACTATTACTACTCGTGACCATACTGGGAGCTAGCTTAGCCGCCAAAGTCACAGGCTTTTTGGACACAAACCTGCAATTCGAAACATAGTTTTGCAGAATATTATCACCACTTAATATTGACAAATTCTTCTTCAATATTCCAACTATATCAAAAAACTGGTTGGTGTATTCTGTCGTGAAAACAATGCTGTTACCGAATTGCAGAGAAGAGTCTTTGCCTCCCATGGTTAAAGTCCTCATTTTCAACAATCCCACATCATATTTTGTCTTTTCCAATTTTGTGCGGTCATAGCCTCTGGCGGTCAATCTCTCAGTGAGTTTGTCCGCCTGCTGAGAATAGATATAATCATCATTAGTATTCCTTCGCAGCCTGATGTACTGTCCTCTCGGAATTGCCTTAATCAGATGGGGGGGGGGGGTGGCACGAGCTTGCATGTAAAATGGTATTACCAGCTGTTGGTTTACGAAAAGTTTTAGACACTACCATTCCAGTCTCTGCCACCCCCTCCAACGTTATATCCAAAAAGTCAATACATCGGCTGCTATGGCTCCCCACAAATCTTAGGCTCAACTCATTGTTATCAAGAAAATTTATAAAATTCTGAAAATTGTTATCATCCCAGGGCTCATCAATGATCATAATCAGGTTATCAATTAACCTTTTGTAGTGGCATATATTACCAGTGAACGATGCATTTTCACTGTTGTAAAGATATTTGACTTCCCAATACCCTACATACAGGGAGTGCAGAATTATTAGGCAAGTTGTATTTTTGAGGATTAATTTTATTATTGAACAACAACCATGTTCTCAATGAACCCAAAAAACTCATTAATATCAAAGCTGAATAGTTTTGGAAGTAGTTTTTAGTTTGTTTTTAGTTTTAGCTATTTTAGGGGGATATCTGTGTGTGCAGGTGACTATTACTGTGCATAATTATTAGGCAACTTAACAAAAAACAAATATATACCCATTTCAATTATTTATTTTTACCAGTGAAACCAATATAACATCTCAACATTCACAAATATACATTTCTGACATTCAAAAACAAAACAAAAACAAATCAGTGACCAATATAGCCACCTTTCTTTGCAAGGACACTCAAAAGCCTGCCATCCATGGATTCTGTCAGTGTTTTGATCTGTTCACCATGAACATTGCGTGCAGCAGCAACCACAGCCTCCCAGACACTGTTCAGAGAGGTGTACTGTTTTCCCTCCTTGTAAATCTCACATTTGATGATGGACCACAGGTTCTCAATGGGGTTCAGATCAGGTGAACAAGGAGGCCATGTCATTAGATTTTCTTCTTTTATACCCTTTCTTGCCAGCCACGCTGTGGAGTACTTGGACGCGTGTGATGGAGCATTGTCCTGCATGAAAATCATGTTTTTCTTGAAGGATGCAGACTTCTTCCTGTACCACTGCTTGAAGAAGGCGTCTTCCAGAAACTGGCAGTAGGACTGGGAGTTGAGCTTAACTCCATCCTCAACCTGAAAAGGCCCCACAAGCTCATCTTTGATGATACCAGCCCAAACCAGTACTCCACCTCCACCTTGCTGGCGTCTGAGTCGGACTGGAGCTCTCTGCCCTTTACTAATCCAGCCACGGGCCCATCCATCTGGCCCATCAAGACTCACTCTCATTTCATCAGTCCATAAAACCTTAGAAAAATCAGTCTTGAGATATTTCTTGGCCCAGTCTTGACGTTTCAGCTTGTGTGTCTTGTTCAGTGGTGGTCGTCTTTCAGCCTTTCTTACCTTAGCCATGTCTCTGAGTATTGCACACCTTGTGCTTTTGGGCACTCCAGTGATGTTGCAGCTCTGAAATATGGCCAAACTGGTGGCAAGTGGCATCTTGGCAGCTGCACGCTTGACTTTTCTCAGTTCATGGGCAGTTATTTTGCGCCTTGGTTTTTCCACACGCTTCTTGCGACCCTGTTGACTATTTTGAATGAAACGCTTGATTGTTCGATGATCACGCTTCAGAAGCTTTGCAATTTTAAGAGTGCTGCATCCCTCTGCAAGATATCTCACTATTTTTGACTTTTCTGAGCCTGTCAAGTCCTTCTTTTGACCCATTTTGCCAAAGGAAAGGAAGTTGCCTAATAATTATGCACACCTGATATAGGGTGTTGATGTCATTAGACCACACCCCTTCTCATTACAGAGATGCACATCACCTAATATGCTTAATTGGTAGTAGGCTTTCGAGCCTATACAGCTTGGAGTAAGACAACATGCATAAAGAGGATGATGTGGTCAAAATACTAATTTGCCTAATAATTCTGCACTCCCTGTATAGATTGGCAAAGCAGGGGGCAAATTTTGCCCCCATTGCCGTACCACAATGCTGAAGGTAAAACTTACCATCAAATGTCAAAAAATTATGGGTGAGTACAAACTCTAGAATTGCACAAATGTAAACCTTAACTTCTTCTTCATATGCTGTATATTTATCCAAAAAGTACCTCACGGCCAAAATCCCCATATTATGTGGGATTGCTGTGTAAAGGGATACAATGTCAACAACCACCCAACAGTAATTTTTACCCCATCTAATGTTTTTAAGACCTTCCAACAAATGAGATGAGTCTCTCAAATAACTAAACAACTTTTCCACTATCGGCTGAAGTATTGAATCCAGCCACTAAGAAAGGGGTTCAAGTAAAGACCCAATGCCCGATACTATCGGTCTTCCTGGTGGCCGTATTGGATTTTTATGCAATTTGGGCAGATAGTGAAAAAGTGGTGTGATAGGGAATTCAGGTACAAGCACTTCCATATCTTCACGCTTAAACACCCCTAGAAAAATCCCATCATCCAACAGTGATAGTAATTCTCGTTTGAAAATAACAGTTGGATTTCCACTTAGAGGGGTATATGTGCAAGGGTCATTTAATTGGCGCTGGGCTTCATCCAAGTAATCAGTCTTGTTCAAGATTACAATATTCCCTCCCTTATCAGAGTTTCTGATGACAATACTTTGATTCTCTTTGAGGGAGTCCAGCGCCAACTTTTCTGCCCTAGATAAATTATCTTTGACCTTCTTTTTTGATCGTGATAGACTCAGGATCTCACGCTCCACTGTCTTTTGGAACAAATTAACTGCACCTCCCCTGAACTGTATGGGGTAAAAATCAGACCCATATTTTTTAGGTCCTTTAGGGGCAGTTTCCTCAGAAATACATCATGGGAGCTCTGTAAGTCTATCATGGTGCTTAACATGCATGCATCCTGAAAGGATACTTCCTCCTCTAATTGTGTCTGGGTGTTAACCTGTGTCTCAATATTGGAAGTGTTTTCTTGTTGTAAAGCAAAAAATCTTTTCAAAGTCAACTTGCGAACAAACTTGTTAACATCTATTAATGTGTTAAATGGTGAAAAATCTCTAGTAGGTGCAAAACCCAAACCCCTACTAAGTACATTAATTTGATCCTGATTCAGCACACAAGAAGAGAGATTAATAACACTCAAGTCCAATTGTCCCAATTTTTGTTTCCTTATTTCTTTTTTCTTTTTGTTTTTTGACCTTCTGACCCGTTTAAAGGGACCTTGGGACCTTTCTTGGACTCTTTCCTATTATTCCTCTTCTGTTCTCTGGGCTCTTTTGACCTCGTAGATGGACCCTCACTTTCAGTATCATCAGCACTGGTGACCTGTAGGGAATAAGCAGAAACAGAGGAGGAGGAAGAGGGAGGAGAGGAAGAGGGGGAAGGGGAAGAAGAAGATTCTATTTGCTCCTGCTCAGATGACTCAGCTTCAGTTGATGAAATAAACACTTTTTTAGATGTTTTATTCTTCAGAATGGGTTTTGGATTTTGCTTATCATCTTTGGTGTTCTTTTTATTATTGTTCCACCTCCTTCCTTTACCATAATTGGCCTTCCAGGTATTCTTTTGGTTTAATGGCCATTGATATACTCTATTTCTTTCACAATCAAGTCTATCTCTATTGAATTTTTCTCCCTTACGTTCAGCAAGAATAGCATCTAATTTGTCAACATGTTCCTTCATTGTTTTTTTCTGTTCTAGGAAATCTTCATGTTGTTCAAATTTCTTTAATTCCTTCTCAATTTCTACCATTCTTTCTTTGAGATTTAGCCTTTTTTGCACCTTACATTTAATAAGTATGTTTAACAATTTTATAGAGCATTCTGTAAGTGCATCATTCCATTCCTGTATAATCTCAGGGTTATTAACCTCAAAGGTTGGGAACTTATTCAACCTTAACCCCCGTGGAATTCTGGATAATTCTACATAGTGCTCAAAAGCTTCAATGTCCCAAGTTAGTCGCAAGTCTGCCACTAATAACTTTTCCAAGGCTTTAAATTGTGACTCCATGCATGGGCTAAACCCTTCACATCTGTCTGCTGCAAACACACGTTTAAAAAGTTCTTTCCTTGATTCAGCATTATATAATGAACTGGATAAGACTGTATTATCAAGATCCATGTCAACACTTGTGCCTAGCTGCATATAAAAAATGCAAAAAATGCTATACCAGTCACACGCATGCAGGAACAAAAAATAATAAATGTTAATGTCCCAAGTACTTCATAAACACACTGAGTCCTTTCTTGCCCTTGATACACTGTTTATTCTCTGCTTCCAGGAAAATATTTAAATACACTTTTTGACGAATATTCAAGAGATTCCCTTGTTATGTATATAACTTAAGACACCTTGATTTAAACAGAGTCCATTTATTGTGTGTACTCACTGTAACTTAAGACTGCTATGCAGCCACTTGACAGTACTTTTTACTGAGCATTCACACTACTTTCCGTTATTAACTTAGGCGTCATACAGTAAAGTGTGCCATAAATCGTGTATTAAATAATCTGAAACCAATACCTCTTTTCCTTGGAGAAGTGTTCCACCGGTACTTTCGAGTGAGACAGGCCCCAAATTCGATTCAGTCAAATGAGGTATGAGGCAAGCGGCCGCTCCAAACTCCCATGCCGGTCCGGACTGTGGCTCAGGGTGATGACGTCACAGACGCCGCCGTGATATTGGCAAAGTTAGACAGAAGGGTCATGCGGTGACTGGGTGCAATGCCTGAAATTGGCAATGAATCAATTGCCACAATCCAGCATACAAAAATAGAAAAGGCAGCACCAGCATTAAATTAAAAAAAACTCACTTTATTCACTTACAGGCAAAACAGGTGTGACATAGAATGAACGTCTGACGCGTTTCACGCCCCCTAGTGGCGTTTCATCAGAGACTACAGGTGTTCCTAAACATGGCCCTCTTATACTGGGACATATTAATTGCATATTTAACCCCTTAATGTCAAAAACAAGCAAACATTAAAAGTATATGTGTTTAACATAAAATATGCTACAGTGTACATTATCCTATATCCATTAAAACTGAATCAAATAGAAAGAATATTTATTAAATTTTATTAAATTTTATTTGCAGGGCTGTTTTGGAAAATGACCTCTAATCATGTTGGTATCTAAGTATTCGAATATTTCTCATATCCCCTATACAAGATTTGTGGGGAGCCATAGCAGCCGATGTATTGACTTTTTGGATATAACGTTGGAGGGGGTGGCAGAGACTGGAATGGTAGTGTCTAAAACTTTTCGTAAACCAACAGCTGGTAATACCATTTTACATGCGAGCTCGTGCCACCCCCCCCCCCATCTGATTAAGGCAATTCCGAGAGGACAGTACATCAGGCTGCGAAGGAATACTAATGATGATTATATCTATTCTCAGCAGGCGGACGAACTCACTGAGAGATTGACCGCCAGAGGCTATGACCGCACAAAATTGGAAAAGACAAAATATGATGTGGGATTGTTGAAAATGAGGACTTTAACATGGGAGGCAAAGACTCTTCTCTGCAATTCGGTAACAGCATTGTTTTCACGACAGAATACACCAACCAGTTTTTTGATATAGTTGGAATATTGAAGAAGAATTTGTCAATATTAAGTGGTGATAATATTCTGCAAAACTATGTTTCGAATTGCAGGTTTGTGTCCAAAAAGCCTGTGACTTTGGCGGCTAAGCTAACTCCCAGTATGGTCACGAGTAGTAATAGTAATAGGGGAGAGAATTGGCTAAAGAAATCAGGCTGTTTCAAATGTGGAGCAAGAACATGTTTGACATGTGATATTATGGAAAGGGCCACTACATTTAGATCTACAGTAGATGGACAGGAGTATAATATTTCATTTTATGCTAACTGCAAAACTAAATTTGCAGTGTATTTGTTGGAATGCAATTTTTGCAAAATCCAATATGTAGGAAAAACGACGAGAGAGGTTAATGTGAGGGTAAGAGAACATGTCAATGATGTCAAAAACTATTGCAAAGACTCCACAGTGGCAAGGCATTTTAACCTATTTCATTTTACTAACGAAGGAAATTTTAGGGTTAAAATTATTGATGTGGCAAAGGTCCCTTTCAGAGGTGGGAACAGGTACAAAATTTTGGACAGGAAGGAATTATACTGGATTTACCAACTTAAAATCAGAATTCCTGATGGCCTAAACCTTGAATGGGACATAAGCTACTTCATATAATTATTAAAAAGGTAGTATCTGGCATAAGGACTGTCTTACCAAGTTACAACAAATAGATAAGATATCATAAGAAGGAGTCATGTAGTAATTTGACATATACCTTTAAGTCTCACATTTAAAGAATTGATTAGGAACATTCCACATAAACATGTAGCTTATTATGAAAAATTATCTAGATACATTTTAGTATCAAAAATAGTTCCTAATGACCTGACAAAAATATTTAGATAATGGGAACATGTAGGGAAATTTATATGGAACTAATAGTCTATTGTAGAACTTTATTGTATGTATCTTAATATTTGTAATACCACCTTAAAAATCTATCAAATATAATTCCCCAGAATTTATGTATAGGGGATATGAGAAATATTCGAATACTTAGATACCAACATGATTAGAGGTCATTTTCCAAAACAGCCCTGCAAATAAAATTTAATAACATTTAATAAATATTCTTTCTATTTGATTCAGTTTTAATGGATATAGGATAATGTACACTGTAGCATATTTTATGTTAAACACATATACTTTTAATGTTTGCTTGTTTTTGACATTAAGGGGTTAAATATGCAATTAATATGTCCCAGTATAAGAGGGCCATGTTTAGGAACACCTGTAGTCTCTGATGAAACGCCACTAGGGGGCGTGAAACGCGTCAGACGTTCATTCTATGTCACACCTGTTTTGCCTGTAAGTGAATAAAGTGAGTTTTTTTTAATTTAATGCTGGTGCTGCCTTTTCTATTTTTGTATGCTGGATTGTGGCAATTGATTCATTGCCAATTTCAGGCATTGCACCCAGTCACCGCATGACCCTTCTGTCTAACTTTGCCAATATCACGGCGGCGTCTGTGACGTCATCACCCTGAGCCACAGTCCGGACCGGCATGGGAGTTTGGAGCGGCCGCTTGCCTCATACCTCATTTGAGAGAACACACACACCCACATTCACATTGATGACTACCTGGGGAGGGCCCGCTTACCCACATTATCAGAGCCTTTAGCCAGGTCACTGCATGAACCAATTTAAGAGCAGGAGATAGTTGCTGCTATCAAGAGCCTCCCCACTCAAAAAAGTCCAGGCCCAGATGGTCTGACAAAAACATATTATAAACAATTGCAACAGATTTTAGTCCCACACTTAACAAATTTGTTCGGGTCTCTGGACGGGGGAAGCCGCCTCTCACCACAGCTTTTAGAGGCTCACATTACTGTCCTTCATAAGGATGGTAAACCCACAACAGAACCCAGTAGCTATCGCACGATATTGCTACTAAATGGTAATATCAAAATATATGCCAAATATATGGCAAAAAGATTCAACTCTGTACTCCCCTCGATTGTTAATTTGTACCAGGCAGGCTTTGTTCTGCTCAGGGAGACCAGGGACAACACAATTAGAACTCTCCATATAATACAGTATGCCAATTTGCATAAAATCCCTATGGTCCTGGTCTCCACTGATGTGGAGAAGGCCTTTGATAGGGTGGCCTGGCCTTTCCTTGAGACGCACACTGCACCATTTCGGTTTTGGCAATAACATAGTAAATAGAATCTTTCACTGTACTCACACCTTTCAGCAAAGGTAAAGGTCAATGGTGTATTATCCCAGAGCTTTCCAATCACAAATGGAACAAGGCAGGGTTGCCCACTATCTCCGATTTTATTTGTGCTCATTATGGAAGCACTGGCATCACATATCCGAGCCAAGTCAAACATATTGGGAATAAATATAGGTCCAAACCAGTATAAGATATCAATGTTTGCGGATGATGTGTTACTCACATTAACATCTCCCACTCTCTCCCTTCCAGCGCTCATGGAGGAATTCGACACTTTCGGTCAGCTATCAAACTTCTTAATTAACAAACAAAAATCGGAAATCCTCAACGTTTCGCTGCCCCCAAGATAATTTCAGTCTATCAAGGCTATCTGTCCATATCAAGCACAAAACTCTCACCTAAAATATCTGGGAGCCCTACTAACCCCTAAAATATCATGATTATTTGACACCAATTATAGAACGCTACAAATTTCCATACAACACACCCTACACACATGGCAGGACAAGCCGCTCTTGTGGTGGGGCAGAATTCAAGCTATAAAAATGTCAATCCTCCCGAAAATACTTTACATACTCCAGACAGTACCAAATACACTGCCCAAACCTTACCTCCAACAACTCCAGAAAAGCATTAACTTGTTTATTTGGGGTAAACTAAAACCGTGCATAAACATAGAAACATAGAAACATAGATATTGACGGCAGATAAGAGCCATAGGCCCAGCAAGTCTGCCCGACCTTACCTAACAGTATAAACTTATCTAGTTCGTAGGATAGCCTTATGCTTGTCCCATGCATTTTTAAAGTCCCCCACAGTGTTTGTTGCTACTACCTCTTGAGGAAATTTATTCCATAAATCAATCACTCTTTCTGTAAAGAAGTGCTTCCTCAAATTTCTCCTGAATCTACTACCCTTCAGCTTGAGATCATGACCCCTTGTTCTTGAATTTTCCATTTTATGTAAAATACCCACAGCCTCAGTTTTACTAAGCCCTTTAACGTACTTGAAAGTTGCTATCATATCACCTCTTTCCCTTCTCTCCTCTAAGCTATACATATTTAGGTCATTGAGCCTATCCTGGTAAGTTTTATTTTTTAGACCGTGCACCATTTTGGTAGCCCTCCTTTGCACAGATTCAAGTTTGTTAATATCCTTCTGAAGATATGGCCTCCAGAACTGCACACAATACTCAAGATGAGGCCTAACTAATGATCTATAAAGTGGCATAAGAACCTTACTATTTCTGCTGCAAATACCTCTACCAATACATCCAAGCATTCTGCTAGCCTTACTCGCTGCATTACTACATTTACTAAGTTTTAGATCATCTGAAATAATAATTCCCAAGTCCTGTTCCTTATCTGTAACAGTCAGTAAAATGTCATTGAGTAGTGTGTTCCTTGGATGGGGAATTATGGTTCCATATAATGCTATTCATGTATGTGCTTAAGGGAACATTTATCTCATGTTTTCCCTTTCCAGGGTGCTCATAGGCCTTATTAATTGCATCTTTTCAGTATGTGTGTTCATCTATTTCGGACCTGCGTGTCCAAATACCTTGTTTGCACCTATTAGAGCAGGGGACCTGCATGTCCCCAATTGTTACTTATGTTTTTAAAACAAAATAAAAAGTTACTATAAAAAAAAAAAAAAAAAAAAAATGTCATTGAGTAAACGCAACCACAATGTACCGCACATTAAAAGGAGGGGGGCTGGGAGTCCCGAGATTAGAAACTTACTACCACTCAGTAGCCTTACAGCACATACTGGACTAGCATAGCAAAAGGGAAGCAAAAGCTTGGGTGTCAATAGACTCTCAGATCTTAAGAACTCCCAAACCTGGGTCAAAATGTTGGATCCTTAAGGACCTCAGACCTCCTCTATGTCACACATCTCCCTATATAGGCACATTTTCGATACATGGGATCATTTAGTTCAGAAACATCCAAAACTCTCCTCACCTCAATCCCCGCTTACTCCAATATCTCCGAATATGGAGCTCATAGGTGGATATGAACCCTTGCGGAAAACTAGAGTCACATGGGAGTTACCGGATTCAGTGCCCATTGCCACACTACTGGGCAAATGTGCACTTAAACCACGACACAGAATGTCAAATATATTGTGTGGAGCCTTTACGTCCTGGCTAAAACACTCTCAACTAAACCATTTCTTACACAGCAACCACTTTAGAGAAGACTTGGTTAGGTCTCTCACTCCCTTTGAACAATTATGCCTGTCAGCAGCGCCCCTTAAGGGCACCCTCTTACTCGCAAAAACGCACTTGAAAATGCAAAATCACCTTCTCTTCCAGCCTACCCTATGCACTGGCAACATGATCTAGGTATACAAATAGATGAGACTGAGTGGAAGAGAATATTTAACAACACACACAAATCCTCTACTTCCCTACGCATGATAGAAATGAATTTCAAGATCCTTTTACGCTGGTACCTGACTCCACACAGGCTCCATAGGATCTACCCCTCCTCCTCTGTAACTTGTTGGAGAGGATGTGGTGCCAAGGGAACTATGGCACACATATGGTGGCAATGCCCACAAATCACCCGTTTCTGGAAATCAGTAGAGCAGGCACTACAATCTATAACTGACCCGGGCTTCACAATTTCTCCTGCAGTAGCTTTGTTAAAACAAAGTTCTTAATGTCAATGTAAGATTCGTTCCATACTGATAAAAATATGTCTGAACAGGAACAGCTCCAATTCACTGATAGTTCAACATTGGAAATCAACACTAGTTCATATGACCCAGGTGTGGCTGTCAAAGGTCACAGAAACCATCCCCTTAGAGCAATATGGGTACTATAAGAGAAACCAGCTAGATATATTTCTAGAAGTCACGTTCTATTGGGAGGCACTAGCAAAATCCCTGGAACAACCACTATGACACATAAACCATGAGGCACCAATATAAATAGGGTTTACCGGATAGTCCTTATAAGTTAGTTCCCTGACCAGCCTATTTGGAGAGGCAACACCCACTCGCCTTAACACATACTTGCCTACACTGCTATCTGGGAGATGAGATGCTAAATATAGATTCTTATCTGCTGTGATGTACTCTACGTGTTTCTAAATGTTATTGTTATGACTGTTAATTTAAGTATCCAGTTATAAGTGAAATACTGCAACATACTTCCTGCAGTGAGATCCCATTGCAGTTCCAAAAGTGGTGTCTTCCAAGGACTCCTCAATTGAGGAAAAGAACCAAAGACTGTTATCTATAGATAATGAGAAACAGTTACTTCCAACTGTATTACATGTACCAATTATATGTTTAATGTAATGTTTTACTCAAACCTGTCAATTCATGTTTGGAAAACCAATAAAGAATATTTATCACAAAAAAAAAAAATCCAAGAAGTTGTAAAATTACTGCTTGGTGTGTAGTACTGTAAACTAAGGAGACTCAAATCCCAGCTCTAAAGGAAGAGTAAAATCACTGTGTTACATAGATAATAGTACATTAGGTTGTTGTTTCAATTAGCACAGACAGTTATTTTGTATACAACAATAAACATACATAAACAACACATGAGGGGGCCCCAGGGGGGACTCCTGGTGTGTTGCTTATGCTCACATTTACAGTTTGTTAAATGAGCTAGCGCAGTGATGACAGTTGGGGTAGTAGTTGTGACTGTGAGGGAGTGGTGCTGTGCTAGTGGTTGTGAGCTGGGGCAGGCAGTAGATAATCAGGAGCTAGCGCAGTACTGACAGCAGCACTAACAGTAAGCATTTAAGGGTGGGCAGAGTGGGTGCCCTGTTCCTGGAGTTGGAGCCCTGTTCCTGGAGTGGGTGCCCTGTGCCTGGGTAGGAAGTCTGTTGCGCTGGGTGCCCTGTAGTGTGGGGACTGGTCCTAGAGGATTGGGGACCCTAGGAGGAGGGGTGGTGGCTGTGGAAACCTGGAGTATGGGGTCCCTGACCCTTGATATTTGGGCCCTGTTCCTGGAGGCTGCAGTCCTTGTGGGACGGAGGAAGGCAAGTGGTGGGTTGAAGGAGGGGCTTAAGAGGCGAGGTGAGGCATAGGGGCCAGGGTGGTGATCTCTTCCCTAATTTTTGCCTGGAGCCCCTGGTTGGTCTCAGTCCACCCTTGGTTAAAATTTAGTACAACTTTATGTCTGAAGTAAAGTGTTAGGGCTACAATAAAAGTATAACAAAACATTGCTTTGCCATTGCTTTTTGGTAATTAGAGGGCCGCTAATTGCAGCCGCACACCACACTTCTGAAATTCACGGAAGAAAAGTGGTTATTTAGCTGACAAAGGTAATAATTCTAGTGTAAGGATTACCCTCCCACCACTCTGATCCCTCCTAAACAGCTCTCTCCCATACACGCACACACTTCTCACCACCATCTTAGGTACTGGCAGACAGTCTGCCAGTGTGCAGTTTAGAGCTTTTTTCATTTGTTTTAAGCTATTATTTTATTTTTATTTTTTTCTGCAGTGTAATGATCCCTTCCAAAAAGCTCTCTAAGCCTCCCCTTCACACTAGTAGCAGTAGTACCCAGTTTATAGGTACTATTTTATTAAATGTATTTATTATTTTTTTCTGCAGTGTAGGGGTCCCTCGCTCCCCCTCTGCCGCTGGGTCACCCACCTGCCTCCCACCTTCCCTCCCACACCTCCTACCAAACCAATGGAAATCATTACAGACAGTGTCAATGTTTGTAACGATCTGACAATCTGCCTTCATATGGTAACAGAGCACTGATTGCTCTTCGTTATCATATAAAGACAAATGCCGTTTGAAGGTTGTATGTAAAGTTATGCAGTGTGATGTGGAGCCACCAATCAGCAACTAGCTTTCAACTCCTGAGCATACCTGTTATCATTTCAACAAAGGATTCAAAGTTAACAGTAAAGTAAATTTCATAATAGAAGTAAATTGGAAAGTTTAATATTGTATGTTCTGAATCATTAAATAATTTTTTTGAGTTTCATGTCCCTTTAACCTAGCTGTGTTTATCTAAGTGAGTCATTCTGTGTGTTTGATATTTATATGTGATTTTTTTTTCTTATAGGGCTTTGTACCCAAGCTTTTTTGGGATTAACTGCCTATATCAGTGGCTGAAAACCAAACTGGTGAACACCCAGAGCTGTGAGTTTTACCAATGCTTTAGTTATGTACCCACTTTAGAGTTCAGTTCCCCTCTTTGTTCTTCACACACACACCACAAACATACACACATACACACACCACACACATACACATACACAAACATACAGACGCACACACATACACACACACCACACTTACACACACATATACACACACATACACACACACCACACATACACACACACCACATATATATATATATATATATATTATGTATCCAGTTTGGCTTTGCATGCTTTCAATCCATGTCCAGTGGTAGTCAATGATTCACATAACTCACAGATGACTCCAACTCATGTTTCTTCATTCAAAATGTTCTTTTGAAGGAAGAAACATGAGTTGGAGTCATCTATGAGTTTTATATATATATATATATATATATATATATATATATATATATTACAAAGCAAGTATTGTGAGAGGAATACTGATACCTTCCTGTTTAACAGAACTAGGTATTTAACAGTAATTATATTTTTTGTTTAAGATCTAGGCGGTAGTTATCCGTTCTTAGATCAGGTGCAGACCCCCAAAAACTTATTATAGCTTCAAAGTATATAAGAAAAAGAGAGAAATGCCACAGTAGAGCTATATGAGATACTGTGTAAAGATGGGGGATTGCAGCACTCTGTAGAGCTTAATTTTACTTATTGGGTGTTTGGCTGAAAGCAATCAAGAAACAAAGACTCGGATGCACATAAGTTCTGGTCACACGGCAAATTTATTTACACCGTAACAAACATACTGAAAATTCATTGCAAATGGTCAAGGTATAAAAAACAATATTACTACCACTGCAGTGGGATATTAATTTATCATATATACGACCTGTATGAAAGTCCTCCTTATGATTAGCAAAATTGAAACAGACCAAAGGTTTCCAAAAAGTCCGTTTCTGCCTGGGCCCAGGTTCCAGGTGAGAGGAAACTTTAGAAAGAAATTTTTCCAGGGTTCATTCTTTGCTTTTGAACATCATCTTTTTGATAAAACTTACATGCTAGAGCTCCGAGGTAAAGGCGTCCTCTCTAGCTAGCATTGATATACAATACTTTGTTGCAAGATGCCGTTATTACTTGCGACCCAGAATAAATGCAGCTTTCCAGGAAACTGCGGTAGGTAGTGGTCCGAGTGACTGCATCAATACTGTAATAATTGACTAAGTTCTTTGCCTTATCCTTTGTATAGCTGTGTCTTTTCACACTTACATAACTCCTCCCCAACAAGCAGTTTAAATTTCCCTCCTACTCATACCAAATTGCTTGATTGTTGAATCCAGCTTCTCACCCTCTAACCTGCTTGCAACTTTAGAGACAGACGCGGCTCACCTCTCTACCAAACACAGGACCGGAACCGGCAAGCTGTGACGTCACACGCCATCGCACACGCTGCAATTTCCCCAAACTCTGCAGGGGAACTTCGCTCTGTCCGGACAGACCTCACCCTTTACTTTTACTAGTAAGTCTCAAAAGCGCTTCCTTCAAACTCATACCGAAGTAACTTACGATCATTCAGCAATTACTCCTGACATGTCTCAGAATCTTAGTTAGGTTGCCTTCATATGTAAATGCTCTATTCAACCTATATTCTTAAGAGTTCAGATTCAACACCTAATTGCTGCATAAATCTCATTAACCCTATTTGTTGCCTTAAGTTGTACACTATGTCTGCTGCCACCTATGATTAGATATGGTATGTCTAAAACTTTAACTTGCAATTGCTTGTTGTTTATATGTGGGAACCAGTTTGTCAATACTGAGTGGGGCTATATGCTCTGAGGTCTCAGCCATTGTCACTCCTATCCTTATATTAAAGTGAACTGTATCTAATGATTCTGATCCTTGCTGCCTTCCCTCACTTACACAGAATCACTGATACATTCACAACACTCCTAAACCTGCAGTTGTGGTCCTAAAAATTCCCTCTCTCCTTTACAGGGGTGAGATTACCTTCCACAGGCTGACAATAACAATCAAGCCTTACCATGGACCCAGCAGCCTTATTATCTCATGTAGAGAAATTAACTCAAACTGTAGATAACCTTACAACAGGGTTAAATACACTACAATTAGAAAACTCTGCCTTAAAGCAATACATCAATGAAAAAATTGATACCCTCACTACACATATTAGTTCTAGTGAACCTCAACCTAATCCTCCACAAACATTTAGTGGTATTCGTTCAGAATTTAGGGAATTCAAAAACTCATGTTCCTTATATTTCAAATTAAAACCCAAAACATACTTCAATGATCATTTGAAGGTTCTCACCACAATTTCCTATCTACGTGGTGAACCACGTATATGGGCAAATTTGTTTTTTGAAACCAATGACCCATTGCTGTACTCATTTGATCAGTTTTTTAAAGCAATGGGACAGCTATATGATGATCCCTACAAACAGCTGTCTGCTGAGACAGCAATGAGGTCTCTGAGACAACATAAAAGGCCTGTGGAGGACTACATCGCAGAGTTTAAGAAATGGTCCCCTGATACACAGTGGAATGACCTTTCCTTGCGCAATCAATTCCGCCTAGGCCTCTCAGATACTCTCAAGGATGAGCTAGCTAGACAACCCCTCCCAGAGACTTTAGAACTCCTAATAGATGCTAGCATCACATTAGATAGACGCATCAGAGAGAGACGCTCAGAAAAGTCACACTTAGAAACATCCACCAAACAAACAGTTACTACTCTACATCCACCTAAGACAACTACAAAAGCCTCTGAAATCCCTATGGAACTCGGTTTCATCAGAGGTCCATTAACACTACAGGAAAAATTAAGAAGAAAAGCTTTAGATCTCTGTATGTACTGTGGAGGGATCGATCACTCTGTAAAGGACTGCTCTCAATTACAGCGTAGGAAGGGTAAGATGAACACCACAAGTATATGTTTATCCGCTAAACAACCACAATCTAATCATTGCTCCCTTCCTATCTTATTACAGTGGGATCAGCAAAGACTCAACTCACAAGCAATCCTTGACTCTGGTGCCAGCCACAATTATATAGATTACCAATTCACTATTGTAAATAAAATTCCACTAGTTAAGAAAATGGTGCCTAGTATACTTCGTTTTATTGATGGTAAGGAAATTACATCAGGACCCATCTTATACCACACCATACCTTTAAGGCTCACCACACATGACCAACACACAGAATTTCTTACTTTTGATGTTATACCCTCACCTCTATATCCCATTATACTTGGTATCAGTTGGTTTAAACAACACGATCCCACTATACAATGGTCAACTTCACATGTCATCTTTGATTCTCCTTATTGTAAAAATTTGTGTCTCCATCATGAACAAATTTTACTTGATGTTCCTTTACAAATCCCCAAGGAATACATAACATTCGCTGATGTCTTTGACAAAAAAGAATCAGAGAATCTACCCCCTCATAGGGTTTATGACTGCCCTATAGATCTCCTACCAGGTGTTGATATACCTTACGGCCATATATTTCCCCTCTCTGATCCTGAGTTACAACATCTAAAAACTTATTTGGCAGATAATTTGAAGAAAGGCTTTATACGTCCTTCCACCTCCCCAGCTGGGGCTGGTATTTTTTTTGTTAAAAACAAAGATCAATCCCTAAGACCCATTATCGATTACAGAGAGTTAAACAAGCGTACGATAAAAAACCGCTATCCACTACCTTTAATTCCTCAACTCCTTGATAGATTACAAAATGCTACCATATACACTAAATTGGATCTTAGAGGGGCTTACAACTTGGTACGAATAAAGGAGGGTCATGAATGGCTTACAGCATTCCGTACACGTTATGGCCTTTTTGAATATACTGTGATGCCATTTGGCCTCTGTAATGCCCCGGCTACCTTTCAGTATTTCATAAATGATATCTTCAAGGATTTTTTGGATTTATTTATGGTAATATACCTGGATGACATACTCATATTCTCTACCTCACTTACTGAACACATCAAACATGTCACCCTAGTATTAACACGGTTACGAGAGAACTCTCTTTATGTTAAACTAGAAAAATGCTTATTTCACTCCAAAGAAATTAAATTTCTAGGTTATATTGTATCACCCCAAGGTATCCAGATGGATAATGATAAGATATCGGTAATTCAAAATTGGCCTTCCCCAAAAAGTAAAAAGGATATACAAAGGTTCATGGGTTTCGCCAATTTCTACAGAAAGTTTATTAAAAATTTTGCTGACTTGACTAGACCATTAACTAACTTGACCAAATCTGACACACACTTCAAATGGAACGATGATTTAGAAGGAATATTCAATTTTTTAAAAAAAGCTTTCACTACGGCCCCTATCCTCCAATTCCCTAATTCTGAGTTGCAGTACATCTTGGAAGTAGATGCATCTAATTATGCTTTGGGGGCAATTCTCTCACAGAGGCAGACTCCAAAAGATCCTCTGCATCCTGTTGCCTTCTATTCACGTATTCTTAATTCAGCTGAAATAAACTATCCAATAGGTGATAAAGAACTGTTAGCAATCAAAACATCATTGGAACAATGGAGACACCTTCTAGAAGGGACCCTTCTTCCAATCTTGATTTACACGGATCACAAAAATCTAGAATACCTACAATCTAATAGGACTCTTAGCGCACGACAGGTCCGATGGAACCTATTCTTGGCTAGATTTAATTATCTTATCACCTACCGTCCTGCAAACAAGAACAAGAAGGCTGATGCCCTTTCAAGACACTTGGTGGACCAAGTGTCACATCCAAACCTTTCACCTTTAATTCCTCTTGACAGATTCTTAGCTTTAACTACAGAACAAAACATTCAGTTCAAATCAGCACAACAGGCTGACTCCAATAAACCATTACAGGTCTTGGATTTACACTCGGATGGGTTGTATTATTATCAACAACAAATCTATGTACCCAACAGTCTCAGAACAACAGTCTTAAAAACTTTACATGATTCTCCATCTGCTGGACACATGGGCATAAAGAAAACTCAAGAATTAGTCTCCAGATTCTTTTGGTGGCCTACCTGCCTCTCTGATGTTGAGGATTACGTTAAAACCTGCTTAATCTGCGAAACTACAAAAAAAGGGAGGACTCCCCCTTACGGGAAATTGATCCCATTACCAACTCCTGACCGTCCTTGGAAGGACATAGCAATTGACTACATAGTCGACCTACCTATTTCTGAAGGGAATAACACCATATTAGTAGTCGTAGACCTATTTAGTAAAATGGCACATTTCGTGCCCTACCATAAGCTGCCAACTTCTTCTGAAACCATTTCCTTAATGATACATCATATATTCAAGTATCACGGACTCCCTAATAGTATTACCTCAGATAGGGGAACTCAATTCACCAGCCAATTCTGGAAACAACTTTGTCACTCATTGGGTATTTCTAGACGTCTCAGTACCTCTTTCCATCCCCAAACTAATGGCCAGACTGAAAGGACAAACCAGTGCATAGAACAATATTTAAGATGTTTCATTTCAGCTAAACAAGATACCTGGACACAACTACTACCATACGCAGAATTCGCCTTCAACAATTCCATCCATTCCTCTACAAAGTTCACACCATTCTTCATTAATTATGGTTTCCATCCTTCTTTTGAATGGGATTCTATGGACAGCAACAGTTGTCCTGTTGTGAATGACCTCATCAACACTATTAGTGAATCTTTTTCACTAACTGCTGAAAATATTCGCATCGCCAAGGATCGCTATAAATTCCATTATGATAAAAAAAGGATTTCCTCGCCTAAATATAGTGTAGGTGACTACGTTTGGTTATCAACACGTAATCTACATTTACCCCTTCCTTCCAGGAAATTATCTTCAAACTTCATTGGACCATTTCCCATCATAAAAATTGTGAATATGAACGCTGTTACTCTTGCATTACCAGCAAATCTGAAATCCCATCCTACCTTTCATGTGTCTCTCCTCAAGCCTTATAGACAACTTCGTCACCATGATCCTTCTATTCCTTTACTTCCTCATCTACAGGATACCACCCTGGAGTATGAGGTACAAGATGTCTTGGACTCCCGACGTTTTCGTGGGCAGCTTCAGTATCTGGTCCATTGGAAGGGCTACCCTGATTCGGAGGACTCCTGGGAACCGGCTTCCAATCTCTCTGCCCCCCGGTTGGTGGCCAGGTTCCATGAACGTTATCCTGATCGTCCTGGACTCGATCCCCGGAGTTGATCTTTGGGGGGGGGGTCCTGTAATAATTGACTAAGTTCTTTGCCTTATCCTTTGTATAGCTGTGTCTTTTCACACTTACATAACTCCTCCCCAACAAGCAGTTTAAATTTCCCTCCTACTCATACCAAATTGCTTGATTGTTGAATCAAGCTTCTCACCCTCTAACCTGCTTGCAACTTTAGAGACAGACGCGGCTCACCTCTCTACCAAACACAGGACCGGAACCGGCAAGCTGTGACGTCACACGCCATCGCACACGCTGCAATTTCCCCAAACTCTGCAGGGGAACTTCGCTCTGTCCGGACAGACCTCACCCTTTACTTTTACTAGTAAGTCTCAAAAGCGCTTCCTTCAAACTCATACCGAAGTAACTTACGATCATTCAGCAATTACTCCTGACATGTCTCAGAATCTTAGTTAGGTTGCCTTCATATGTAAATGCTCTATTCAACCTATATTCTTAAGAGTTCAGATTCAACACCTAATTGCTGCATAAATCTCATTAACCCTATTTGTTGCCTTAAGTTGTACACTATGTCTGCTGCCACCTATGATTAGATATGGTATGTCTAAAACTTTAACTTGCAATTGCTTGTTGTTTATATGTGGGAACCAGTTTGTCAATACTGAGTGGGGCTATATGCTCTGAGGTCTCAGCCATTGTCACTCCTATCCTTATATTAAAGTGAACTGTATCTAATGATTCTGATCCTTGCTGCCTTCCCTCACTTACACAGAATCACTGATACATTCACAACACTCCTAAACCTGCAGTTGTGGTCCTAAAAATTCCCTCTCTCCTTTACAGGGGTGAGATTACCTTCCACAGGCTGACAAATACACTCCTCCAGACTTCTATGATATAACAACAGTCCAGGTATCTGTGTTAGTGCTCACCTCCGGCTCCACTTAATATCCGCCAGACAGTGGTAGGTAGCGGTCCGAGTGTCTGCATAAATACACTCCTCCAGACTTCTATGATTTTGTAACCGTCCAGGTCTCTGTGTTAGTGCTCACCTCCGGATCCACCTTGTGTCCGCAAGAACTACAGTGATTAGTTCGGGTATGGATACTGAAGTTACATGCCGAGTCGGGACAAGTACTTCCGACCTCAAGCTGCTTTGCCGCGTGACCAGAACTTATGTGCATCCGAGTGTTTGTTTCTTGATTGCTTTCAGCCAAACACCCAATAAGTAAAATGAAGCTGTACAGAGTGCTGCAATCCCCCATCTTTACACAGTATCTCATATAGCTCTACTGTGGCATTTGTCTCTTTTTCTTATATACTTTGAAGCTATATATATATATATATATATATATATATATATAAATATATATATATACTGTGTATATATACGGTATATATATGTGTGTGTGTGTGTTTAGTTTCATTTAATACTTATTATGCATTGATTGTATGCTGTCTCTTGCTTTACGATCAATATGTTCAATAGCCTCACACATATATTATTGTAGACAGTCTTCCCCTTTCAGCTTTACAATAACAAATGATACAGGTCTCTGGCCTTTATTGATTGCAAAGCTTTATTTCAACGTACGTTTATCAACAGTCACATCACGTTGGATGCCATAAACACTTTATGTAACATTATTAACCTTTTATTGAAGAAACTGAAATTACCATATATTATGAATTGCGTTTTTTTCTGATATAGAACAGCTGAAGGAACATGAGAGATATTTTTTTCTTTGTTTTTAATTTTTTTTGTGTTTTAGCTATGCCGAATAAATCTACTTTATTTTTTAAATTTTTTATTTTATTTTTATTGAGGTTAAAATAGCATATACAAAACAGTCTCATCAACCAGGTTATAATATTTGTGATAGCTTGTCGCTGTCAAATTGCATCTGGCAGATATGTTTGCAGAATCTGTCACCATTACACAAATAACTGATAATAATAATAAATAATAATAATACATGTCAGTTAATGAGCATGGGTACAGCAGTTTAGTTTATACAAATATTTTCTGTTAGTTTGTATATATATTGAAACAGTTTTTTCTAACTATTTAAGGTTAATTTTTAATTAAAATAAACAAGATGATAAAAAGATGAAAATATGCAAAGATTCTCAATAATGCTCCTTTAAATTCATATAATTTAAAGAGACATGAAGGAAATTAAAGGGCTGTAATAGTCCAAAAATTAAATGCCGTAATTCGATCTATTCAGCAACACTAGTTGCACATCTGAATCGTATGACTAGCACTGCTGTAAGAAGAGCAGCGTGTTCTGATTCAAACCTACAGTGCTCTATAAGTCCCGAGCGGCACTTGTACCGTGTGTTTAACCCCTTTGTGGGGTTTAAACACAAAGGGCCAGATTATGAGTAGCCGTAGGATGTAGCGCGTGTATTACAAGTTTATAGTAAATGTGATCGATTAAGCGCAATTGAATTTTACGTGCCTAAGAGTAGCGCAACCTCAAGACTCTGGTTAACTGTTTCGTAAAACAAAAAAGTGTCACAAAACACATACAAAATATATTTAATAGTACAGTTACACTCATAATAACACTGACTGCTACAAATGATTAAAAACTCTTAAAGATATGAGGTCTCAGGTGTTAGAATATAAAAAAAAAGGTCAGGCATGGGGCTTTAACATAGTGGGGTCAGCCTGTCAGTGCTCAGACCATACGACGCACACTGCATCAAATTGGTCTGCATGGCTGTCTTCCCAGAAGGAAACCTCTTTTAATGATGATGCACAAGAAAGCCCGCAAACAGTTTGCTGAAGACAAGCAGACTAAGGACATGGATTACTGGAACCGTGTCCTGTGGTCCGATGAGACCAAAAAAAACTTATTTGGTTCAGATAGGGTCAAGCGTGTGTGGCGACAACCAGGTGAGGAGTACAAAGACAAGTGTGTCTTGCCTACAGTCAAGCATGGTGGTGGGAGTGTCATGGTCTGGGCCTGCATGAGTGCTGCCGGCACTGGGGAGCTACAGTTCATTGAGGGAACCATGAATGCCAACATGTACTTTGACATACTGAAGCAGAGCATGATCTCCTCCCTTCGGAGACTGGGCCGCAGGGTAGTATTCCAACATGATAACGACCACAAACACACCTCCAAGATGACCACTGCCATGCTGAAGAAGCTGAGGGTAAAGGTGATGGATTGGCCAAGAATGTCTCCAGACTTAAACTCTATTGAGTATCTGTGGGGCATCCTCAAATGGAAGGTGGGGGAGCGCAAGGTCTCTAACATCCACCAGCTCCGTGATGTCATCATGGAGGAGTGGAAGAGGACTCCAGTGGCAACCTGTGAAGCTCTGGTGAACTCCATGCCCAAGAGGGTTAAGGCAGTGCTGAAAAATAATGGTGGCCACACAAAATATATATTGACACTTTTGGCCCAATATGGACATTTCCACTTAGGGGTGTACTCACTTTTGTTGCCAACGGTTTAGACATTAATGGCTGTGTGTTGAGTTATTTTGAGGGGACAGCATATTTACACTGTTATACAGGCTGTACACTCACTACTTTACATTATAGCAAAGTATAATTTCTTCAGTGTTGTCACATGAAAAGATATAATAAAATATTTACAAAAATGTAAGGGGTGTACTCACTTTTGTGAGATACTGTATATATGTATAGTATATAAATGTTTATATGTGTTAACATATGTATTTAGTATTTATATGTGTATATAGGTATTTACAGACATACAGTATATACACATATAAACACATAAATACATATGTACACACATATAGGGGCCGAATTATCAAGCTCCGAATGGCATCAGCGATAGTCAGTGTATCAGCAGCATTCAGTGTGTCAGTAGTCAGTGCATCAGCGATAGTCAGTGTATCAGCAGCATTCAGTGTGTCAGTAGTCAGTGCATCAGCGATAGTCAGTGTATCAGCAGCAGCATTCAATGTGTCAGTAGTCAGTACATGAGCAATAGTCAGTGTATCAGCAGCAGCATTCAGTGTGTCAGTAGTCAGTGCATGAGCGATAGTCAGTGTATAAGCAGCAGCATTCAGTGTGTCAGTAGTCAGTGCATCAGCTATAGTCAGTGTATCAGCAGCAGCAGCAGTCAGTGTGTCAGTAGTCAGTGCATTAGCGATAGTCAGTGTATCAGCATCAGCAGTCAGTGTTTCAGTAGTCAGTTCATCAGCGATAGTCAGTGTATTAGCAGCAGTAGTCAGTGTGTCATCAGTCAGTGCATCAGCGATAGTCAGTGTATCAGCAGTCAGTGTGTCAGTAGTCAGTGCATCAGCGATAGTCAGTGTATCAGCAGCAGTCAGTGTGTAAGCAGTCCGTGCATCATTGGTAGTCAGTGTATCAGCAGCAGTCAGGGTGTCAGTAGTCAGTATATCAGCGATAGTCAGTGTATCAGTAGCAGCAGCAGTCAGTGTATCAGCAGCAGCAGTCAGTATGTCAGTAGTCAGTGCATCAGCGATAGTCAGTGTATCAGCAGCAGCATTCAGTGTGTCAGTATTCAGTGCATCAGCGATAGTGTATCAGCAACAGCAGTCAGTGTATCAGTAGTCAATGCATCAGCTATAGTCACTGTATCAGTAGCAGCAGCAGTCAGTGTATCAGCAGCATCAGTCAGTGGGTCAGCAGTCAGTGCATGATTGGTACTCAGTGTATCAGCAGCAGCAGCAGTCAGTGTGTCAGTAGTCAGTGTATCAGCGATAGTCAGTGTATCAGTAGCAGCAGCAGTCAGTGTATCAGCAGCAGCAGTCAGTGTGTCAGTAGTCAGTGTATCAGCGATAGTCAGTGTATCAGTAGCAGCAGCAGTCAGTGTATCAGCAGCAGCAGTCAGTGGGTCAGCAGTCAGTGCATCATTGGTAGTCAGTGTATCATCAGCAGTCGCTGTATCATCAGTAGTCTGAATATCATCATCATCATTAGTCAGTGCTCCAGTTGTCAGTTAGTGCATCAGTCATCTGTAGCTCTGTTTAGAAAATTATTGTTTTTAACTTCCAGCAATAATTTAGGTATCTGCTACTTTATGAGTTCTATTGAGAGTTTATACAAGAACAACAACAATCTGCATATTCTCTAGCATAAGGTGCAAAGGAGACAGAGCCATCCATTTTTATGAGAAGAGTGAATAGATCATTTGGGAGGGATCCCAAGTTATATGTTGATTATGACAGGTAATGATTTCTGGTCGTTATTGTCAGTGTGCTTTGTCCAGTGGTCAGAATCAAAAATATTTCTGCTGTTAATACCCCTGAAACTTTGGAAAAGAACAAACAATAAATCATCATCTGCCTCGTTAATCCTCCCCCCCGCCCCAAAAGAAAGTGTACAAAACAACAATTTTGAGAGTTTAGGGATTATATCACAGGTAGAAAGGTCTGTAATTTGACTGACCCAGATTATTAGTGTTGATGCTAAAAGGGCATATGTGTTCAGTTAACCCACTGAGCTTCATAGCAAGGGATTTAAATGAGGCGTTATTGATATAGTTGGGTAATTGATTTGGCTACTTTTTTTGTGTAAAAGTATTAATATTATTTTAATTGAGCATTTTGGTTCTTAATGCCACTCAATATAGTGGTGTAATTTCAGTGTGTTTTGCCCATGCACAGGAAACACAAACACATTAGAAAACTTTCTGGGGAAATTGGTAATAAGTCAAACAGTTCTATCCAGGGGTTTATAAAGTCCTTTTAGCTGTGGAATTCAATAAGTGAAAAATGTCCTTGTAAATGTGTTGTTAAGTATTGCGAATTTGGATCCGGTACATGTCAAGTATAGGGATATTTTTTGCCAAACTGATACTGGCAACAATGCAAAACTTCTATTAACAAGCAGATAATTATCAAATTATAGATTTGAATTAACTCACTTTCTCAAAGGGACATGCAACCCAAAATGTTTCTTTCATGAATCAGATAAAGAATACAATTTTAAACAACATTCCAATTTACTTCTATTTTTTAATTTTCTTCATTCTTCAGATATCCTTTGTTGAAGAAATAGTAATGCACATGGGTGAGCCAAGCACACGAGGCATCTATGTGCAGCCACCAATCAGCAGCTACTGAGCCTATTTAGAAATGCTTTTCATCAAAGGTTGTCAAGAGAATGAAGCAAATTAGATAATAGAAGTAAATTGGAAAGTTTTTTAAAATTGTATTCTCTTTCTAGATCATGAAAGGAAATATTTGGGTTTCATGTCCCTTTAAAGATACATGATAAATTTGCTCAAGCAGCTTTATTTCTCACACCTTCTAAACTGATAATCCAGTTCTATTCATCTCATAAATTATCTATTTTTGGGTTTTCTTCAATATTATGTTATTTCCTATAACCCAAGACAACTAAATAAAGAAAAATGGCCTTTTTTCAACTTTATTTTAGTAATATACAGTGGAATCATTTCTCTCAAAACATTTATGAAATGTACAAATATTTTAGCGTTATCATAACAACAAGATCCAATGATGTCATCTTTATATTTTTATTTACAGTATATCTTTTTCAAATGGCGCAATCCATTCCGCAGATTCATCACTTTCTTCCACCACTTCTCTCTCTGTAGGTTCCTCCCTAGCCTCCATGATACGCTTTGGAGGTACTTTAGATCTCCGTGAACGCTTCATTTGAAAACTTTGAAGAAACCAGCAGAAAGAGGAATTGTGCTTCCTGTACAGGGCTTAAAATGGTAATCTTAGTCTTACTTTCTTAGGGATAGAAAATGACTCAGTAGCAGAGGAGTGCAGGCTTCCGGCAGATAAAGTCCGGAAGATGCTGGAGGAAGTAAGAAGACTTGCGGCGGCAAAATTTTGCGCGCTAAAAGAACTGCAATCCCTGTTGGGTCTGCTCAATTTTGCAGGGCGAGTCATCCCGATGGGGAGAATTTTTCTGAAAAGAATGGAGCGCCTGTTGCCGGGGGTGACCTCCCCCAAGGCAAGAATAAAGATTAACAAAGACATGAAGGATGATCTCCAGGTTTGGGATCTGTTCCTTAGGGATTTTAATGGGGTTTGTATTTGGAGAAAGCCTCAGACGTCCGCGCAGTCCATTCACCTTTTTACGGACGCTGCGGGGGCTTTTGGCTACGGTGCTTATTTTGATGGTGAGTGGAGCGCTCAGCCTTGGCCAGTTGAGTGGACGGCTAGGGGGCTTACCAGGAACATGTGCCTCCTGGAGCTTTTCCCCATTCTGGTGGCACTGGAGATATGGGGGAGACAAACTTGAAAACAGTTCCGTCGTTTTTTGGACGGACAATTTGAGTGTGGTCTTTGCCATCAATGGACTATCATCTTCATCCTCAGCAGTGGTTAGATATCTTAGTATTCTGGTCTTGGGATGCCTTAAGCGGAACATTGAGTTTCAGGCTTGGCATGTCCCCGGGGTTGCTAATATTATAGCTGATGCGCTTTCTCGTTTTCAATGGGAAAATTTTAGGAAGTTTGCTCCTAACGCTGCAACTCATGGTGTTCCCTGTCCTCACTTCCTTTGGCAGGTGGCACTGGATGGCAGTCTTTGATTCCATTACTGAAGGCGTCCCAGGCACCTTCCACTTGGAAGTCTTATGTGAGGTATTGGGAAGAATGGGTATTCTTCTGCGATGTTCAGGGATTTCCTTCCTGCGCAGGTGAGCAAGATTGGCTGTTGCGCTGGCTCACGGAGCTTAGGACTAAGCAAGCAAAATGGCAGCGGTATCCTTTTTCTGTAAATTGTTCACACTGACGGACTCTTCCAAGACGTATTTGGTTCGCCAAATTCTTCAGGGCTGGGGGAGGTTGGAAGTGCGGCGACCTGACATTCGGGAACCAATAACTGCTGATCGTTGGTCCTCTTGCTTCAGGTTCTACCTGACGTCTGTTCCTCTGAATATGAGGTTCAGCTTTTTTCTGCAGCGTTCGCCATGACGTTTCATGGTGCTCTGCGAGTGGGGGAATTGGTTCCGCAATCTAAGATGGCAAAAGTGGGAGGCGTGCTGACCGAACACATTAGATTTGCGGATAATGGGGTGTTGCTATTCATCCCTAGATCCAAAGTGGATCAGGAAGGTAGGGGGGTTTGGCTGTCACTCCCTGCGCATCAGGGTTCCCCCAGTTGCCCTTGTGTCCTGTTGAAGGCCTTCTCAGACATGCGTCCAGTGGGTGCGAAGAGGTTTTTGATTCATCAGGACAGTACCCCTCTTACGAGGTTTCAGTTCAGGAGGGTCTTGGGATGGGCAGCAGAAAAGGCGGATTTAAATCCCAATACCATAGCCCCTCACTCATTTAGGGTGGGGGCTGCTACGACTGCAGCAGCTTTAGGTTGGTCTGCTGACTGTATAATGATGTTTATCCCACTGCTAATACTTACGGTGTGTTGATGTTGTGTTGTTTTCACTGTTGTGATATGACCTAACACTTGTTTCTGTTACAGGGCCTAGCAGTGGTCCGCTTTGTGCCTGGATTGTCGGGCACTCGTTTGTTCACTGGGCAGCCATCCGAGCATCTACTCGACCTGGAGGACAGCAGCTGGGGTTCTCCTCATCTAGGGTGGTTGTTAGGTGGCTAGGAAGAAGAGGCCTTTGCTCTTTGCTGGGCAGATCTGCCTGGATTACTGCAAGATGCCATGAGGCGTTGGGAGAAACCCCATGTTTTGATCATCCACTTAGGTGGACATGATCTTTGCTCAATTCCCGGCCGGGATTTGAGCTCAGTAATCCAGTCGGACCGGACCTGCGCACCTTCAAAGCTTGGATGCCTGGTGTGAGAATGGGATGGTCGAATATTATTCCTAGGTTGACGTGGCGTCATATGGCCAATCATAGGGCAGCATTTCAGGTCAGAAAAAAGCTCAATATTGACGTTAGAAAATTGATGTTTGAGCTTAAGGGGTTTGTTGTGCAGTACAAATCCATTACGGCAGCTGACCAGAGCCTCTACCGAGGTGACGGGGTTCATCTTTCGGACCATGGCATGGACCTGTTTCTTGAAGACCTACAACAGTCCCTACTCCTATTTGTGTGAGTTTGGGTGGCGGCAAGAGTGGCCCCTGCCTGATATGTGGGTGATCTCGTGGCGGGTGGACAGTGTCCGGGGGCAGGATGTGATCGAGGTAGAGTGACGGCCACTTCAGGCCAGGGGTGAAGTCCTCAGACGCGTGTCTGGGGTGTTCCCTGCCCGTGTGATTCGAAGCCGAGAACTCCCTAAGCCTTTCCAGTATTGAGCTATGCTCTGCTTCCTCTCCTGCGCCCTGGTACTGCCCATCTTGTTAGCATGGGTTACTACGCATTAGCTAGTACCTGATTGCCGCCCCCCTGATCCATGTTTATTCATGCTGGTCGTTTTTGGTTCCTGTGTTGCCACAATAAACGTGACCTGCAAGTTTTATAACCAAGAAGTTGTCAGTGTTTTATTTCTATGTTAGAAATTAAGTTAAAGGTTTACATTAAACTAAAAATGTAAATAGTTAAATTAAGGTTATTCTTCCCACAGAGGAGGATATGGCATTTAATCCCTTAAGGAAATGTAAGGCAAATTGCCTGGAATGCACATAAGGTTTAAGGCCAAGACGGAGGAGTGGGAGTGCTCTGTTGTGTGTGTGTGAAACAATGTTGCAGATAGAGAGGAGGGGTTCCAGATTACCTTTTTAAGCCCTGTACAGGAAGCACAATTCCTCTTTCTGCTGATTTCTTCAAAGTTTTCCCCACCCTGTCCCTCCCCTTTTTTATTATTTTAGGCGGCAATCGTTAGGGGAATCCATCTCTATGGTAGTCCCTAGGATTAGGGGTGTCCGAGGCATGATGAGGGCTAGCCAGCCTATTTCTGTAAGCCCGAGGACGTTAAGTTTCAGCTCCTCGGATGTTCAATGTGGTTTGCACCTTATTGACCCTGCTCCTACTGATACAGAGTGGTGGGTGGGCACCCTGGGCTGGTGGGTGGACAGTGTCCGGGGGCAGGATGTGATCAAGGTAGAGTGACGGCCACTTCCGGCCAGGGGTGAAGTCCTCAGACGAGTGTCTGGGGTATTCCCTGCCCGTGTGATTCGAAGCCGAGAACTCCCTAAGCCTTTCCAGTATTGAGCTACACTCTGCTTCCTCTCCTGCACCCTGGTACTGCCCATCTTGTTAGCATGGGTTACTACGCATTAGCTAGTACCTGATTGCCGCCCCCCTGGTCCATGCTTATTCATGCTGGTCGTTTTTGGTTTGAGTGTGGTCTTTGCCATCAATGGACTATCATCTTCATCCTCAGCAGTGGTTAGATATCTTAGGATTCTGGTCTTGGGATGCCTTAAGCGGAACATTGAGTTTCCGGCTTGGCATGTCCCCGGGGTTGCTAATATTATAGCTGATGCGCTTTCTCATTTTCAATGGGAAAATTTTAGGAAGTTTGCTCCTAACGCTGCAACTCATGGTGTTCCCTGTCCTCACTTCCTTTGGCAGGTGGCACTGGATGGCAGTCTTTGATTCCATTACTGAAGGCATCCCAGGCACCTTCCACTTGGAAGTCTTATGTGAGTTATTGGGAAGAATGGGTATTCTTCTGCGATGTTCAGAAATTTCCTTCCATGCTGGTCGTTTTTAGTTCCTGTGTTGCCACAATAAAAGTGACCTGTGGGTTTTATAACCAAGAAGTTGCCTGTGTTTTATTTCTTTGTTAGAAATTAAGTTAAAGTTTACATTAAACTAAAAATGTAAATAGTTAAATTAAGGCTATTCTTCCCACAGAGGAGGATATGGCATTTAATCCCTTATGTTCTCCCCTTTAATTTGTTCCCAATGATCCATTTACCTGCTGGAGTGTATTAAATTGTCTACTATTTAGCTCCTCCATTGTTGTCTATAAGTATTGGGTGTTGGTTTAAAAACAGATATAAGATAAGGAAGCCAGTGTGTGTACACAAAGTGATAAGATAATGAGATATAATTGTACCTGCAAGCTCAGCCCATTGTAATAGTTTGTGGTTTCAAAGCACAAAACCAGCAATTTCATATACACAAATAAACCGGAAAATGCAATTTCTCATACATTTTATACTCTGCAGCTGGTATAACAAGTCATTAAAAATACATTAGAGAAAAACAATTCTTGCACATGCTCAGTAAGAGCTGCTGCCTCATAAAATGTGCATATAAAAATAGCTTGTGCACATTTTGATAATGGAAGTGAATTTGAATCATGAAATTTGACCTCAGTATTCCTTTAATTGCTTTTGTTAATTCACCAGAATCCTTGTGTCTACAGACCCTTTGCTATATAACTCCTAATAGAGACACATAAATCTAAGAGCAAGATTACAAGTCACGCGGTATGAGATTTCTGGGCACTATATGGTCTTTTCGCAATCAATTTTCTTTGTGTAGATATTACTAGTCTTGAAAAAGGAGTTGCAGTTAACAGTTTTCATGAAACTCTTCAAAAGTGCATTACAAAGTACTTTTACACTCATATTAACACTGTCTAATAAAAAATATTTAAAAAATATATTGCACACAAAAGTTATAAGGGCTCAAAGATAGGATATTATGGGGAAAAAAAGCAGACGCAGGGATTTTACATTGACATACATATATATTCATAGAGAAACATGCGCCTAGATTTAAAGTTTGGCGTTAGCCATCAAAACCAGCGTTAGGGGCTCCTAACGCTGGTTTTGGGCTACCGCTGGTATTTAGAGTCAGTCAGGAAAGGGTCTAACGCTCACATTCCAGCCGCGACTTTTCCATACCGCAGATCCCCCTACGCCATTTGCGTATCCTATCTTTTCAATGGGATCTTTCTAACGCTGGTATTTAAAGTCTTGGCTGAAGTGAGCATTAGAAATCTAACGACAAAACTCCAGCCGCAGCAAAAAGCCAGGAGTTAAGAGCTTTCTGGGCTAATGCCGGTTCATAAAGCTCTTAACTACTGTGCTCTAAAGTACACTAACACCCATAAACTACCTATGTACCCCTAAACCAAGGCCCCCCCACATCGCCGCCACTCTATAAAAATTTTTGAACCCCTAATCTGCCGACCGTACACCGCAGCAACCTACGTTATCCCTATGTACCCCTAATCTGCTGCCCCTAACACTGCCGACCCCTACATAATATTTATTAACCCCTAATCTGCCGCCCCCAATGTCGCCACCACCTACCTACAATTATTAACCCCTAATCTGCCGACTGGACCTCACCGCTACTATAATAAAGTTATTAACCCCTAATCCGCCTCACTCCCGCCTCAATAACCATATAATAAATAGTATTAACCCCTAATCTGCCCTCCCTAACATCACCGACACCTAACTTCAAGTATTAACCCCTAATCTGCCGACCGAACCCCACCACTACTCTATTAAATTTATTAACTCCTAAAGCTAAGTCTAACCCTAACACTAACACCCCCTAAGTTAAATATAATTTTTATCTAACGAAATAAATTAACTCTTATTAAATAAATTAATTCTATTTAAAGCTAAATACTTACCTGTAAAATAAACCCTAATATAGCTACAATATAAATAATAATTATATTGTAGCTATTTTAGGATTTATATTTATTTTACAGGCAACTTTGTATTTATTTTAACCAGGTACAATAGCTATTAAATAGTTAATAACTATTTAATAGCTACCTAGTTAAAATAATTACAAAATTACCTGTAAAATAAATCCTAACCTAAGTTACAATTAAATCTAACACTACACTATCAATAAATTAATTACATAAAATACCTACAAATAAATACAATTAAATAAACTAACTAAAGTACAAAAAATAAAAAATAACTAAGTTACAAAAAAATATTTACAAACATTAGAAAAATATTACAACAATTTTAAGCTAATTACACCTACTCTAAGCCCCCTAATAAAATAACAAAGCCCCCCAAAATAAAAAAAATGCCCTACCCTATTCTAAAATAAAAATAGAAAAGCTCTTTTACCTTACCAGCCCTTAAAAGGGCCTTTTGCGGGACATGCCCCAAAGAATTATGCTCTTTTGCCTGTAAAAAAAAACATACAATACCCCCCTACATTACAACCCACCACCCACATACCCCTAATCTAACCCAAACCCCCCTTAAATAAACCTAACACTAAGCCCCTGAAGATCTTCCTACCTTATCTTCACCACGCCGGGTATCACAGATTCCATCAGCCAATCAGAATTTTCGTACCTTAATTCCGATTGGCTGATAGAATCCTATCAGCCAATCGGAATTCGAGGGTTGCCATCTTGGATGACGTCCCTTAAAGGAGCCTTCATTCTGTGTTAGGACGTCGGAAGAAGAGGATGGATCCGCGCCGGAGGTCTTGAAGATGGAGCCGCTCGTCGTCGGATGGATGAAGATAGAAGATGCCGCTTGGATGAAGATGTTTGCCGGTCCGGGTCTCCTCTTCTGCCCGGATAGGATGAAGACTTTGGAGCCTCTTCTGGACTTCTTCTTGCCGGATAGGATGAAGACTTCGGGACCCTCTGGAGGACCGATCGATGATACCCGGCGTGGTGAAGACAAGGTAGGAAGATCTTCAGGGGCTTAGTGTTAGGTTTATTTAAGGGGGGTTTGGGTTAGATTAGGGGTATGTGGGTGGTGGGTTGTAATGTTGGGGGTGGTATTGTGTTTTTTTTTTACAGGCAAAAGAGCTGATTTCTTTGGGGCATGCCCCGCAAAAGGCCCTTTTAAGGGATGGTAAGGTAAAAGAGCTTTTCAATTTTAATTTTAGAATAGGGTAGGGCATTTTTTTTTATTTTGGGGGGCTTTGTTATTTTATTAGGGGGCTTAGAGTAGGTGTAATTAGTTTAAAATTGTTGTAATATTTTTATTATGTTTGTAAATTATTTTTTGTAACTTAGCTTTTTTATTTTTTGTACTTTAGTTAGTTTATTTAATTGTATTTATTTGTAGGTATTTGTAGGTAATTTATTTAATTAATTTAATGATAGTGTAGTGTTGTAGATAATTGTAGGTAATTTATTTAATTAATTTATTGATAGTGTAGTGTTAGGTTTAATTGTAACTTAGGTTAGGATTTATTTTACAGGTAATTTTGTAATTATTTTAACTAGGTAGCTATTAAATAGTTATTAACTATTTAATAGCTATTTGTAATGATCAGCAATTCGATTGCTGTTTCTTTAGTCTGATTATGAGTATTCTCTGGTAAATAGTTTGCATGTATCATGTGATTAAGTCTGTCTGCTAGTGAGGAGACAGAGTCTTAATCACCTGGATTAATGTAGCCCGGAATATTCACCTCAAAATTATAAGTAGTAAGATCAGGTGAATTATATCTGGGTCCAGAGATAAGTTTGTACTATGTAAACTTTTAGATAATAAGTAGCAGTTTATATAGGTTTGTGACAGATAAGTGAGGTCCCCTTTAAGGTAATACTGTGCCTTTAAATAATACACCTTTGCGGTAAAGATAAGTTCACAGTGTTAAGTTTACTGTTTCAGCTTGCTGGCCCTTTAAATAATACACCTTGTGGTAAAGATAAGTTCACAGTGTTAAGTTTACTGTTTCAGCTTGCTGGGCCTTTAAACAATACACCTTGCAGTAAAGATTTGTAAACAGTGTTAAGAATACTGTATCAGCTTGCTGCGCTGTTAAACATTACACCATACGGTAAAGATAAGTTCACAGTCTTAACGGCAATGCTAACACTTGTATACGGAACCTGGCTCTTGCAGCTGTGTGCGTGCAGCCTCTCTGATCCTCTATGCAGATTGCGGCCTGTGTCAGTTAAGCTGGAAGTTGTTAGAGCGGCGTGCGTGCTGCAGTTGCAACAGGTGACTTCTGCTTTAGATGAGAAGTAGCTTCAGTTGAAGGAGACAGAGCTAATCATAGAACAAGTGATACTCTGTTTTAGACAAGTAACAAGAAAGGCTGGAGAGTGAGTGGGTATCAACCTTCAATAAACCAGCAAAGGTGTATGGGAAATGGAAAGCTTTTAAAGGAAAAGAGAGCCAGATAATTGATTCTTAAGGTGGTATGTGAGATGTAGTAACATAAGTTAAGGGGGAACTGAGGAGTTCATGACACATTCCCCCCTCAAAAGAACCTCAAGGAGGTGTCAAGGCGCTGGACGATCAGGATGCCTACGGTGGAACACAGACACCAGACGGGGAGCCGATAGATTGGATGCCGGCTCCCAGGAATCCTCAGATGAGTCATACCCCGACCAGCGGACAAGGTATTGGAGTTCACTGTGATACCTTCGGGAGTCGACTATAGAATGTACTTCGTATTCGGGGTCAGGTGTAGGAGATTCTGGAGGAGATGGAGAGACATGGGTAGAGGGATCACAGGGTTTGACAAGTGACACATGAAATGTGGGATGTATACGGTAAGTTGCTGGGAGTTGTAGGGTAACAGTGACAGGGTTGCTTATAGCCACTATTGGGAAGTGTCCCACAAACAGTTTATTGAATTTCCTACAGGGTGTAGGTAATTTAAGATTTTTGGTGGCGAGCCAAACTAAGTCACCCACTTTGTAGGCGGGTTGGGGACGATGGCGTAGGTCGTAGTATTGTTTCTGGGTGGCTTGTGCTTGCTTGATGTTCTCTTGTATGACAGTATAGGTCTGTTTAATGGAGTTGACCAAGTCATTTACTTGTGGACAGGGACTGTTTGCATGAGGTAGCGGGTGAAAATGAGGGTGCCTTCCTGGAGTTGATATAAAAGGGTGAAAATCCTGTGGATGAATTAGTAGTGTTATTGAAAGAAAATTCAGCCTGGGGAAGGAGCGAAGCCCAAGAGTCATGTTTATGGGAACAAAAACATCTCAGGTATTGCTCCAACCATTGGTTGGTACGTTCACATAGCCCATTTGTTTGCGGGTGGTACGATGTAGTCAGGTGTTGCTGAATGCCAAGAGATTGACATAGGGATCTCCAAAACTTGGATGTAAATTGCGACCCTCTGTCACTGAGTACAGATACTGGAAGGCCATGCAGTCGAACAATGTCTTTGATAAATAGATCTGCAGTCTGCTGTGCTGTAGGAAGTGAAGCTGTAGGAATGAAGTGGGCCATTCTAGAGAACAGGTCAACTACGACAAAGATGACAGTCATGCCACAGGAGCTTGGAAGATCAACGATAAAATCCATAGAGACGAATGCCCACGGATAGTCTGGTAAGGGTATGTTTTGCAATAGGCCCAGAGGGAGTTGATGAGATGGTTTACAGGTTTGACAGGTGGAACAGGAACTTATATATTGTTTTACTTAGTGTCTCATAGAAGGCCACCAGAAGTGCCTTTGTAGAAGGTCATAGGTCTTATGTATTCCCAAATGACCAGCTAAGGAGGAATCATGTGTTATAGATAACACTTTTGTCCGGAGAGATGGTGGTATGTAATATCTTGACTTATTACAGAGGATACCGTTTTGATCAGGGGTGAGAGGGTAAGTAGCCTTTGTTGTATCCAGTTGTTGTTAGTTCTTTAATTCAGTGCTATCAGATGAGAGTACACCAATTATGGATGTAACGGGAACTATTGTTGAGTTGGGAGGAGCTGTGGAAGGCTTAATATCTTTTCGAGACAGAGCGTCCGCCTTACCGTTTCTTGATCCAAGTTGATATGTGATGGTGAAATTGAATCGTGAAAAGTACAAGCTCCACCTGAGCTGACGAGCTGACAAAGTACGACTAGTTTGAAGATATTGTAGGTTTTTATGGTCCGTATAAATTACTATTGGATGTTCTGCGCCCTCCAGCAAATGTCTCCACTGGTCAAATGAAGTCATAATTGCGAGAAGCTCCTTTTCCCCCACTGGATAGTTGAGTCCAGCAGGTGTAAGGAGTCTGGAGAAATAACACACTGGGTGCAAAGGATCTTTTGGTAAGAGTCTCTGGGATAGAATAGATCCGATGGCGTATTCGGACGCATCCACTTCCAATACGAATTGTGCTTTGCTGTTGGGAATGTGCAGTACTGGGGAAGTGACAAATAGCGATTTAAGGAGTTCAAATGCCTTTTGAGCTTCTGGAGTCCAGATGAATGGCTTAGAGGTCCTAGTCAGGTTAGTGAGTGGCCTAGCAATGGCTGCAAAATTGCAGATAAAGCGCCTGTAAAAATTGGCGAAGCCTAAGAACCGCTGGACTTCTTTTATGTTGGAAGGTATAGGCCAAGTGGTGATGGCAGAGATTTTACTATCCTCCATAGATATCCTGCTATTGCTAATGCGATAGCCAAGAAATGATACTTCATTTACATGGAAGAGACACTTCTCTAACTTGACATACAGCTTATGTGTCTGTAATCTGGATAACACTAACCTGACGTGTTTGACATGTTCAGAGAAAGAGGAAGAATAGATAAGAATATCGTCTAGATAGACCACCAGGAAAGTGTCGAGGATGTCCCTAAAGATATCATTAATGAAATTCTGGAATGTTGCCGGAGCATTACACAACCCGAATGGCATAACTGTATATTCGAAAAGACCATACCTGGTCCTAAATGCAGTCAGCCACTCGTCTCCGGACCTTATTCTTACAAGGTTGTAGGCGCCCCTAAGATCAAGTTTAGTAAAAATAGTGGCGCCTCTTAACCTCTCAATTAACTCGGGAATGAGAGGCAAAGGGTACCTGTTCTTTTTAGTACGCTTGTTTAATACCCGATAATCTATTATCGGACGTAAAGACCCATCCTTGTTTTTCACGAAAAAAATGCCGGCACCGGCAGGGGAGGTGGAAGGGCGAATAAAACCTTTTTTTAGATTATCAGTGATATAGGTTTTTAAATGAGCCAATTCAGGTCTAGAAAGAGGATAGATGTGGCCATAGGGAATGGTTGCCCCAGGAAGTAAGTCTATGGGGCAATCGTAAGGCCTATGTGGGGGCAATGACTCGGCTTCTGTTTTATTGAAGACAGCAGAGAAGTCAAGATATTGTGTAGGAATAGGAGATGAGGAAGTAGTGAACAAGTGAGTGTTTGGAAAACAAGTTGAGACACAGTAGGGAGAGGAGAATGAAATGGTGAGGGTATCCCAATGTACCACAGGTTGGTGTAGTTGAAGCCAAGTGATTCCCAGAACAATAGGGTAAATGGGAGAAGAAATAATGTCAAAGGAGATAGTTTCAGTGTGACCAGGTGGAGAGGAAATGAGTAAGGGAATAGTCTGTTGAGACACTGGTCCAGATGCTAAATGCGAACCATCAATGACTTTTATAGGCAAAGGTGTGCTTTTTATTTAATTCAACCAAACGTAAATCAATAAAGTTGGCGCAAGCGCCTGTATCGATGATGGCGTTACACTCTATCCTGTGTCGGTCCCACTGCAAAAGCAAGGGAATGGTAAGGTAAGCTGTAGCAGTGGTTTTTGTGTGGAAACAATGTTTTATGTTATGGATCTTACCTATCTTCTGCTTTAGTAATAGAGGGCACTCCTTAACTGCATGACCAGTACCTGCGCAGTGCATACATAAATTCGCAGTTCGGCGTCTAGCCTTTTCCTGCGGGGTAAGTGGACCCCTAATAAAACTGATGTCCATGGGTTGGTCGGACGGTGGACCAACGGTTGGAGGAGTTGGCAGTACCCTGCGAACAGGTGCTGTAGATGGGCTTCTTTCCAGCTTCCTCTCTCTAAGGCGTCTGTCAATTGTAATCGTGAGGGCATAAAGGTCGTCAAGACGATCCAGTATACCAATCCTGGCGAGCTCATCCTTGATCTCCTCTGCAAGTCCGAGACGGTATTGGTTTTTTAGAGATACCTCATTCCAGAGGGAATCTCTAGCCCAGATTCTTAATCTGGTAATGTACTCTTCTACCGGTGCTTTAGACTGCTTTAAGTTCCTGAGTTTACTTTCTGCAGTTATTTGACGGTAGGGGTCATCGTAGAGGCCTGATAATGCCTTTAGGAAAGCATCCAGGGAATTTAGAATGGGGTCCTGGGTCTCATAAAAGGAGTTGGCCCAGGCCCTGGGTTCTCCCCTGAGATAAGAGAGAATGGTTAGAACCTTGGACCTATCAGTTGCATATGTCCTAGGACGAAGGTCAAAAAGCAAGAGGCATGCATTCCTAAACTGCCTAAATGTGGAACGATCTCCAGAAAATTTCTCCGGGTAGGAGACTTGGGGTTCTGCTTGATGATCAGTTCCAGAGTTCCTATTTGACAATGCTTCCCTTAAACAGGCTTTGAGACTCTGGTTTTCTACCTGCAGCTCTCTAAAAGCCTGTGTCAGACTATTCAAACGCTGATTTAGGGTATAGATTTGTGATGTCAGGTCACTGGGCTCCATTATCAAATATAGATTTTATGGCTGGTTTATTATGTAATGATCAGCAATTCGATTGCTGTTTCTTTAGTCTGATTATGAGTATTCTCTGGTAAATAGTTTGTATGTATCATGTGATTAAGTCTGTCTGCTAGTGAGGAGACAGAGTCTTAATCACCTGGATTAATGTAGCCCGGAATATTCACCTCAAAATTATAAGTAGTAAGATCAGGTGAATTATATCTGGGTCCAGAGATAAGTTTGTACTATGTAAACTTTTAGATAATAAGTAGCAGTTTATATAGGTTTGTGACAGATAAGTGAGGTCCCCTTTAAGGTAATACTGTGCCTTTAAATAATACACCTTTGCGGTAAAGATAAGTTCACAGTGTGGAGTATAATGTTTCAGCTTGCTGGCCCTTTAAATAATACACCTTGTGGTAAAGATAAGTTCACAGTGTTAAGTTTACTGTTTCAGCTTGCTGGCCCTTTAAATAATACACCTTGTGGTAAAGATAAGTTCACAGTGTTAAGTTTACTGTTTCAGCTTGCTGGGCCTTAATATAATACACCTTGCAGTAAAGATTTGTAAACAGTGTTAAGAATACTGTATCAGCTTGCTGCGCTGTTAAACATTACACCATACGGTAAAGATAAGTTCACAGTCTTAACGGCAATGCTAACACTTGTATACGGAACCTGGCTCTTGCAGCTGTGTGCGTGAAGCCTCTCTGATCCTCTATGCAGATTGCGGCCTGTGTCCGTTAAGCTGGAAGTTGTTAGAGCGGCGTGCGTGCTGCAGTTGCAACAGGTGACTTCTGCTTTAGATGAGAAGTAGCTTCAGTTGAAGGAGACAGAGCTAATCACAGAACAAGTGATACTCTGTTTTAGACAAGTAACAAGAAAGGCTGGAGAGTGAGTGGGTATCAACCTTCAATAAACCAGCAAAGGTGTATGGGAAATGGAAAGCTTTTAAAGGAAAAGAGAGCCAGATAATTGATTCTTAAGGTGGTATGTGAGATGTAGTAACATAAGTTAAGGGGGAACTGAGGAGTTCATGACACTATTGTACCTGATTAAAATAAATACAAAGTTGCCTGTAAAATAAATATTAATCCTAAAATAGCTACAATATAATTATTATTTATATTGAAGCTATATTAGGGTTTATTTTACAGGTAAGTATTTAGCTTTAAATAGGAATAATTTATTTAATAAGAGTTAATTTATTTCGTTAGATTTAAATTATATTTAACTTAGGGGGGTGTTAGGGTTCGGGTTAGAGTTAGCTTTAGGGGTTAATACATTTATTATAGTAGCGGTGATGTCCGGTCGGCAGATTAGGGGTTAATTATTGTAGGTAGCTGGCGGCGACGTTGTGGGGGGCAGATTAGGGGTTAATAAATATAATATAGGGGTCGGCGGTGTTAGGGGCAGCAGATTAGGGGTACATAGGTATAATGTAGGTTGCGGCGGTGTACGGAGCGGAAGATTAGGGGTTAAAAAAATATGCAGGTGTCAGCGATAGCGGGGGCGGCAGATTAGGGGTTAATAAGTGTAAGGTTAGGGGTGTTTAGACTCGGGGTACATGTTAGGGTGTTAGGTGCAGACATAGGAAGTGTTTTCCCTTAGGAAACAATGGGGCTGCGTTACTTTTTTTTAGGTTTTTTTTCAGCTCAAACGGCCCCATTGTTTCCTATGGGGGAATCGTGCACGAGCACGTTTTTAAAGCTGGCCGCATCCGTAAGCACCGCTGGTATTGAGAGTTGCAGTGGCGGTAAATTATGCTCTACGCTCCTTTTTTGGAGCCTAACGCAGCCATTCTGTGAACTCTAAATACCAGCGGTATTTAAAAGGTGCGGGGGAAAAAAAAACAGCGTTAGCTACGCGGTTCGTTACCGACAAAACTCTAAATTTAGCCCATGGATTTCTATGTATAGGGGAATATTTATCAAAGCATCAATCTTGGTGCATTCGCTGGCGTCAATACGCTCGCCAGACATCGCCAAACATCGCTGCCGTGGATCTGAATACAATGTCCTTATTTATGAAAAAAGCCGTCAAAAACACTCCAGTCAAGTATGGTGCGAAGAGCATCAGACTGGTGTTAACCTACAAATTCTGATGAGTGATCAATGGCACAAGTATCAAGAAATTTGATTCGTTAGTGATAGTTTATAATGTGTATTTGAATCAGATTGGCTGATGTCATAAATCATGTGATTATACATATCCTAATCAAAAGTGGTGGAAAAATTCACTAGTGTGTGGGTTATTTAGGAGTTTGCGTCATAATTGTTGCGAAAACTGTTGGAGAGTGTGACTTGTATTACATGGCTTAAACATGGTGCACATAGATTTTTCCAACAAATAAAAAGGAAGTTAGCTATATTATGTTGTGTATTTAACTTTTATCTCTATATATATTAGTGCGACAAATTTGGGGCAAAACTTTGCACCAAATATGTAGAAATATTGTCCCCTTGATTTGTAATGAGAGACAAAGTTGTAGCATAATCCATAAGTAGTCATTTTAATTTTCATCCCTATATCTACTAGTGCACCAAATATGGAGCAATAATATTGTTTGATTTACAAAGGGTGTACATATTTAATAATGTTTGTAATTGAGTTTTGTTAGGTGATATGCTTCATTCTCTTGCAGCATCGAACATATGATTTCATTGTTTTCCGACTCCCATTGAGTTCTATGGCATCTGCAACCTCAAGGGTGGCGGATTGAAAACTAGGTATGCTGCGTCGGATAAGACGCGAGCGTAATTGTTGAATTTTTGATAACTTCGTGAGAGCTTCAAATATAATCGAATAGGAGGGCGAATGAACAGGATTACGCTCATATTCCACGGGTTTTCAACTTGCATCGATCTGCATTGAATTGAGACCGGTGGATCGTATGTTATGTCACAAATTTCGAATTATTCCGATCTTAAGGCTTTGATAACTACGGCGCATCAATCTCGCGACAACTATAACGCAGAATTCAAGCGTATTTTCAGTTGACGCTTTGATGAATAGGCCCCATAGAGATATGTTTAACAATGGAGATAATGAAAATATTTCACATTACAATCTTATGCACATTAAACAATATCTCAGAGGGATTTTCAAAGAGATATTCACTTATAGATCTCGAGATATCTAGACATATAAGGGGCGTATTATGGCCTAGGCCAACACGGCGGGTGCCTATTGCGGCAGATTTGGGAGGGGCGGCAGATTTGGGAGGGGCGGCAGATTTGGGAGGATGGCAAGCACCATTCACTTAAGGCTTGCATGATTATCCCAGGTGCGCTTGCGCTGCACACATGGGAAGGACTGAAGAGACGCATATTTAAGGTAAGTGTGTACCACTGTCATATTCCTGTAGCTTTAAGAACTAAGACCAACCCTCTCCTTCACCTCCCTTTAAAGGTGTGTTCAGTACACCTGTGCTTTGCTTGATAATTGAAGTTTGTAGTTCCCACTCTGCTTCAAGCTCTAAAGCTAAAATCTACAGATCCTGCTTTTGTACCTGTTAAAGGAAATCCTTGTTGTCATTTCTCCAACTTCTAAACCTAAGAAGCATTTCCTGCTGCTTTACACTTCAAGGAACAGTCTTTGGCAGCAACTCTTGCAAGTCTGTGTTAACTCTGTAGTCTGATTTTCCAGCCAGCTCCATTACTGAGTGTTTACCTCTACCAGGAAATAAGAACATCTTCCCTGCTGTGATCCATTTTGACTCAGTGCCAACTTCGCTCTCTGCAGTTCTAAACTCACTCGCAAGTATCATTAATTTTATATACAATTGTCTCTAGCTGTAAATATTCTTATCCAAAGTTCTGCTGACATACAAACTGTTAAAGTGCTCACAACTGGTTAAATCTGGCTCTCTCCTTCTCTCTGCATCACACACTCTGCCTTCTGTAACCTGATACCTCTTGATATATGGACACTGCAGACTGCAAATCAGTTTCTCATTTCTAAGCTTAACTATAAAGAGACTTTGCTATAAAATTCTGCTTTTCTCAGACAATACCAATAAGCTGCTTGTTTGCTGCCTTCTATCTTTAAAGAACACAACTCTTTACAACTGTGTAAAATATACAAAGGCTTCATTTCATCTGTTTTATTCACTTTATTTTGATTTTGTAAAGTGTTATAAAAAGAACTTGTACTAAGTAAACCAGCTATCTCCCTTGGTAATAACCTTTTGTATAAGCCTGTTTTACTTAAGGTTCTCTGGGAATAGCCACATTATACAAGCTTATAACAGAATTATCAAGCCATAAAGAAATTTACTAACATATATACATTATAGTTTAAAGCTTGTATATAAAAAAATCATGGATCCTGCCTCAATGGCAATTGAAATAGCTTCCTTAAACCAGAAAGTTGAAATTTTAGCACAAGGTTTGACTGAAGTTAAAAATGAAAACCACACCCTGAAGAGTTTAATGAATGATTTCTTTTCAAGGAAAGAGGCTGATCACCCTGAACCACAGGTTAACCCTCCACACATTTTTTCTGGTGAAAGAACACGCTTTCGTGAATTCAGAAATGCATGCATGCTGATGTTTTCCATGAAGCCCAGGACATATTATACTGACAAGATCAAGGTTTGTACTACCATCTCTTATCTAACTGGAGATCCCCGTTCGTGGGCTGATAAGTTTTATGAAACTGATGATCCTATTTTGAATTCTATCAGTGAATTTTTTAAGGAGATAGCTGTCTTATATGAGGATTGCAACACCCAGTTAACCGCAGAAACAAATTTGCGCACCCTGAAGCAAGGCAAACGTCCAGTTGAGGACTATGTGGCAGATTTTCAGCTCTGGGCTACAGATTCACAGTGGAATACTGTAAGTCTAAAAAACCAATTCCGTTTAGGTCTCTCTGAACATCTTAAGGATGAGATCTCTCGCATTGAACCTCCAGACACCATGGAATCCCTCATAAAGATATGCATAGCCATGGACAGACGATACAGAGAGAGGAGAGCTGAAAAACAACACCCAGAAACTTACCTCAAAAGGTTTATACCCTCTCATTCTGAAAAGAACTCCACAGCCCCTGTGCCCATGGAAATTGGGGCCATCCGTGGACCATTATCCCAAGAAGAGAAACAGAGAAGGAGGATTTCAAACCTCTGTATGTACTGTGGGAATAAAGAACACAGTGTCTCTTCCTGCCCTATTCTGAACCGGCAAAAAAGGGGTAAGATTCTTATAGTTAACCCAAATACTGATAACATTCATGAATCACAATTAACTTTCACATTGTCTTTACAGTGGGACCAGCATCTTCTCAAGACTGAGGCGCTGATAGATTCTGGAGCTTATGGAAGCTTCATTGACAAAACCCTTGTAGATACTAATAAAATACCTTGTGTGCAAAAGCAAACCCCTATCTATGTGAAGGTTATTGATGGCTCTACTTATTTAAAAGGCCCAATCACACACCATACTGTTCCTTTACTTGTCTCTTGTAACATGGGTCATACAGAATACATTACGTTTGATATCATTCCTAGCTCACTACACCCCTTAATATTGGGTTATCCTTGGTTAAGAAAACACAACCCTCAAATAGACTGGAGCAGTAACACAGTAACTTTCTCTTCCCCATACTGTTCTGCTACCTGTTTTCCCTGTGTGGAAATCAAAACTCTACACCCTCATATACCATTGCAGTATTCAGACTTTTCAGATGTATTTGACCTTAAGGAAGCCGAAAATCTACCTCCACACAGACCTTATGATTGCCCCATTGATACTAAACCTGGGTCTATCATACCGTTCGGCCGAATTTTTCCACTCTCTCAAAAAGAATTAAAATTTCTCAGAGAGTACCTAGACGATAATCTAAGGAAAGGTTTTATTTCTACCTCAACCTCTCCTGCAGCAGCGGGCATATTCTTTGTCACAAATAAAGATGGGACCTTACGCCCAATCATTGACTACAGAGCATTAAACTCTATTACGATTAAAAATAGGTATCCACTTCCTTTACTACCTGAATTACTTGAACGGTTAACAGATGCAACCATCTTTACCAAACTAGATTTGAAGGGAGCATACAATTTAATCAGGATAAAAAGCGGTGACGAATGGAAAACAGCATTTAGAACCCGTTATGGTCTCTTTCAATATAATGTTATGCCATTCGGCTTAACTAATGCTCCGGCCACATTTCAATTTTTCATAAACAATATTTTCAAAGACTTAATGGATGTGTGTGTTGTAATATATCTAGACGATATTTTGATATACTCCAAAAATCTAACTGATCATGTAAAACATGTAAGATGGGTTTTGTCTAGATTAAGAGAACATCAGCTATACGCCAAGGCTGAGAAATGTGTATTCCATGTAAAGACAATAAAATATTTGGGTTACATAATTTCCCCTAACGGTGTAAACATGGATCCAGAGAAGGTTACATCCATACTCAAATGGCCTGTACCTACCTCTGTGAAATCACTTCAGAGGTTTCTAGGCTTCTCTAATTTTTATAGGAGATTCATCAAAGGATTTTCATCCATTGTCCAACCTCTAACTAAGTTAACCGGTAAGAATCGACTCGTTTGGACTGTAGAAGCCCAACAAGCTTTTGAGCACTTAAAAGAATGTTTTACTTCAGCTCCTATCCTACAGCTTCCTAATCCAGAATTTCAATTTGTGTTAGAGGTTGATGCTTCCACTGTTGGTATTGGTGCTATTCTCTCCCAACAACAAACCGATACTTCAGTCCTACATCCTGTAGCCTTTTACTCTTGACTCCTGTCTATAGCTGAAAGGAATTACTCCGTGGGGGACCTGGAACTTCTAGCTATCAAATGTGCCCTGGAACACTGGAGACACCTACTGGAAGGGACACTCAAACCTTTTACAGTTCTTACAGATCATAAGAATTTACAATATCTTAGAAAAAACAAGACCTTGTCATCAAGACAAGTCCGATGGTCTTTATTCCTGGACCGTTTTAACTTTCAGATCACATATAGACCAGGTTCAAGGAACATCCAAGCTGATGCTCTTTCCCGTTCTTTCATTAAACATAATGAAAAGGAAGAACAACAAACAGTTATACCGTCGACCAAGTTTATAGCCGTAACTTCTAGCCTACAAAAAGACATTTTATTAGCTTTACTAAAAGATTCTACCATTCCATCATGCTGCGTAAAGGACACCACTTCAGGTTTATACTTCTACAACAATTTGTTATACGTTCCTCCTTCTGTAAGGAAGGAGATCCTACATCTACATCATACGAACCCTATGTCCGGTCATCCTGGAATCACTAAAACCCAGGATTTATTAACAAGGAATTACTGGTGGCCTGGTTTAAGACAAGATGTAGTTACCTTTGTGTCAGATTGTCATGTATGTGCAGCTTGCAAAAAAGAACACCACAGACCTTTTGGTTTACTAAAACCATTACCTATACCTGAAGTCCCTTGGACCATGATTGGAATGGACTTCATAGTCGAATTACCACCATCTAATTCATTCACAACCATATTAGTGGTTATAGATCATCTTACTAAACTCTCTCATTTCATACCTCTTAAGAGAATTCCAAACGCTATCACAACAGCTAAAACATTCTTTGATCACATTGTGAAACTCCATGGTTTACCGACCTCTATAGTCACTGATCGAGGGACTCAATTCACATCCAGGTTTTGGAAGGCACTATGTAAATTGTTAAGAATCTCCTCTAGAATGACAACAGCATTTCATCCCCAATCTAATGGCCTTACTGAAAGACTGAATCAGACTTTGGAGCAATACTTAAGGTGTTATATCTCACAGAACCAGGATGACTGGGTTGAATGGTTACCGCTTGCAGAGTTCGCATACAACAACTCCATCAACTCTTCTACTAAAGTCTCACCCTTCTTTGCCACTTATGGTTACCATCCAACCACTGTACCCAACTTCATCTCCACCTCAAAATCACCTTATGCTCTGGATTATGTCTCTAATTTGAAACAAACTTTGACTTCCCTAAAGATTCACTTAGAGAAATCTAAATGTACCCAAAAGAGTTATTTTGATAAAAAACATCTAACTCCACCTCAATACTCAGTTGGCGATAGAGTTTGGCTCTCAACAAAAAACCTCAAATTAAAGGTACCAAGCAAAAAACTGGCTAACCAGTTCATAGGTCCGTTCAAGATAAAAAGAATGATCAACTCTAATGCAGCGATTCTTGATCTACCTGTATCTTACAGGATACACCCATCCTTCCATGTTTCTCTACTTAAACCCTATCAAGGATCTGATGTTAATATTCCTCAAGTCATCGAGGACTCTCCTCAGCTGATAGAAGATCAAACGGAATTCGAAGTGGAATCAATTCTGGATTCGCGCCGCCGGGGTAGAACAATTGAGTATCTAGTACATTGGAAAGGGTATGGTCATGAGGAGGATTCTTGGATACCCCTTAGGGACTTACATGCTCCCCAATTGCTCACATCCTTCCATCGTCTACATCCTGACAAACCAGGTTTGGAGCCGGGAAGGGGGCGCCCCTGAAAGGGGGGATCTGTCATATTCCTGTAGCTTTAAGAACTAAGACCAACCCTCTCCTTCACCTCCCTTTAAAGGTGTGTTCAGTACACCTGTGCTTTGCTTGATAATTGAAGTTTGTAGTTCCCACTCTGCTTCAAGCTCTAAAGCTAAAATCTACAGATCCTGCTTTTGTACCTGTTAAAGGAAATCCTTGTTGTCATTTCTCCAACTTCTAAACCTAAGAAGCATTTCCTGCTGCTTTACACTTCAAGGAACAGTCTTTGGCAGCAACTCTTGCAAGTCTGTGTTAACTCTGTAGTCTGATTTTCCAGCCAGCTCCATTACTGAGTGTTTACCTCTACCAGGAAATAAGAACATCTTCCCTGCTGTGATCCATTTTGACTCAGTGCCAACTTCGCTCTCTGCAGTTCTAAACTCACTCGCAAGTATCATTAATTTTATATACAATTGTCTCTAGCTGTATATATTCTTATCCAAAGTTCTGCTGACATACAAACTGTTAAAGTGCTCACAACTGGTTAAATCTGGCTCTCTCCTTCTCTCTGCATCACACACTCTGCCTGCTGTAACCTGATACCTCTTGATATATGGACACTGCAGACTGCAAATCAGTTTCTCATTTCTAAGCTTAACTATAAAGAGACTTTGCTATAAAATTCTGCTTTTCTCAGACAATACCAATAAGCTGCTTGTTTGCTGCCTTCTATCTTTAAAGAACACAACTCTTTACAACTGTGTAAAATATACAAAGGCTTCATTTCATCTGTTTTATTCACTTTATTTTGATTTTGTAAAGTGTTATAAAAAGAACTTGTACTAAGTAAACCAGCTATCTCCCTTGGTAATAACCTTTTGTATAAGCCTGTTTTACTTAAGGTTCTCTGGGAATAGCCACATTATACAAGCTTATAACAACCACTGACACCAATGCTTTTTATTGCCTGTGACTCTGCTCTGCTCTCAAGATACACATTAGTGACTGCAGCAAAGCTATGAACCTATATAAAGTTAAAACAAAGCTTTTATTCAAGTACGCTGTACTGTAAAATATAAGCCATAGAACAGGACATAGTGAAACACGGTACTTATTTAAACAGTAGTGTTTTGCTGTGCCTTATTCTACGGCTTATATTATACTGTACTGTACTTGAAAGAAAAAACGCTTCATTTTAACTTTATATAGTTTCTTCTTCACTTTGCTGGAGCCTGGAGGCGGGACCGGGAGCCATGTTTCCTGCTGTGGCTTCAAGTTTGATTACACACTGATCTGTGAAATCAGCCCAGCTCCATTTCTCGCGCTGTGCCGATTAGCATGTTGCAAAAACTACAGACAGTACAAACTTTTTTTTAATTTTAGTGCACTGCTGTTACAGGTGGTCCAATGATTACTAAACATAAGAAACAAAGGAACCCGAGGGTCTTGCTTATTAATTTACTGCCTACAGCGTATGGCACATTTGCACAGAGAGGAGGGTGTGATCTTACAGAATACAGGTGCTATAAGGCAAGCAAAATAAAACAGTATGTGAGCCGTATGTTTCTGGATGTCATGGAAAAAATGCAATTAGACAAAACTATAGACTATATAATATCTGTAACTGCGTATTTTGGTTGTTAAATCAATAATGGAAGAGTTTAGTGATAGTGAGTATGTGACAGGGCTTTCCTGTAGTCAACAACAATTACATGAGCTGTAATTATAGCAGACTAATAATACTTGTTGTAGGTGGTTCCCTCTCTACATATCAGAGAAATACTGAAAGCGTGGGTGAGGAAGTGTTGGGGGGGGGGGGGGATGGGAGAGAACTGTATTTTGTTTTTATAAAACATAAGGGTGGTGCAGGTGCTTGTTTGATTATCTGAGCATGGGAGTTCACTGGGACTGAATATATAAATACATTGCTAGGGAAAGAGTTAAAAAGAAATATAGGGACATTGATTTAACTAATGTTGCAGACACTTTTTTTCTTTTTTGTTAAATATGCTGTGTCTCTTAATTAGCAATTAAAAATATGCTGTGTCCCCGCACTAGTGGTTTTATTTATCTCTCTCTCCCTCCCTCCCTTCCTTTCTTCTACCCCGTCCTTCTCTCTCTCCCTACCTTACTTCCTTCTCTCCCTCTCTTACTTCCTTCTCTTGTTTTACATTAACTTTGAAATTGTTATGAATAAAATTTAAAAAAATAATAGTTTTGCACCTTGACCAAATAAATATTAAGGTGAAAAAAGTATTAAAACTTATGTGTGCTGGGGGAGGACAGTGGAATCTTGAGTGCCTAGGGCAGCACAAAACCTAAATACGCCACTGATATATTCATATACATATCTCGCAATAAATAGATATATCTGTCCAAACGTCATCACATTTCGAGGAGAATAAGTGATGGCCTTTGTGCAACAGATTAGTTTCTTTTTATTTCTCTATTTGTCTTCTCCATTGACTTCTATGGGGGAATACGTTAATGCGCACGCGATCTAGCTTTATGGATTACGCGGGTTAACATGCACGCAAAATAAGTTAATTTGCAACTTGTCTATACCTGCGCAACCCCAAATGCTTAAAAACCATAACGCACCCGGCATTTTCGCAATTGCGAAAACGAGATTTGTAATCTTGCCCTAAGTAAGACATATAAAAATGATTAAAACAAATATATATATCTTGGAGCAGCTAAATGTTAGCTTGCAATGTACTAGCAGCGTCCACTGGAGGGCAGCAATACACAACTCTTTAACATTAACATTGCAGAGTCCATGTGATCTCTGCAATAAGACTTTCATATATATCTACTGTATTTAATTCACATATAAGGAGCTCAGCCACTAATTCTATTAGAAACTCCTGGTGTTATCCTAGAGCAAGAAATCCAATAACTGCTTGCATCAAACATGCCCATATATGACATGTTGTCCTAGAAATGTAATAACAGCAAGAAGCATCAGCCACGCTTCTACTAAGAAAACATACATTGAACCCTTATAATTTCTAACAACAAAATATTAACTGTTCAGCTTCATTGAGATGCCTTTTTAAACATTGACATTACCTGTTTTGGGTCCCATATAGGGCCAGATTACGGATGTAGCGCTTGTATTACAAATTGAAAGTAAAGACACTTGCTTGAACGCAATTGAAGTTAATACGCGTCAGGATAGCGCGACCTCAGAGCTCAAAAAGTGTCACAAAACACATCAAAAATACATTTAAAAGTACAGTTAAAAACACTATATAATAAAAATTATTTTAAAAAATGCACAACAAAGTTATAAGGTCTCAAAGATATGAGATCTCAGTTTTTAGAAACATAAAAAAGGCAGGCAAAGGGCTTTAACATTGAGAAACATACATATGCATGTCTAAAGATGTATATGGGTATATATGTATATACTGTGTATATATATATATATTTATTTATATATATATATATATATATATATATATATATATATATATATATATTATATTATGTATTTACAGACATATAAACACATAAATACGTATGTAAACACACACACACACACACATATTTATATATATATATATATATAAATATTATATTATGTATTTACAGACATATAAACACATAAATACGTATGTAAACACACACACACACACACACACACATATATATATATATATACTTTGGAGCCCTTTGCAGTCAAGTAGATAAAAACATGAAAAAGCATATTTATGCAATATTAATTTTTAATAAAGTGTTATACTGTGTATTTACTGTAAACATTTCATATTCCAATGTTCTGCACATAGAATATGTTCTATGTATTTTTAAATAGATATTTCTATATATATCTGTATATATCTATACCTATATATGGTTATATAAATATATAGGTATAGATATATATTGTATCAACAATATATATATAAATATGTATTTATGAATTAATAGAACATATTCTGCTATATGAAGAACATTGGAATGTGAAATATTAATATTTTCATGTCGGGGGAGCGCACTTGAGAATATGCGATCAGGTTTACGTGCGAATAGGGCGTTAGGTTTTTTCCACTATTTTTGCTCCATGACTTCTATGGGTGAATACGTTAATGTGGTCACGATATTCTCGGGTTATCGTGCAAGCGAAAACTTTTTACTTTCAACTTGTAATACGAGCGCTACAAAAAGCTTACTTCTAGCTGAGTTGGCACCCTAGCGGGAACCTGAAGTACTGCTCCACTTGTAATCTGGCCTATAGTGTTGTATGTTAAACACTGGGATTACCTGTTTTCTTGTTGCTCTATATTGTTATATATCAAATTAGGTAGTCATTTGATAAAGCCTTAGGGCAAAACATGTCAGATGTTTAAAGGAGGTAGGGGTCAAACAGTGGTGTTTCAATTTCTAATTTTTTGGTCCAATGTGTTAGCACTTTAAAGTAGCTGCCATTTATAATATATATATATATATATATATATATATATATATATATATATAGATAGATAGATATAGCAGGGGCGTGTAAAGGCATACTACTTAGTTTGTTATATAGACTGCATAATTTATTCTTTTTACCAGATCAGGGGCTTTTATGATGTAGTAATAATAGAGTCCAGGATGGATACTTAGTTGAGCTGAAAGAGAGGTATAGATATATTTCCAAATGGAGAGACCTTTCCATCTATATTAATAGGAACTTCCATATAGTAGATGCCTGTTTCTATTTTCTATATCACAGGGATATTATTTATTATATTGAGGAATGTGTAGGGAGTAGCAGACAGAGAGCTCCTATTATTACTGCATGCTATTGGTTTCATACGCTATCTTAGAATTTGTTGTCCTCCTGGGACTGATTATTGTTTTCATTTATATTAAGAATTTTGTTGCCAATGACGGCAGGTATAATTTGTAACCATATTGTAATTGGATAGCTCTATGTACTACGGAGGACACATAGGGGCCGATTTGTTAAACAGCGGATGCTGCTTATTCCGTGCGAGCCTTCCGGCTTGCCGGAAACAGGATTTAAGAAGCAGCTGTCTTAAGACCGCTGCTCCTTAACTCATCCGCCACCTCTGAGGGGCAATCATCAGATACGATCAGGGTGATTGACAACCCCTGCTAGCAGCCGATTGCCCGCGAATGTGCAGGGGGCAGCATTGCACAAGCATTTCACCAGAACTGCTTGTGCAATGATAAATGCCGATAGCGTATGCTGTCGGCATTTAGCGATGTCGGGAGGACATGATTCGCTACAGCAAATCATGTCCGCCTGACATTTGATAAAACAACCCCACAGTATCAGCTATAAGTTTTATCGTAATGGTATTCAGCTACATTATTGTGCATTTATTTACAACAGCTAAGAGTAATTAACACTATCTCTTGGAATTTTAAGAAGCACACATTGGCCAACGATATTTTATTATTTCTATTTTTTTTAACATTATATTTTAATTTAATACAACCCCCCTGTGGTCTAGTTGATAAAGAGTTCTATAATGTGTACCCTTTTTGTTTAAGTGCTCTTACTGAATTAAATTGCATATTTGTAGGTATAATGCTGGTGTATACACTGATCCAAATACACTTATCATAAGGGTTTTTTCCCACTTGTAGTGCCATTGTCTTCTTTTTCTTTTCTTTTTGTAATAATATAAATATGTTTCTATATAATGATTTTGAGTATCTGTCTGTCTATCCATACGTACGGACATACACACAGATAATGAGCATGTAGAACTTTATAATGATACTGAGTATTTATACACTGGCAGTAAGCTCACACACTGTGCCATATAAACATATGAGTTTCTATAGTCTATACCCTATATTCTGCCCAGTATAAATATGATGACTGTGTATGTATACTCTGATGATAATGCTGTGCTTTATAATGATGGAATATATCTATACACTTATAGTGAAAACGCTGCACTGTTTAATGATGCGAGTATCTATACGTTACGTTACATTGCGTGACGGCCAAAAAAGTGTGCGGTACAGATATACCTGCAATACTCGTAATACCAGCGGTAGTGAAAAAGAGGCATAACGCTGCTTTTTCACCATAACGCAAAACTCGTAATCTAGCCGTATGAAAGGCATCTCTCTGGGATTTTGCTTAGAAAATTCAGTGAGTTCTGCCCCTGTGAAGTTAGCACTAAACTTCTCTCGAAACTAGAGAATGTTTGATTATCTGGCCCGTAGAAAATAGTGACAGTCTCTGGGAAACTGAAACTTGCAGTTTTTCAGTTTTAATTTAAATAAGACATGCAAAGTGCAATCTAATTTATAAAACATACACATAAATATACAAAGTATTAGCCTTATTTGTTAAAATTGCAAATAATCTGTGAAGGCATACTCAGAATTTGTAAAATCACAATCCTAAATACACTGCTGTTTACAAAATAAAATACAAAAAGTTCAAAGTTTAAATGTAATAAAATTGAATCTGAAGTGTAAATTGATCTAAAATAGAAAGCACAAAGTGTAAATGCAGCAGAACTGTCATGTCATGCAATGTTATATGGCACTGGGCTTGTCTCTCATTCACATACAGAAATGCAGGGAACGCCCCTTGGGGAAGTAAAGCAAAATCTCTGCCTTTTCAATATTTCACTAGGGATCTCTCAGTGCTGGAGGATCATTTTAGAATATCTCACCAGAGCAGAGAGAGGTTTTGAATATCAGGGCTTTAGAGAGCCTGGATTCAAAGCTTGATCATTTAACAGAAATGCTAAAAAAAAAATTGTCAAGACACTTCTGTACCTGCTCCTTCAGTCGCACCTCCCACTGTTCGTCATCCAGTACCTAAGTTCCCCCTTCCGGAAAAGTTTGATGGCTCCTCTGACGACTGCAGAGGTTATTTAAACCAATGTTGTCTACACTTCAGAAATTATCCTACTACATTCTTCACTTCTGATGCTCAAGTCAAATCATAATCTCGCTGCTCAAGGGTAAAGCTCTCTCCTGGGGTTCCCCTTTGCTCGAAACACATGATCCGGCACTACAGAACTCTAAATCCTTTCTATCAGCCTTGCAGACTGTTTTTGACAAGCCAGGGAAAGTAGACACTGAAGAACATTCTTTGCTCTAACAAGGGTCACAGTTGGTAGCCCAATACACAGTTGAATTCCTCATCATAGCCACTAACACTGTTGGAATACAGGGGCCTTAAAGGGTCTCTGTGACCAAATCAAGGATGAGCTGGTATACCATTACCTTCCTGACTCTTTGCATAAAGTTACCAGACATCAAGAAAGACAAGTTGAAAAGGAGTGTAGTAGAAAGGTATTCAAACTTTCTATTCAACTAGCTGTCAGATTTTCTCCTCCTCCCACTACTACGTAGATGTACTCTGAGACTGTTTGTATTGCAGTCTAAAAGACTCTCTACTGAAAGAATGCCCTTATAGGCCAGAAAAAGCCAGGTCTTAATTCTGTTTGAAGGGGCATAATTAGGACAAAATCAGATACCACTCTTAAGCAAATCTACTCTTCTTGCACCTATCTGTCTTGTTTACAACAACAGTAATGTGAAGACTTCAGCTTTGATTCTGGTGCTGCAGGAATCTTTATTGATGAAGCCTTTGCCAAGGCTCAAGCCCTACCCAACAACAAAATGCTGAGACTCTACCATCACTGCTCTACTAATCTGTTTCCTGGAGCCACGATTACCAAGGGGAAAACCTTTCCCATTCAGAATCATAGTGGGCATTAGATGAATTTATTAAAGAGAATCATGAATGGGGCTTTATTCATACCTCATCTTCTCCTGCTTGTACTGAATTCTTATTTGTGGAAAAGAAGGATGGGGAGTTTAGGCCCTGTATCGATTACAGAAAACTTAATCAGATTACTATAAAGGACTCTTATCCTCTGCCTCTCATACTCAGACTTTTTGACTACCTCCGGCGTGCTACAATCTTTACAAAACTTAACCAACCTTGTACATATAAAGGAGGGAGACGAATGGAAGACTGCCTTCAACACTATATTTTGTAATTTAGAATATCAGGTGATGCCTTTTGGGCTATGTAATGCCCCTGCTGTCTTTCAGCAGTTTGTTAACAATCTGTTCTGTGACTACTTAAATACATTTGTTATCATCTATCTTGATGACATCCTTATATATTCAAAGGCAAGCTGGAACACAAGCTACATGTTCGACTCATACTGCAGAGACTATGAGAAAATTGTCTGTATGCCAAACTAGAAAAATGTATTTTCCATCAGACCTCCATTCCTTTTTTGGGCTATATTATCTCTTTCTCTGGTTTCACCATGGACCCCAACAAAGTAACCACCATTCAGCAATGGCTATCGCTGACCACCTTAAAAGGAATAATAAGTTTCCTTGGCTTTGCCAATTATTATCGACAGCATAACGGCTCCTATTGTTGCTCTTACTTCTACATCTACATCCTGTAAAAATTGGTCCAAAGAGGCAATGTTGGCTTTCCAGAAGTTAAAACAACTCTTGAGTACCGCTTCAATCCTTCAACATCCCGACCCTATTCTACAGTAAACCCTTGAAGTAGACGCTTCAGATGTGGCAGCAGGTTCAGTCTTGTCGCAAAGAAATCCCACATATGTGGAAAACAAATCCTGTAGTCTTCTACTCTAGAATTATGACTTGACTAATGGAGGGCTACTTGCCATTAAAATTGCTTTAACCCAATGGAGAACTCAGGGACTCAGAAACCATTCTTGATATGGACTGACCATAAAAACCTCCTATATTTGCAGACAGCTAAACGTCTCAATGCCCGAAAAGCCTGATGGTCTCATTTTCTCCAAGCTCAGTTTTACTTTGTCTTATATACCTGTTACCAAGAATAAAAAGGCTGATGCCCTTTCCAGGAAATTTTCCCCCGAGGAATAAAAGGAGGATGTTGTCGATTATATTCTCTCCCAAAACTTAGAGAAAATACACAGATTTTTCCACTCAGCTGCTTCATTTGCCCTCTAACTTACTACAGCTTGAATTGAAACACATTCTCTCCCAAAACTCAGAGAAAATACACAGATTTTTCCACTCAGCTGCTTCATCTGCCCTCTAACTTACTACAGGTAGCCTTCTGGAAAACAGCTTCACTATATTTTACTTACCAAGTTGTTTTATTGTATGTGTTTGTATATTTAGTGATAATTCCTTTTGTTTTGTTTTTATTTTAAATGTACATACTACCATGACTTTGTAATTACAGGCTGTGCTAGTCATAATTTGCATACCTCTAGCTCATTGCATATTTTATCAACTTTATGTCTGCCATTGTGTTAAGTTAGTTTAAGCAGCTCTTGCCCATTTTCTGTCTATTTGTTTATGTTTAAATATTTTTATTAAGTTTTTTCCAACATAAATATAACAACCAGTGAACTGTTACAAAAGGCAAGTACATCAAAACCCCAGTAAGTGGGGGGTAGCTTGTATCACATGTTCATATGAATGTCTCTCAATATAACCTAGAAAAAGGGAAAGGAAAAATAAAAATAAAAAGAAGGAATGGGAAAGGGAAGGGAGTTGCCCTGAGGTTTCAAAGAAGGTTTAAATTAAGTAACATATGGGCAGGATTGGACACATATCTATAAATCAGAGATAAAGACAGAGAAAAAAATAATAAAAATAAATAAACTTCAAAAGTAGTGGGGGGGGGGGGAGAACAGGTTTTGTACTCACATCACAGTAATATGTAACACTATCATATATCTCATTTTACAAAAAAAAGAGAAGCATTTAGAAAGTATTCTGTAGAAACTGCTTAGTTCCTCTCGAGCCAACACACCACTGCTATTGTATATATGTTTTCAATCGATCTAACACCCAAATCAAGCCTCCACACTATATAGTGGTTAAGTGGTAGTGGAGTTATTTAGGACCCAATAGAACCACACCTTCTCAAATGACTCTCTGGTATTCATGATCCATGAGGCAGACTCGTACATTCTAAACATGTTATTTATTTTATTCCTAACCTCCATCCATGTTGGTACCCCCGTTTTCCAGTGGTATGCTATTGCTATTCTTGTGGTTGTGCATAAAATTCTAATAAAGGCATTAATTTCTTTATTATATTTTTTAAAACCTGTGTGTAATAAAGCTTGAGAAATATTAAGCTCTATCCCTTCCCCCAGGATCAAGCTAAGTAGAGTAGAAAGAAAATGCCATACCTGTTTTACTCCATCACAGTCCCACCACATATGTCTAAAGGTGCCTATATTCCCACATCCCCTGTAGCATAGATTGGATGCCGCCTGTGACATGTGAGAGGTAACATTTGGTGTCAGATACCAGCGAAATGCAATCTTGAGGGTATTTTCACGTAAATCTGCACTGATCAACCCTCTTCCCATGGAGCTAAATATATTCTCCCATGTATGTCTGTCATAAGTAACATTAATGTCATCTTCCCACCTGCGCATCAGAGTTGTTTTAGGGGTATTGTGGTCTTTCTGTATAGCAATATATAGTATAGAGATTGTATGTTTAGGTCTAGAGGTTTGTGAGTATATATTTCCAGTGTTGTGGGGGAAGAGGCCCTAGCACTGCCCATGTATTTACGAATGGAGGTGGACAACTGTAGATATTGAAACCACCTTATCTTCATCGGGGTCAGTTTATCTTGAATCTGAGTGTAGGTCATCAGTGTGTTATTAAGTAAGGCGTCCGCCACCCTATACAGCCCTTTATTGGCCCATTTATCTATAGAGGTATGAAGCTCTGGAGGCATAATTCCTTAGTGGAATCATCACTGATCTCGGAGGTAGTATGTTGTGGCGGTCTGCTATCCATTTTTTAACTTGTTTGGTGGATGCATAAATTGGTGATCTAAATATATGTGTATTGTTTGTTTGGTCATTCCATAACACGTCGTCTGCATGTGGTAGTCACTCTATCCCTGCTTCTATTTTGGGCCAGATAATGTCCTCTAGTCTCCTCCCCATTAGAATTGTTTGTGAAATTCTGGCTGCCTTGTAGTAGTCAATTAGGTTTGGGACACTCACCCCCCCTAAAGTTTTATGTTGTGTCAGAACCACTGAAGGGATTCTTGCTTTTTTGCTACTCCTAACATAGGCTATTAGTTCCTTTTGTAATGTAGATAGTTCCAGAGTCGGAATTGGTATAGGCAGTGTGCGGAATAGGTAAAGTAAACGTGGAAAAATATTCATTTTGACTGCGGAAAGACGGCCATACCAAGAAAAGGAATGTCTCTTCCAACTCTGGAGGTCTTTTCTAATAGTTTTAAATAATGGCGTGTAATTATATTTATATAGTTGGTGATATTGAGCTGACAGCTGGATCCCCAGGTATCTAAGTGAGTGTTTCACCCATTTAAACTCAAAATTAATCTCTATGGTTTTCTTTGTATGAGGGGGTAAAGCTATTGGTAGTGCCTCACATTTCTCAAGATTGATTTTATATCCCGATATCTGTGAAAATTTATCGAGAAGGTTGTATAAATTCGGGAGGGACAACAGGGGTTTCGTAACTGTAACCAAAATATCATCCGCAAAGAGGGTGAGCTTGTATTCATGGTTAGCTATTGTGGCGCCTGTAATGTCTGGAGACAGTCTTATTCTAGCTGCTAGGGGCTCTATGCAGAGAGCAAATATCAGGGGAGACAGAGGGCACCCCTGTCTTGTCCCATTCCTTATGGGAAAAGGCCTAGACCTATATCCTGCCGATACTACCTGTGCAGTGGGGCTAGAATAAATCGCTTGGATTGCTTTAATAAAGGGACCATCAAACCCCATATGCCGCAGTACCATCAACATGTAGCCCCAATCTACTCTATCAAACGCCTTCTCTGCATCCAAAGATAGGAGCAGAGAAGGCATTTCCTCTCTTCCCAGATGTTCTATGATGTTTATCATTCTTCTTATGTTATCTGGGGCCTCTCTATTTGCAACAAAACCCACCTGGTCCGGATGGACAAGTGAGGGTAATATAGTTTTTAAGCGATTGGCCAATATTTTGGTGAATATCTTTAGATCCTGGTTTATGAGCGATATAGGGCGGTAACTGGCGCAAAGTTTGGGATTTTTCCCTGCTTTAGGAATGACCACAATTTTAGCCCCTAGTAATTCCTGCGGTATTTCCCGGCCCTCTAAGAAATGATTACAGAATTTTGTGAGATGAGCCAATAGTGTTGTACGAAATAACTTATAGTAATCTCCCGGGAAGCCGTCTGGTCCCGCTGCCTTTCCCACTTTCAATTCTTTTATAACCTGTATAACCTCTATTGGAGATACGGGGGCATTTAAGATATTTTTATCTTCGTCTGAGATAACTGAGAGCTGTGCATCAATTAAAAAGTTATGTGTGTCTTTTTCAATGGCTGGTGAGTGTTCAGTTTTGTGTCCATCATAAAGTTGGCCATAGTATCTTGCAAACTCATCTACTATCTCCTGAGGGGATGCTGTTGTATCTCCATTAGCTAACTGTAAAGAGGGAATAGCCATGACCCTATTTCTCTCCTGTAATTTATGCGCCAGATATCGGTCTGGTTTATTGGCAAATATGAAATATTGTACTTTTAGTTTATGTAGTGTTTTAGTTGCATTGGTAGTCAGTAAGTTAGCCAATGTGGTTCTTTTTGTCTGTAAGGTTCTCAAAGTAGTCTCATTATGTGTAAGTCTGTGTGACTTCTCTAAAGTGGCTATCTCTTGGTGGAGTGTAGATATCTGTTTTCGAAGTTGTCTGATATGTGCCGCTTTCCCTTGCATTAACATTCCCCTTAGATATGCTTTATGAGCCGCCCATGTATATAAAGGGTTGGAGGTGGTATCTACATTTATGTCCCAGTATTCTTTAAGATATTTTAGGATATGGTCCTGTGCTAGGGGCTGCTTAAAGTATTGCGGGTCATAAGACCACGATTTTTCCCGTTTATGATCTTGTACCCCATCTAATGCTAACGTCAGTATAGAGTGGTCAGACCACACGCAGGGGTGAATCTCAGAGGATAGTAGGATCGGGTGAAAGATTTGGCTGGTATAGATATAATCAATTCTTGTATAAGATTTATGCGCAGCAGAATAATAGGTAGTGTCGTTTGTAGTTCCATATAAGGCCTGCCAGGTATCTATAAGAGTGTGGGACGCCAGGTGTTCCTGAATGTGTTTTATGTCCCGATTGTGTTGCTGTTTCTTATGTGACAAAGTCTCTCGGTTGGGTGTCTGGATCGGAGACAAATTAATATTAAAATCTCCAGCCACTATGATCCTATTTTGGGACCACTGAGTTAGAAGATATGATATATGGGCAAAGAATTCTGTCTGTTTTGTATTAGGTGCGTATACATTGCAGAATACTATGTCTGTGTTATCAATTTGACCTTTAACTATTAAATATCTTCCCTCCTCATCTGTGCTTATAGATTCAAATTCAAAGTTAAGGGCCAAGTGAATCAAGATGGACACTCCTCTTTTTTTGGTAGAGGCTGTGGCATGGTAGTGTTGTTGAAAGTGTCTGGACCAATATTTAGGAACCTGATTATTAAGAAAGTGAGTCTCCTGTAGGAAGAGAACATTAGCTTTGATATTTATATATTGGTTCATTGCCACTCGTCTCTTTACATCAGTGTTCAGGCCTCTCACATTGTGAGAAATTAATTTAATTTTTGGGGCCATCTAAGTGGGTGTAAGACGTACCATAAATATATTCGAACACAGATTAAGAAGGTGTGTGCATCCGAGCCCTCCTGACCAGAGTAAGCCTCCATCCATTCTATGACTAGTTCATGTGGGCGTGTGTGGTGTGTTACAACAATATGTGGCTCCAAGAGGAGGGTATAGTAAGTAGTGTGAGTACAATAACAGAGGAAGAGGTTAACCACAAGAAAAAACCATGATAATTCCCTCTGACGAGGGCAAGATAATAAGACAAATAACCTTAACATTTTAAATTTAAATAACTGTGCAAGTGCTATATCTATGCGATAGAGAACAAAAACATTAGGCGTAAGCCCTGTCTCTTCTACAGGCATATGGTAACTGCAGTTCATCTCTCTCCCAACTCCCTGCTTTACCCCATTACCTGCACATATCTTCATATATAACCTGAAGGTCCATACAGGGAGTCCCGTATCATAACTATTAAACTTACAAAACTTCCATAGCAGGTTTTCAAAGTTACCACCTATTCATTAGAGAGTCACATTAAAGGATGTTTCATGGTAGATAGCTATGCTCCTCCTGCTTTTGTAACCCTGTGCTTTTCATTTCTTTATCCTCCAGAACAATTTTTCACCTGAAGAAAAACTGTATTTCACTTATTCTTAGAACGTTTTCTACTGACTGTTTTCCATCTAGGAATGGTGTTTGATTTCAGAGGTGCCTGGGGTTCCAGTTGTAGGGCCGAGACCGGCAGATCAGGCATTTTTGGTGTTTCGAGCCCCAGTCTTTGGCATAGGTCAGGGATGTCGGCAACTTCCTTGATAGTCACAGTCAATTTGTCCTTCAAGATATATAGAGCGAAGGGGAACCCCCATTTGTATTGAATCTGTTGTTTTCTCAATAGCTGAGTTAAGGGACGAAAATAATTCCGTATTTGGAGAGTTCTAAAGGATAGATCTTGATAGAATTGAACAACTGACCCCTGGAATTTGAAAGTAGGAGCATTTCTAGCTGCCGAGAGTATTAATTCTTTGTCCTGGAAGAGTAGCATCTTCACTATCACATCTTGCGGTGGAGCCTCCCCCTTAGGTTTAGCCCTCAGAGCTCTGTGAGATCTTTCCATTGTAAAATCACTGTTTCCTCGATTTCCTGTTATACTTCTGAAGAGTTGTTGTAGATAAGTGGGTAGTTCTTTACCATCTACTGTCTCCGGAATACCTTTTAGTCTCAGATTGCTTCTTCTACTCCTGTTCTCTAGGTCTTCAATCTTGTCTTGCATCTCTATGAACAGTTGGTGATGTGAGGCAATGGTTTGTGAAAGTCCATTCACATCCTCAGTAATTGCTTCTGTATGTTCTTCGATTGTATCCATTCTTCCTCCTAGTTCTGCAATGTCAGACCTGATCTCTGTTAGACTAGCTGTAACTGCCGTGTGCATAGAATCAATTTTAGACCATAGTTTATCAAAGCTAGTTGAGATGTCTTGTTTTGAAACTAAGAATTGCAAGTCTGCTTTAGTAACTGGGGTCTGATCTGTGTTTGATACTGCAGACTCTGAATCTGAGTCCATATCTTCTGGGTTCTCAGTATCTGGTTGGTCTGTCTGTTTCATTGTTTTGGAAGACTTGAAGTATGTGTTCAAGGATGTAGATTTACTTCTTTTGTCCATAGAGGGTTTCCTGGCACACATTTCGGGAGGCCTGTGAAAACCCCCAGGTTCCCTCTATGAAGTACTGTCGTGAGTCAGGGAGCAGATGTCAATAGAAGTATGATCCGTTTGGTGCAAAAAAGGAAACTTGTGGGGTTCTTAAAGTTTGGAGGGGAAGGCTCCCACCGCGCTGTCACTATCTAGAGATGCATAAGAATTATAAAGGTGGTCTTGGTGTAATGTTGATGTTCTCTGCCCCGCTATGGGTACTATATTCTGGGACACATGTCCCCAGTTACCTTCGTATGACTCATGTTAACAGGCCAGCAGGGTATCTGTCCACACTTGCACAGCATAAGGTCAGCAGCTAAGCGTTCAGCATATTATTAGACTTTAGTCACACCGTCTCTGTAAGAATTCACCCCACTCCCGGCCTATCTCTACTCCACAGGGGCACTGTCCTCACAGGACGATCACGGAAAAAGGGCTGCAGGATATGACCTACCACCACAAAGGGTGGCAGGAAAAGGGAGGGGAGAGAGTAGTACCGTGCTGGTATTAATTTATTGCTGTTCAGATGAGACTTCTAGGGCTCCGGCTGTTCTGTGTCAGATTTAATGTGCAAAACCAGATTGGGGGTCAGCAGTTTCTGCTTCACCCAGTTGTGTGTTTTGATAGTTGCAAATTATTTGGGCAAGGAGAAAAACAAACAGCAATATAGGCTCTCAGTTCTCTGCAACTTGTTTTAAAACCAACTGAGTAAATGAAGGCTGCACTATTAAAAAAAGATTGCTGTTCTATAGCAGAGGCTGCAAGACAAGATGGCCTCCTTTCCCGCCACTGGCCGTCCTGCTAAAGTGTAGTGTGGGTCCTTCAAGTGGCCTTGTAAACCCCAAAAAAGTGGTATTTCAGCAGCAAAGTGTCCCAAAGTGTAAGGTTAGCTATCTGAACGTGTGCAGCTAATGTCCTCCTGTTACGTAATGGGAGAGAGGCCCCGGAGTGTTTAAAACTGGTTGCTGTCAATAAATGCGTTCAATCTCACCATTAGTAGTCTCCTGGGGTCCTTCTCTATTGTATCCCTGTAATCGAGTGAGTCACTCGCTTCTTTGATCCTCTTTTCAGGACCGGAGGATCCGGAGTAGGCCGCAGCCGCGGCCTTTCCTAGAAATCTGCTGGTTCTCGTTTGCGGGTATACCGGAAATCTGCAGGGATCCACTCCAAAGTTACATCAGATAATCTCTACGAGTGCATCTATCATCTAGATTGCTTTTTAGGGTGATATTCTGCCAGAAAAGGCGTAAAACAAGTGTTATTTGTCACTTTCTATGCAGAGCTAAACAGAAGTGCTGCTACTCTCTTTGCTGGCAAGCTCCGCCCTCCTCCTGTCTATTTGTTTAAAGGGACAGTATACACTCATTTTCATATAACTGCATGTAATAGACACTACTATAAAGAATAAGATGCACAGATACTGATATAAAAATCCAGTATAAAATGGTTTAAAAACGTACTTAGAAGCTTTCAGTTTAGCTCTGTTGAAAAGGCAGTTGGAAAGCCCACTGCAAGTGGGAAATAAGTCCCTCCCCCTCCCCCTTCTTTTGCATATGAAAAGACCCTTTACACAAACAGGAGCAAGCTGGAGAAGGTAGCTGACGGTATTCAAATAAAACTTTGGGGCTTGGTTAGGAGTCTGAAAATCAGAGCAATGTTTTTTAAAAATAAGCAAAATTATACATTTAAAAAAAACAACTTTATGGGCTTTATAAATAGATCATCTACAAAACATTTATGCAAAGAAAAAATGAGTGTATAATGGCCCTTTAATGGTCTTATTTCACCCCTGGTATACCTCAGTCTTATCTCTGTAATATTTTGTTGATGATTTTTTATTTTGTTTCTGCATGACTGACCCTCATCTTAAATGTATCCTCCCACTCCTTTTACACACTCTGGCTGGACCATCACTAACCTAATATCTCTCTCTCCTTCAGCTTGAATTGAAACACATTCTCTCCCAAAACTCAGAGAAAATACACAGATTTTTCCACTCAGCTGCTTCATCTGCCCTCTAACTTACTACAGGTAGCCTTCTGGAAAACAGCTTCCCTCCCACCCTACCCCTCACCCCACCCACCCCAAGCTCATTTCCTAATTTATAGATAGTCTCCCACACAACTTTCACTCTCCTGAAATGACAGGTGCAAACACTGATCAGCACATCCTTCCATTCCCTTAACCCTATAGAATACACAGTACTTTTGTTATATTATGTTTCATATACCTTTTGTTCCCTTATGCAATTGTTACAGTAATTATGTGTCTTATGTTTTTAACTGGTTCCCAATTCTGTAAAAATGCTCAATATATTCATATTCCTTTTTGCTACCCTTTGTCTCTATAACAAACTACACTATTCAATTACTCCTTCTCCCTCTCCACCTGCACTGTTCATTAGCCCATCTCTCTTAAACTCACCTTACTTTTGTACTCATGAACTTTACCTATTCCTAAACACTCTCTCTCCCCCCTGCAGCTCGTCTCAAAAGCAGTCTCACTACTGCAAATCTGTATCTCATGTCACTCTCCCTCTTGCTTCTACTTACTGCTGGTGACATCTCCCCTAATCCTGGTCCCCAACCACTGACAAGCCGTGCACATCCATGTGTACCATACCATAGACTCAGAAAACAAAACTCTGCACACCTTACTCACATTCCTCTTGCATCTAAAGCCACTACCCCTTTCACTTGTGCACTCTGGAACTCTCGCTCTGTTTGCAACAAACTCACTTCTATACATGACCTCTTCATCTCCCGCTCCCTCAACCTTCTGGCCCTAACAGAAACCTGGCTCTCTCCCCTAGACACAGCATCCACTGCTGCTCTGTCACATGGGGGTCTCCACTTCAGCCACACTCCTAGGTCTGGTAACAGACAAGGAGGTGGTGTAAGTATTTTACTTTCCTCTCGTTGCACCTTTCAACAAATACATCCTATCTCTTCCCTCACTTTTCCCTCATTCGAAACCCACATGATTCGCTTATTCTCCCCTCTCTCTGTACGTGTTGCAGTCATATACCGACCCCATGGCTCCTCAACTCAATTTCTAGATCACTTGGCTGCCTGGCTACCCTATTTCCTTTCCTCAGACACCCCTGCCCTCATTCTTGGCGACTTCAACATCCCCCTTAAAAATCCCACTCCCTCCTTCTACTCCTCACACCAAAATTCACAGAAGCATTATGTCTCTAGATCAGCAACAACTTGCTAATTCCCTTAAACCGCTCCTCTCATCCTTCTCCTCCTTTTCCTGCCCTGAACAATCTATCTGCCACTATAATTCCACCCTTATATCCATCCTTGACAATCTCGACCCTCTTACCATTGCTCGGAAATAACACACTCATCCCCAGCCCTGGCTTACTCCTCTGACACGGTACCTACGCAGATGTTCCCGTACTGCTGAATGGCATTGGAGAAAATCACGGAGTACAGTTGATTTTCTTCATTACAAATTCATCTTGAACTCCTACTATTCTGCCCTTAATCTCCACAAGCAACACTACTTCTCTACTCTTATCTCTAATCTTTCTTCTAACCCAAAAGTCTATTCTTCACTTTCAATACTCTCCTCCGCCCTCCCCCACTTCCTAATACCATTTCTCTGTCAGCTCAAGACTTTGCCAGTCACTTCATTAACAAAATTGACTCCATCAGACATGAAATCAGCTCTCAACATAATTCCATTCTCTCCCCCCTCAAACACTCTCACTCAACCACAACCCTCATAACCGGAAACTTAGTTCATTCTCCCCTGTTACTGAGGAAGAAGTTTCGGCACTTATACTGCGCTCTCACCTCACTACCTGTCCCCTTGACCCTATCCCCTCAAAGCTACTCCACTCCCTCTCTGCTACCCTTACCCCTATACTAACACACATTTTCAACCTCCCCCTCAGCACTGGTACATTTCCCTCATCGATGAAACATGCACTGGTCACACCTATCCTCAAAAAACATTCCCTTGATCCTACCTCCCCATCCAACTACCGCCCTATTTCCCTCCTCCTTTTGCTTCAAAGCTTCTCGAAAAACTAGTATATGCACGCCTATCCCATTTCCTTACGTTAAACTCCCTTCTTGACCCACTGCAATCTGGATTTCGTCCCTATCACTCCACAGAGACAGCTATTGTTAAGGTCACCAACAACCTACTTACAGCAAAATCAAAAGGCCACTTCTCTCTGCTTATCCTCCTTGATCTGTCCGCAGCCTTTGACACTGTCGACCACCTTCTTTTGCTCCAAACCCTCCAATCCTTCGGCATCTGTAACACAGCCCTTTCGTGGCTCTCTTCCTACTTATCAAACCGTACCTTCAGTGTAGCCTTCTCTGGGGCCTCCTCTGCCCTGTCAGCACTTTCTGTCGGAGCACCGCAAGGCTCTGTCCTCGGTCCCCTTCTCTTCTCAATCTATACGTCATCACTAGGCTCCCTAATTAAGTACCACGGTTTCCAATATCATTTGTATGCCGACGACACCCAAATCTACTTCTCTGCACCAGACCTATCTCCTTCCTTGCTAACCCATGTCACTAACTATCTTTCTCACATCTCTTCCTGGATGTCCTCCGACTACCTCAAGTTAAATCTCTACAAAACTGAGCTCCTCATTTCCCCCCCTTCTTCCAAAATCTCCACCCCCAATATCTCTATAACTGTTGACAACTCCATCATTACCCCTACCCCGCAAGCCCTATGTCTCGGGGTCACATTTGACTCAGATCTTTCCTTCACACCTCACATTCAGTCCTTGGCTAAAGCCTGCCGCTTCCACCTTAAAATCATCTCCAAAATTAGACACTTCCTTACACAAGATACAACTAAGATTTTAACACACTCTCTCATTCTTTCCCGCCTTGATTACTGCAACTCTGTCCTCTCTGGTCTCCCCACCTGCCGCCTAGCTCCCTTACAATCCATAATGAATGCCTCTGCCAGACTTATCTTCCTTACACGTCGCTCTTCATCTGCTGCTCCTCTCTGCCAATCCCTTCACTGGCTTCCTCTTGCCTCTAGGATCAAACACAAAATTCTCACTCTGACATACAAAGCCCTCAACTGCACTGCTCCCCCCTATATCTCAGACCTTGTCTCCAGATACTCTCCCTCCCGTCCCCTTCTCTCTACTCATGACCTCCTACTCTCCTCCTCTCTGGTTACCTCATCGCACTCCCGTTTACAGGACTTCTCCAGACTGGCTCCCATCTTGTGGAACTCTCTGCCTCGCCTCACAAGACTCTCCCCTAGTTTTGAAAGCTTCAAGCGCTCCCTAAAGACTCTACTGTTCAAGGATGCATAAACCTATGCTAACCTTACTTTATACCAGTTCCACTCCTCCATTGCTATCCCCTGAACCCCCTTAGCATGTAAGCCTAAGAGTCCAGCTGTTTGTAGATCACCTTCTTAAGAGTGGATTACAACAGTGCAACTCTTGGCAGGGCCTCTACCCATCTGATCCCTTTAATTGTTTTGTTGTACTCCCCTTTGTTTATAGCGCTGCGGAATCTGTTGGCGCTCTACAAATAACCGATAATAATAATAATAATAATATTATCAAACATCACTAGGTAGTAACGTCTTTATCCACTTCTTTAATACAAAGGATACAGAAAGCTCCGAACCTACCACAAACCCCAATAAACCTTCAAAGATATTGTAGGTAAGATCCGCTCTTCAGAAAGTCCTTTTACAATGACCCCACCACAGTAAATTATCTGGTCATCCTGGTAATGTAAAGACTCTCCAAGAATTGCAATCTCTATACCTCCTATGTCTGGTGGCCAAAGATGTCCCAGTATGTAAAGGACTATTCGTCCGCTTCCAATCTCTCTGCCTCCAACAAGTCACCTTGTCGTAGACACATTTAAGCATGGATTTTATTACTGACTTACCTAACTGCTATGAACATACTACTGTCTGGGTAGTGGTTGACAGGTTCTTGAAGATGGCACACTTCTTCCTATCAAAAACACAGCATCATAGTGTCTGACAGAGGTACCCAATTCGTATCCAAGTTTTGGAGAGCTGTGTGCCACAATCTGGGCATCACAGTCTCCTTATCTGCGACTTATCATCCCCAGTACAATGGACAAACAGAAAGACTTGGAAGCCTATCTAAGAAATTAAATCTCTGCTGCTCATGACAACTGGTCTACCTGGCTTATTATTCAGAACACCACACTTCACCTTTCACTGCTGCTTTTGGGCTTCAACCCAGAAACTTTTCTTTGGGACTACAGACTTCCGGAGTCCCAGCTGAAGATAAAAGAACCCAAGTTCTTCAGAAACAATGGCTAGCTACTCATCGGGTACTTCAAATAACTAACGATCAGTATAAAAAGTATGCCAATCGCAAACTTTGGGTCCCTCCTACCTACCATGTGGGCGATTCTGCCTGATTATCCACCAAACACCTGAAACTCAAACAGCTCACTGCAAAACTCGGTACCAAGTTCATCAGTCCATTTTGTATTTTCGTTGGGTTAAAGCTACAGCCTTCAAACTTCAACTATTCCCCTCACTTCAGACATACCTCGTATTCCATGTCTCTTTATTAAAACCAGCTATCTACAATCGGTTTACTAAGACTGTACAAAAACTGTCTCCTGTACTCATTGATGGAGAACCTAAATATGAAGTGTCTAGAATCCTTAACTCTCATATATGCAGCACCCATCTCCTGTATCTTGTAGCCTGGAAAGGTTACCCCATCTCTTAAAGGTGTTGGATACCTTCATGCCCCTGCTCTGGTTGCGGCTTTCCACCATCATTTTCCGATCCAGCCTCAAAGGGTCCTCTGGATGGGTACCTTGAGGAGGAGCCTGTGTTAATGCTACACACATTTAAGCACATTCACTTTATCACATTTGTAGGTTTTTGGGTGCGGGTGTCTGTTTGCACTTCTTGCATCCATTGCAATCTTACATTCAGATCAGCGCATCTTTGCGTTGTGTTTTGGAGTGCCTATTGCGCTGTTTAAGGGGCGTGTTTCTATCTCATGTATAGGACTCATTCCTGGGTGCACTTCTTCTGGTTGCTGACCTTCTGGTTGCTTAACTGATTTCTGTTGCTGACCTTGCTGTGTTTCTGGATTGTGATTCTGCCTTCTATTATCTGGATTCCTTTGACCTTTGAAATTGTGTGAATTCTGATGGCACTACTTTTTATATTTTGTTCTATGACGAATACTGCCACTTTAAATAATAATTAGGCCCTTATTGCTATTGTTTTGTTGCTGGTAGGTGCTATGTATCAAACTTAAGCATTTACTAATTCAGTTTAAAGAACTGAAAAAAGGGATCCTTTACAAGCACTCATTTCATCCCTAGTTTATATAATGCATGGATCACAAAAAAATAAAAAAATCAACTTTATTAGAAAAAATTATAAAAAAAAGTGGGTTTATTAAAAAGCATTATGCTTACAGTAGTGAGACCTAATAATAATCATATATCAGTAGGTTATCTGACCCACTACTGGGGTCATTATTTTTTATATATGTCTTATGGAACTAATTGTCAGAGCATTATTTTAATGTTATTGGACATAGGTAATATAGATGGTACATTAGTTATGTATGAATAGGTACTTGGCAGGATATATATAGTGTCACGAGTTATGTCCACATACCAGAAATCATGTTTATCCTGTTCTATATAGAGGAGAGTATCCTCACTTAAATCAGGAACTATAAACAGGAACAGGAACGTGAGCCAATGTCAATACTTTCACTCATGGACAGCGTGCCGAATTCATTAAATGTTAGAACATAACCATTTAATATTAGATAACTTAAGGGAAATACATCCACAATAACAATTTTACTATTATGCAGTGTATTATGTTATTAAGAGCATCAACTGTTATGAATTCTAGTGGATACATTTATTTATATTATGGCAATACTGATAATTAAAGGATAAACATATATAAACTTTGGTCATTTAGCACAGTAAATAGACTCTGCTGAGCAAACATATAGGGCGAGATTACATGTTGCATATTTTTCAGCGAAACTGCTGAAACCATGTCGCCCGTAAGTTCACCTCGCACATTGGGTGAATCACATAACACATGCCGCAATATGAATAACTGTTGACGTTCAGAAATGTGTGCAAATACACATTTCTGGTGTCTACAGTAACTTACGCCAGTATATAGTAACTAAAAAATAAATAAAATGTAGAATTCACAGGTAAAAATCTAAACCGAAAAAAAACTAAACAACATGTCAAAACGCCATTCAAAACCCCTAAACCGTCATCCCCCCACATCGCAATCACTAATAAAAGCTATTAACCCCTAAACCCCCCCACATAACAACTACTAAATAAACATATTAACCCCTAATCCGCCATCCCCCCACAATGCAAAGTACCTAATAAACCTATTAACCCCTAATCTGCCATCCCCCCACAAAGTAAAGTACCTAATAAACCTATTAACCCCGAATTCGCCATCCTCCCACAAGGCAAAGTACCTAATAAGCCTATTAACCCCTGAGCCGCCATTCCCCACAATGCAAAATACCTAATAAACCTATTAACTCCTAATCCGCCACACCCCAACAACGCAAAATATTAAACTAATAACTAAGCCCACTAACCTAACACCCTCTCACTTAAACCCATTTAAAATACAATTAAATAAAATTTAAAATATACTAACTACCTAAAAAAAATTAAAAAAAATAATAAAAAAGCAAACAAACCTAAATTACAAAAAACACCTAACATTACAGAAAATAAAAAAAACTACCATTACTAAAAATAATAAATACTTGCATTAGAAATAAAATAAAAAATCTACTATTACAAAACCCCCCACTAAAATTACAAAAAATAAAAAAAGCTAACATTACAAAAAATAACAAAAGAAATTATCCAAAATAAAAAAATGTGTTCCTATTCTAATACCCCAGTTTTAAAAGAAAAAAACACCCAACAATAATCTTTTTTTTTTTTAAGATTAGGGCTTTTTATTTTTAATGGACTGAAAAAGAGCTGAATGCCCTTTTTAAGGGCAATGCCCATTGTAAAATAATGGAGGCAGATGCCATTATTTTTAAGCGGCTTTATTTTTAGTCATGTAGGCCACAGCTGATATTTTTGCTTATGTTTTATCTGTGTCTAACTGTTTTGTCTTCTATTTTGTTTGAAAACTCCTCTTATGTGCATATGTTATCTCTCATGTACAGCATTGGGCCAGGCAACCATCTGGATAACAAACAGTTAATTGCTGTGGATTTCTCCTTGTCCAAATTAGACTCGGCTACTAATGGTTTCCTGTGCACTAGGCCAGTGTGCAGGACACCAAGCCAGGACCTTATAAGGTACAGTGTAATGCTATTTACCTAACAGTTTGTTGAAATGGAAACTGTCTTGCTGAAATTGTTGCTCATTCTTGTAAACTGCCCAAGTACAGGAAACGTATGTATTAGAATAGGTGTGTTGCCCAGCAACCAGATGGAGGGACCTTTAAGTCAAATATTACTGTTGGGCATATGTCTATTACGTAACCTGTTGTACTCTGTTAAAACTGAATGCTGGACTGCCTAGCTTCAGAATTTGCTGTCTGCACAATTCTCTCATGTTGATCAACTTGGTACGGGATCAATAAACAAAATCTCAACAAAGAACCTGTGTATTCCTTGACTGTGGATATTTGTGTCAGGGAAAACAATAACAGTTTTGGTGCGTTGGCCGGGAATAACAAAATCTCGGAATCCTCTTCAGGCAGACACCACTTTACCATGGAGACACTCAACAAAGACCAGTCAAAACAGGTAAGCCACCTTTAAATAACTTTAGCTTAATTGGTTGAGTGTATTTAGGTAAGGGGGAATATGCTTGAACATTCTGGGTGACACGATTCCTAGAGATTTTATTTATTGACTTTATTGAGTTTATTGTGATTTCACAGTTTAATTGTAACTTAAATTATTAAAATAATTTGGTTGTGATAAATTTGTGTGACCAGGAGGTTGTCAGCATAACAGGCAAGTGAGAGTGGTACTGGGTCCTCAGTCTCCATAGGTCACGGGGGGCTTGGGAGAGAGTTAGAAGAGAGACTGAGATGATGCCCTTTGCTCAAATCTTGACCTGGTTGACATCTTAAGGGAAACGCAAAGACAAAATTTACTGCATATGTATAAGAAATTACCAGTAAAATAAGTGCTAGCTGAAGGAAACAGGGTCTTCTGGTGCGTAAAACTTAAGTGGCAATTGAGGTGGGACAGAAATCCGTTAAGGGTGGTCCTGAAACAGAGGAGGGTCCCCTGCAGCCTATATGGAGGGACATTTGTGGCCCATTAATTAATTCCTATCATGATAAATGGGTAAATATTAACAGAGCCAAATGGAATTTAGATTATTTGCACACATTGCAGGACAGGTTACTTAACACACAGAAAAAGAATAAGCCCAAGCTCTCTGAATGGAATATCTATCTGAAATGGCACGCAGAAGCTGAAAACATCAGCTGGCCTCTCTGAAAACCTCATTAGAGGATAATTTCAGAAAACAGATAGAAGAGGAAAAGGCAAAGATACAGGATCCCACTTATAACCTCCCATTGCCGGGTAAGGGGAAAAAGAAAGAGAAAGACACACATAGTCCACCACCCTATAGTGAGCCAGATCTAGTGCTGGAGCAAGAAATAGTGCAATCTCGTGCCCTATACCCCGCTTTGCCCCCACAAGCTCCCATAGAGCAAGTGCAAGAAGTAAATTACACCACTGGTATACACACAAACAGAAGTGTATTGCAGAGACGTTTACTTCAGCTGTAGATTGGAATAAAATTAACAGATGCGTTTGCGGCAGTGATGTGCGGTGACGTCAGAGGTTGGTGAGGCAGTGGCTTGGTGTGGCTATAATATGTCCCAAGAAGCACATATATGAACCCAACAGAGGTATCTTAAATTTACGATAAAATTAACAGGTTGCACAATGACACAAAATGAGAGGCTGCAGCAATCAGCACTGTAATTACCTGCTACAGCCTTCGCCACACATAAACATGTGCACTCATCTCACATATAGTGCAGGAGCGAGTAAGAACAAAGGACAGGAAGTGTGAGAGGCTCAAATCATCCTAATGACAAAAAATGAGAGGCTGCAGCAATCACGACCTCAATCAGCACTTCAAATAACTGCTTCACATATAGTGTGGGGAGAGGGGAGGGAGAGAGAGAGAGAGAGAGAAAGGGAGAACGAGAGAGAGAGAGAGAGAGAGAGAGAAAGGGAGGGAGAGAGAGAGTGAGAAAGAAAGAGAGGGAGGAGAGAGAGAAAAAATATAAAGATGGGGGGAGAGGGAGAAAGAGGGAGGGAGAGAGAAAGAAAGAGGGAGAAAGGAGAGAGAGGGGGAGAGAGAGAGAGAGAGAGGGGGAGGGAGAGAGAGGGGGGAGGGAGAGAGAGAGGGAGGGGAAGAGAGAGAGAAAGGAGAGAGAAAGAGAGGGGGAAGAGAAAGAGAGGGGAAAGAGAGAGAGGGAGAGAGAAATAGAGAGGGAGAGAGACGGAGAGGGGGAGGGAGAGAGAGAGAGAAAGAAAGAAAGAGAGAAGATAAAAAAAGAGAGAGAGGGGGATAAAGTGAGAGAGAGGGGGGAGAGAGAGAGGGAGAAAGGAGAGAGAAAGAGAGGGGGAAGAGAACGAGAGAGAAATAGAGAGGGAGAGAGACTGGGAGAGGGGGAGGGAGAGAGAGGGGGAGAGAGAGAGAAGATAAAAAAAGAGAGAGGGGGAGGGAGAGAGAGAGAGAGAGAGAGAGAGGGGGATGGGGAGAGAGGGAGACTATTTGTTTTGTTGTGACAGGTTTAAATGACAGTTGTGAATAGATAGAGTGACAGTGTACTGCACCTCTTAGAACACAAACTCAGGGATTGGCAAAGAGTGCATATCTTGAAATTAAAAAGTCGAAAGGATCCTTTTTTATAACCACAGTTTAAATTGCAAAGTAAATTACATCCCTGGCATACTATTTCCTTGTTTATAATAAGAACTGGAGAGAATGGAGAGGTTAGGAATGTTAAATAGGCTGTTAATAAACCAACTACAATACATATCAATCACCTAGCAATACATTTATATTCCATAATAATTTGCATCACTTTAGACATTCCACTGATTATGCACATGTTGTATATGGGTATGAGGCTCAGGCTGTGACTCCCTCAGCTAGCTTGCCTCTCTTGATAGATAGTTCCAATCAGCTGCCACTAGCCGCTCTCACGCTGCAGAGTCAGGCTTACAGACTGTCAGACACTGTCACCACCACTCACTGACTATTTCAGTGCCCCTTGTATGTCTCTATGCTTCCCTATTTATCTCAGCATTCTGCCGTTTATCTCTGAGACCATGAGTCTTTTATATACTCATGTGTCTGTCTTCTTGTCTTCTTGTTAGTTTTTGTGTCCCCTTTTTATTTATATTTACTCATTAACCATCTTACTGCTGAACCCTCCTCTGTGCCCTGCTCTTGTCTCCCAGCCTGTGCCATATTATGGATTGCATTGGAAATATAGCGGGAGGATTAAAGGGACAGTAAAGTCCTAATTAGACATTCATGATTTAGACTAATAGACGAAGCATACAATTTTGAACAACTTTCCAATTTACTTCTATTATTTAATTTGCTTCCTTCTCTTGTTATCCTTTGCTGAAAGGTTTATCTAGGTAAGCTCAGGAGTATCAAATAACCTAGGTTCTAGCTGCTGATTGGTGGCTGTATATAAATACCCATTGTCATTGGCTCACCCATGTGTTCAGTTAGAAACCAGTAGTGCATTGCTGTTCCTTTAACAAATGATACCAAGAGAATGAAGCAAATTTGATACATCTAAAAGGATTTATCCCTGAGGGAGCAACAGGGCAAGAGTGAGATCACATAATATGCGATATAAGACTAACCACCATGTGCAGTGCAAGGTGACTATCATAGACAGCTATCTATCTCTCTATCTAAATCTATATATCTTATTTGCACCCAATATACAGCATATACATTTAAAAAGAGGAACATATAACATTTATTTTCAAAATATACTACCACAAATTAAAGTCCTACACAAATGCATCACTAAGCAGTAGTAGATATAAAAAACAAAGTCCCTTACTTTTACATAGACACAGGTCACTTCAACTCACATGCAAGAGGGCTGCCTCCTATTGGTCCCTATTTTAAGTGTAGATATTTTGACCACCAATTGGTGGCGCTTCAGCATGGGTAATGCTATGTCCCATATAGCTCTATGGAGAGAAGCAGTCCTGTAGGCTGCCTCTCCATAGCGTTACATGGGGGAGAAAAAAATGGTGATTTTTTTTTTTACAATTTTTTTTGTTTTTTATTTAATTACATTTAATTACAATTTGGCCCCATATGGCAGGGTAGGCACTGCCTCCCCTGCCTCCTATGACTGCACGCCCCTGGTTTGCAGAGGAAATATTGCAAAATTAAGCAGTACGGGGGATTTGAGGATGTGAAAAGGAATGCAAAAACCTTTATAGTCAGTGCATTTGTAAATGGCTTAGACCCAGAAGTGGCTAAACAATTACAACTGTCAATGCTAGGATGGTCAACTCTGCCATTTGAAAAAATGCGCACAGGGGCTGGACAAGTGTACCGGACCCTTAGAACAGAGATAAGTTAATGCAAGTGCAAGAGAGAGCAGCAGAGGCTTAGACTGTATGCTATTCTCAACAGAACAGGCAGGAAGGAAAGCAAGGGGGTGGAAGAACAAAGAAACAGTTAAAATGCTATAACTGTGGGAAACTCTTACATTTTGCCAGAGACTACTGATCATCCAAACAGAGAAAGGGGAACCAGGGAGGGGACAGACGTGAAAGAGATGGACAGAGACAGGGGGGAGGTGGTAATTTCTTTAACCCTAAAGTTTACGCAAACTATGACTGACTAGCTGGTGACTGTCCCTGTTGAGCAAGGTAAAGAACCTACTGTAACTGTAATGGGGAACAGCATCCATTTTTGATTAACACTGGAGCCACTAGATCTACACTATCTAACACGTTGTCCTCAAATATTCAGGTAGCTTACCAAAAACCTGTAATGACTTGAAATAAATACATCCCACACCCAATCTCAAAACCCCTTAATGTGTCCATAGGCCCACAATTACAGAGCAACATGCCCTTTTGTTAAGCCCCCTTGCCCTGTAAATTTACTTTGGAAAGACTTATTGTGTATATTGGGATGTACTATATATTGCACCCCTGATGGAGTCTTTCTAGATGTGCCTGATAAGATACAGAACAAAGTGTATGCCACTTTAGAGAAACAGATGGAGGGAGACACTGAATCCCCTCTGCCAATTGAATTTGAACAGTTACCTGAATCGCTATGGGCCAAAAAAGGGCAGTAACATTGGTCTAATAAAATCTGCAGGGGAAATTGTTATAGAATTAAAGGAAAATGCTTAATTGCCTAAAAGCCCACAGTATCCCCTAAGCAAGGAAGCACTGGAAGGCATTACGCCTGTAATAAAACAGCTTCTGAAGCAGGGTGTCTTAGTAGACACCTTTAGTCCCTGCAATACTCCAATCTCCCAGTTAGCAAACCAAACACTAACCCCCCTTTATACCAGTTTGTGCAAGATTTAAGAGCCCTGAATGCAGCTGTAAAAGCTTCATTCCTAGTGGTGCCTAACCCTGCTTCCTTGTTGCCAATCTTGCAAGAGGAGGGTGAGTATAATGACTGTATAAAAGTGACAGAAGCTATAGAGACTATGTGACCTGACCTACAGGAAACCCCGCTGACAAACCCAGAGCTGTCACTGTATGTAGATGGTTCCTGTTATTATACAGAATAAGTGAAAAGGGTAGCAGGCTATGCAGTAGTTTCTGACTCTGAAGTAATAGAGTCAGGCCCCATATAGGTTGCATCAGCCTAAGTGGCTGAGTTAATTGCCCTTACCCGCACATGCAAGATAGCAACAGGTAAATCTGCCAACATATACACAGACTCACGCTATACTTTTGGAGTAGTGCATGACTTTGGAACATTGTGGAAACTAAGAGGGTTCATTACTGCAGCAGGGACTCCCATCAAAAATGCCATTTATGTCAAAGATCTATTACATGCCCTCTTGTTGTCATCCTCTTTAGCTGTCATAAAGGTAGCTACACACAAAAAAGGAACAGATGACATTACAAAAGGAAATGCACAAGCAGACTTAGCTGCAAAGCAAGCTGCTCTATACAGTCCAGGGTTATACGTTGCCTTACCTGATGCAGACTCCCAGGAAAGTCCACTAATATGTTTGGAAGCTTTATACGAGGGTATGCTACAGGAGGAAAATGACAAATGGTGTGAGTTGGGGGCTACACAAGAGGAGGGTAGGTGGTATGGCCACAACAATTTGCCTACTCTCCAAGCATCTTTGATGACATACATAGTAAGGCTTACTCATGGAATCTCCCATGTAAACAGGTACAGCATGCATGAGATAATCACATCACAATGGTGGGCACTAGGAGTCAGACATGCAATTGAGGCCTTGTGCTCCGCTTGCGTGATCTGTCTCCAGCACAAAGTAGGGAAAACCATTAAGCCTGTAACTAAGAATCATCCACCATGTGCGTGGGGACCTTTTGTGGACCTGCAAATGGATTTTGTGGAGTTGCCAAAGGTCACACAATACAAATACATTCTAGTCATATTAGACACATTCTTAGGTTGGGTGGAAGCCTTTCCTTGTGCATCTGCAGATGACAAAACAGTCGCAAAAAGGCTGCTGCACTGGTTTTTTTTCCTAGATATGGGTTACCACAGCACATTTATTCAGATCAGGGTGCTCACTTCATAGGGCAGGTGGCACAGGAAGTAGCAAAAGTGCTCCGCATTCCCTATCATTTGCTTTGCTCCCATCCTCCCCAAAGCACAGGACCTGTAGAAAGGGCTAAGGGTGTGTTGAAAAACAAATTGGCAAAGATCTGTGGGGAAACAAATCTCAAGTGGCCAGATGCTTTGCCTCTGGCCTTAATGTCTATGCAAGCTACCCCAAGTCGCAAACACAAAATGTCCCCATATGAAATCCTCATGGGTAGGCCAATCAACAGTGGTCTTACAATAGCTCAGAAAAAAATAGGCTGTAGGGACAATGGCATTTGTGATGACGTCAAAAAGAATTATTGCATGCAACTAACATCAATACTTAAGTCTCTCCACCTGCAGGTAAAGTCATGCCATTGCTCCTGGTGACCTGGTTATGGTCAAGAGTTTCTAAAAAAAAACTGCTCTAAAGCCAAGATGGAAAGGGCCCTTCCAAGTACTGCTCACCACTAACACCGCTGTAAAGATTGCTGAAATTAAGTCCTGGATCCACCTCTCCCACTGCAAGCTTGTGCCACCTGAGATTGACCCTTTTGCTGAAAGGCCAAAGGAACAAAAACTAAGTGTGTAGGGGAGTATCATTCCTTATTCTTTGCTAACTGAGTAATAAGTGACTAGTGGACTTATAATTTTCGCACAGAATTGGTCATATATTTGATGTATAATTGTGGCAGTCCTCCTGCTATCAAGGTGCTAATAGTACGTTTAATCAAATATATTGTTAGAGTGATCACTCAATTGCTATAATGTTATCTATTGTAACTCTTTTATTTCTTACTGCACAGGTGAACGGCACCCCATGGGCTAAAGACAACTCCTATGTCCATGCCACCCACACTATGTACAACACCCTAAATCTAACTGATTCCTGCTGGATTTGTGGTTTTGTGCCTAGGTCGGCAGGCCATGGTACCCCATACATAGGTGTCCCATTTCAGATAGACATGCTTAATCACACTGACCTGCGTAAGATAGACATGCACAAAATGACAGACTCCAATATAACCAGACTGTTAGAGTTCACATAGTTAATGCGCCTAACTAAGGACTGGTGTGTGTAAGGAGTAACCCTAACCACAATGAGGGATTACATGTGGGATATTCTGACTGTTCAGAGTCCTCCATAAATATCACTACTGCATCTGGCTATGCCTCTATTTCCTGGTCCTGCCTCCAACAAGATGGTAGTTATTCTAATGACTGTGGGGGACACCACTTTGTGCATAATTTTACTGCTTTGCTACCGTTATTTAAAAATTGGTTCTATGGACTCCGGTCGTATCACAGCAGTGAAACTATACCATTATTAACTTCTAGGGGTACATATTGTATATGAGGTCAGTGGGGATATAGGTGGTTGCTTATATGTGACAAGGTTCTGGAAAAAACGTCCCAGGGTTCTATCCCTCCCAACAGCTGCCTGAAGGTCACATCCGCTCCTGTAGGGGTATGCTGGTAATCATCTAACTGTAAAATCCTCTAAAAGTCAGTAGGTGGGGGCAGGGTTTCTCCCTGCATATGGGGCTGTACTTTTATGTATAAGATTGACTTGTTAGTAGATTTGTTAGATGAACAACTTAATGAAACAACAAATGACATAGAACTGTCCTCCCAGGAGCAGGTACAAATCAGGATGGTTGCATTACAATGTAGGATGGCTTTAGACTACATATTAGCTGCTAAGGGAGGAGTTTGTGCATTTGTTCAGGATTTTTGTTGTGTTTTCATTGCTAATAATTCCGCACTCATAGCTGAACATATAGATAACATAAGAGAGATACAACAGAGGCTGAGAGAAGTGCCTCAAGGGGTTGACTGGTCATTTGGGCTGAGAGAATGGTTAAGTGAACTTGGTACTAAGATCTTGCATGGCCTAATATTGTTTGTCATACTCATTATGTTTCTTTTCTTTGCAGTGTTTTGTTTCAAGTTGTAGCTGCAGAAGCTGTGCACCTCGACTACCCCTGACCAGGCAAGGCTCCTCCGAGAAGACACAGGCCCTCCAGACACCACCATCTACACCACACTGTATGTTACCTCTGGTGCACGTTCTACTAGCTACGAAGATATGAGCTGTGTATGTGCAGAGGAAGAAATGGTGAAGCTGTTAGAATTTAATTGCTTAAGTGTCATACAAGTTGCTGATATATGATACTTTTGTGTGAGCTCACATAAGTATCAGAGGAGGGACTGTCAAATAATGGGGGCAGATGCTATTATTTTTAAGGGGCTTTATTTTTAGTCATGTAGGCCACAGCTGATATTTTTGCTTATGTTTTATCTGTGTCTAACTGTTTTGTCTTCTATTTTGTTTGAAAACTCCTGTTATGTGCATATGTTATCTCTCATGTACAGCATTGGGCCAGGCAACCATCTGGATAACAAACAGTTAATTGCTGTGGTTTTCTCCTTGTCCAAATTAGACTCGGCTACTAATGGTTTCCTGTGCACTAGGCCAGTGTGCAGGACACCAAGCCAGGACCTTATAAGGTACAGTGTAATGCTATTTCCCTAACAGTTTGTTGAAATGGAAACTGTCTTGCTGAAATTGTTGCTCATTCTTGTAAACTGCCCAAGTACAGGAAAACGTATGTATTAGAATAGGTGTGTTGCTCAGCAACCAGATGGAGGGACCTTTAAGTCAAATATTACTGTTGGGCATATGTCTATTACGTAACCTGTTGTACTCTGTTAAAACTGAATGCTGGACTGCCTAGCTTCAGAATTTGGTGTCTGCACAATTCTCTCATGTTGATCAACTTGGTACGGGATCAATAAACAAAATCTCAACAAAGAACCTGTGTATTCCTTGACTGTGGATATTTGTGTCAGGGAAAACAACGACACCATACAAATGCCCTTTTCGGGGCAATGGGTAGGTTAGTTTTTTTTTTAGTTAGGTTTTTTATTTTTGGGGGGTATTTTTTTACGGGGGTATTAGAATAGGAATAACTTTTTATTTTGGATCATTTCGTTTGTTATTTTTTGTAATGTTAGCTTTTTTATTTTTTGTAATTTTTTTTGTAATAGATTTTTAATTTTATTTGTAATGTTAGTATTTATTATTTTCTGTAATGTTAGTTTTTTTTGTAATTTAGGTTTTTTATTTTTTGTAATTTTTTTATTTTTAAGGTAGTTAGTATATTTTTAATTTTATTTAAGTGTATTTTAATTAGGTTTATTTAGGGGGTATTAGGTTAGGGGGCTTAGTTATTCGTTTAATACTTTGTTGTGGGGGGATTGCGGTTTAGGGTTTAATAGTTTAATTAGATACTTTGCGTTGTCAGGGGTTGGCGTTTTAGGTGTTTAATTAGGTGTTTGTGTTGTGGGGGGTTTGCGGTTTAGATGTTAATAGTTTATTTAGGTGTTTGCGTTGTGGGGGGATGGCGGTTTAGTGGTTAATACATTTAATTAGTGATTGTGACATGGCAGGATGGTGGTTCCGTGGTTAATACATTTTATTAGTGATAGCGATGTGGGGGATGGCAGTTTGGGGTTAATAACTTTTATTAGTGATTGCGATGTGGGGGGATGGGTGGCGGTTTTCTTTCACATACATATTAGAAATATTTTTTTATTTGAATTTTTGAGTACAATGTCCCTTTAAAGGCACTTAGGATAGTATTTTATTGGAGAAGACAAGACAATACCCATTTTTCCTAGCAGGAAGTGCACAACTGATTTAGCTTTATTAGTTTCTTTTCATGCAATAATAAAAAAAAGGAAATGTATGTTCCGATGCTGCCCTTTCATATGGATGATAGAAATGTTTTCAGTACAGTAGGTGATTTTATGCCTGTGCTGCTCCCTCTGAAGCTGTATTGAAGCTTTTTAAATTTATGACAAGATTATATGATTATAGTGGTTTATCTGAAAATAACAGTGCTGGAGTCTGGAAACACAAGATAACTGCTGTACCAGGGATCCTGGGAAGGTATCACTTGTGTTGTCCATTTCACCACTCTGAAAATACTAGGTTATGAGCAGCATTGGCAGACTGCTATTTCTCCCTGCCTGCTCCTGAGATAATGAGGGAGGACGCTATATAATACTCACACTACTTGCCTAAGTGCAGCTTTGCCACACCCATAAGACTTTAGTCATAGAGATGTAAATGCTAAAGTTCCATGAGAGGGTGGTATTCTTTATTATTTTTCTTTAATTTATATTTTTATTGAGGTTATAAAATATACAAACAAAGGCGAGGTTACAATATAGTCTTGAACATGAGCGTGTGCCAGTATATTAGCGTAGATGTCAATAGAGTCCATCATATATATGAGGGTTCTGACAAGTGTTATAGTGTTTTTAAAAGGATTGTAAACCCACATTTTTCTTTCATGATTCAGATAGAGCATGCAATTGTAAGCAACTTTCTAATTTACTCGTATTATCAATTTTCTTCATTTTTTGGTATCTTTATTTGAAAAGCAGAAATGTATGTTTAAGAGCCGGCCCATTTTTGGTTCAGAACCTGGGTTGCACTTGCTGATTGGTTAGTTACATTTAGCCACCAATAATAATAAAGATACCAAGAGAAGGAAGAAAAATTGTTAATAGGGGGCCAATTTATCATTGCGTCAATCTCGACGCTTTTGCTGGAATCAATACGCTCGCCAGACATCGCTGGCGTAAATTTATATACAACGGCTCTATTTATTAAAAAGTCTGTCAAAAACATGCACATCAAGTACGGCGCGATGAGCATCAGACTGTTGATAAATAAGAGTCATCGATAACGCGGATATTCTGTTTTTTCCAACTTTATTTATACCATTCCATTACTGTCCATGAACAAACACATTTCTCTAAAGCTAATCTTTTATTTTTCATCTGTTATTGTCCAAGAAATAGCTAGATTTATACCCGAACAAAGAATAATATCTCATAGAAAGTTATTTTTTATTTGTTATACAAAAAATCTGATATATTATATTTTCACATAAATTAATGTGTATTTGTATTTCTAGAAATTATGATATGCCTATCTCATGATTTTTCTTTTTTTAAATGATTATTAATGCTAGAATTTGTACATATATCTTTGCACATATTTGTATATATACTGTATATATGTGTGTGTGTTATGTCAGAAATCTTTTGCAAACATATTTACATGTCCCTAAATTCCTTTTTTTGTTCTAAACAATGTTGTCTTTTATATCTCTGTGTTTATTTATAACACTATATGTATATAGTGTAAATATATAATTATTCTGAGAAAGAATAATTGCGAATATATAACATGTAATTCCGATTCCTAGCTTTAGTGTAGACAAATATTTTGCATTACTTTCAATTTACTGCTCTGCCAGCTTTTTAAAGTATACAGTGTTAACATTAGTATACATAAAACATGTGAAACAACAGAGAAAACAAAAGAACCAATAAGGACAAAGCCATGGATATAGAAGATGATATCAGCCCATCAGCATACTCATAGTGTCCAGAAACAGTCCAGAGCACACCAATACCTCCTCTTTCTTGTTTGATGCGAACAGGTAATAAGGACATTAAAGAAGGTAGGAACATATTACAGCACCATAACAACTGGAAAATGAACAATCAATAGCAGAAAATAAAAATGTTTCTGAAAACAGGATGGAGAAACTTGAGGTTGAGGCAGGAGAAAATCCTTCTGGGAAACCGTCTAGGCTGGAGGAGGATTTCGAACAGATGGCATCGATTTTGAGGAGTTATAGAAGAAACCAAATCAGTTAAAGGAGACTTTTTGAGAGGTGGATGCTGGAAATAAAAAATATATTAATAAACAAATCAAATAGAATAGAAAATACTGGGAGGGAACAGAAAGATTGCCAGGGTGGGAAAATTGTCAGGGTGCCAGGAATCAGACTGAGACGAGAAGTGCAAAAATAATCACACCTTTGTTAATAGCAAAAAATAATAAAAAGTCCACAAGTCAAATAACAAGCCAGGAGTCAAAACCAGAGCTGGTAGTCAGATGAGCTGAGTCAGGAGCCAAAGCGAATAGTCAGACAAGCCGGAATCAGGAACAAGGAAACAGCAGAGTCAGGAACAAGCCAAGGATCAGGAACCAGGAAGGACGTCAGGTAATACACAGGAACTCTCACAAACAGGAAATGAGCAGCATTCCACACAATGCACCATAGTCAGGAAGAGAGGTGAGTAAAATGGCTGCCAGCAGCACATGGCAAACAAAACAGGAAAAAACCCTGACAGTACCCTCCCCTCAACGACCCCTCCCCTGCGGGAGGACAAAAGGCTTTTTGGGGAAACGGCCATGGAAGGCACGGAGGAGGGCGAGAGCATGAACATCAGATGAGGGAACCCAAGAACGCTCCTCCGGACCGTAGCCCCTCCAGTGAACCAAATACTGTACACGGCCCCTGGACAGACAAGAGTCAATAATGCTGCTGATTTCATACTCCTCATGGTTGTCAACAAAGATAGGACGGGGACGAGGCAACACAGTGGTAAACCGATTACAAACCAATGGTTTCAAGAGGGAGACATGAAAAACATTGGAGATGCGCATAGCAGGAGGAAGGTCAAGAGCGTAGGCCACAGGATTAACCCGTTGGAGTATTCGAAAAGGACCAACATAATGGGGAGCAAATCTATTGGAAGGCATACAAAGGTTCAAGTTACGGGAGGACAGCCAAACTCTCTCACCAACCTGGTAGGAAGGTGCGGGCAGATGCCTACGATCAGCCTGGAACTTTTGGCACTGCATAGAACGATGAAGGCAATCCTGAATCTGCACCCATGTGGAACGGAGTTGGTGGAGAAGCTTCTCCAAAGCCGGAATACCCTGAGACATGAATGAATCGGGCAACAAGGATGGTTGAAACCCATAATTCGCCATGAACGGGGATAACTTGGAGGAAGCATTAATAGCACTATTACAAGCAAACTCTGCCCAAGGTAACAGTTCAGACCAATTATTGTGGTGATCTGAGACATAGCAATGGAGGAACTGTTCCAGAGCTTGATTAGACCGTTCCGCAGCCCCATTGGATTGAGGGTGATATGCGAGGAGAAGGAAAGCTGGATCCCCATGTGAGCACAAAAGGAACGCCAAAATCTGGAGACAAACTGGCTACCCCAGTCTGACACTATCTCCTTGGTAATCCATGTAAATGGAAGACCTCCCGGGCAAAAATTGAAGCAAGCTCCTGAGCGGTAGGCAGCTTCATCAAGGGAATGGAATGTGACATTTTAGAGAAACGGTCAACCACCATAAGGATAACAGTATTGCCATTGGAAACAGGGAGCTCGACAATGAAGTCCATGGAAAGATGTGTCCAAGGACGCTCACCATTAGCAATAGGTTGAAGAAGACCCACAGGAAGACGTTGAGGAGTCTTATTCTGTGCACAAACTGAGCAGGAGGCAACATACGCAGCAACATCAGAACGAAGACCTGGCCACCAGAATTGTCGAGTGACAGACCAAATCATTTGGTTCTTGCCTGGGTGACCTGCAGCTTTAGGATAGTGGTAAGTGTGCAAAAGTTTAGTTTGAAGATTCTCAGGAACAAAGCACTTACCACTAGGTTTCTCAGGAGGTGCATTAGTTTGCGCAGCCAGGATCTCCTCCCCCAAGTGAGAAGTCAAATTAGTACTTATGGTAGCCAAAATATGGTCCGAAGGTATAACAGGAGTAGGTACAGACTCCTCCTTGGACAAAGGCGAAAATTGTCGAGAGAGGGCATCAGCACTAACATTCTTACTACCAGGCAGGTAGGAGACCACATAATTAGACCGAGAAAAAATAGCGCCCATCTGGCCTGTCGGGGTGACAAACGTTTTGCTTCAGATAGATAAGTTAAATTCTTGTGGTCAGTAAGAATGTTAGTACCCTCGAGAAGATGCCTCCATTCCTTGAGTGCCAAAATTATGGCCAGTAATTCCTTGTCGCCAATTTCATAATTGCACTCCGCTGGAAACAATTTCTTAGAGAAGAAACCACACGGATGCAAGGAACCATAGGCATAGGACGTTGAGACAAGAGGGCACCTACTCAAGTCTCAGATGCATCGACCTCAAGAACGAAAAGGCAGGACAGGGTTAGGATGAGCCAGAACTGGAGCGGCAGCAAAGGCAGTCTTAAGACTATCAAAGGCCTTAATGGCAGTAGGTGACCAATGGAGAGGATCATTCTCTTTACGGGTCATGTCAGTGATAAGTTTGACCAAGGAAGAAAAGTTTTTAATAAACTTTCTATAGTAATTGGTGAACCCCAAAAACGTTGAATAGACCGAAGACCAACTGGGCGAGGCCATTGTAGAACTGCAGATAACTTGTCAGGATCCATGGAGAACCCTGCAAAGGAGATAACATAACATAGGAAGGTTACTTGAGTCTGATGGAACTCACATTTCTCGAGTTTACAAAACAGGCCATTCTCACGTAGTCTCTGAAAAACCCGTGTAACATCAGAACGATGAGCCTCAAGTGTGGGTGAGTGTATGAGGATGTCGTCTAAGTACACCACAACACACTGTTGCAACATATCTCATAGGACATCATTAATAAATTCTTGAAAACAGCAGGAGCATTACATAGGCCAAAGGGCATTACAAGATATTCATAATGCCCGCTCCTGGTGTTAAATGCTGTTTTCCATTCGTGGCCCTCCTTAATCCTAATGAGATTGTACGCTCCTCTCAAATCAAGTTTAGTAAAGACCGTAGCTCCCTTGAGGCGGTCAAAGAGTTCCATAATGAGCGGAATAGGGTAAGCATTCTTAATGGTAAAACGATTAAGACCCCTATAATCGATGCATGGTCTTTACTCGCCACCCTTTTTCTTCACAAAGAAGAAGCCAGACCTTGCAGGAGAGCAGGATTTGCGGATGATCCCCCAACGACAAAGCATTGGCAACATACTCCTCCATAGCACAATTCTCTGCAACAGACAGAGGGTACACCCGGCCCCGAGGAGGAATGGCTCCGGGTTGCAGGTCTATGGCAAAATCGTAAGACCGGTGAGGAGGCAACGTACCAGCACGCACCTTGTCAAAAACGTCTAGGAACTCTCGGTACTCCTCTGCCAATTGAGATACCGAAGAAGTGCACAAGACTTTAACTGGTTTCCGAAGACAAGTGGAAATACATTGCGGGGACCATGACAAAATTTCGGACCTGCGCCAGTCGAGACTGGGATTGTGCTTTTGGAGCCAGGGATAACCCAGAACAACCGGAAAATGCGGAGAGTTTATCACCTGGAACTGGAGGGTTTCAAAATGGAGAGTCCCAACAGCCATGGACAATGGAGTAGTTTCGTGAGTAACTAGTGTGGGCTGAAGGGGCCTGCCATCAATGGCCTCAATAACAAGCAGAACGGACCGAGGCAAAACAGGAATGGAGGGCTTTGATACAAAAGCACTGTCAATGAAATAGCCCGCAGCACCGGAGTCGACAAGAGCCTGAGTGACTATGGAAGAGTCCACCCAGGAAAGGACAACCATGTCCAAAGGTTTCTCCTTAAACTTTTCCGGGGACGAGGATAAACCACCCAAGGTCTGCCCCCGACAGGACCTTAGGTGTGATTGTTTCCCGGCCATGTAGGACAAGACTTCAAAAGGTGGCCCTGTAACCCACAATAGAGGCAGAGCCCCTCCATCCTCCTAAAGGCCCTCTCCGCCATGGAGAGACGCATGGATCCCAACTGCATTGGCTCAGCAGTACCTGGTGACTCGGGACCAGGAGGCATGGGAGGAGAGGGAGGCATGGGTGGGAATGAACACGTAGGAGACAAGCGCTCCTTGAAAGAGGGCCTCTCTCTGAGTCTGATGTCAATTAGGATCAAAAAAGACACCAATGCCTCGAGATCCTCTGGTAAATCTCTGGCAGCAACTTCGTCTTTAATCGCATCAGAGAGCCCATGAAAGAAGCTGGCAACAAGGGCTTCATTGTTCCAACCAACCTCTGCGGCAAGCGTACGGAACTCAATAGCATACTGAGCAACAGATCTTGTACCTTGCTGAATGGACATGAGTCGTTTAGCAGCAGAGGAGGAGCTAGCTGGAACATCAAATACCCTTCGAAAGGAGGCCACAAATTCAGGGTAATTTGAAATCACAGGTTTATTAGTCTCCCACAAGGGATTAGCCCAGGCAAGAGCTGTGTCAGAGAGTAACGAGATGAGAAATCCTACCTTAGCTCTGTCAGAGGGAAACGCCTGAGGTAACATCTCAAAGTAAATGCCCACCTGGTTCAAAAACCCTCTGCACTGAATAGGATCGCCTCCATATCGCTGAGGTAGAGGTGCAGAACCGGACATGCTCCTGGTAGGCATAGGTGCAGCAGCGGAAACAGGAGCAGCCATAACTTGCGGGACACTTTGATCCAAATGTGCAGTGCAAGTCAGCAGGGTTTGTAGGGCTATTGCAAATTGATCCAAGTGGTGATCCTGTACATCCATCCTGGAAATGATGGCAGGTAAAGGTGGATAATTAGCACCATCAGGATTCATGGCCTTTGCATAATCTCAGGGTGCCAGGAATCAGACTGAGACGAGAAGTGCACAAATAATCACACCTTTATTAATAGCAAAAAATAATAAAAAGTCCACAAGTCATATAACAAGCCAGGAGTCAAAACCAGAGCTGGTAGTCAGACGAGCTGAGTCAGGAGGCAAAGCGAATAGTCAGACGAGCCGGAATCAGGAACAAGGAAAACAGCAGAGTCAGGAACAAGCTAGGGATCCAGAACCAGGAAGGACGTCAGGCAGCCAGGTAATACACATGAACTCTCACAAACAGGTCTGAGACAACGCAAAGGCAAATCATACTGAACAGAGGCCCTTTAAATAATAAGTGATGACATCACAATTCTGAGACTGCATCCTGTCTCACATGGACGATGCACACCAGTCTGGCCATAAAAGGAAGTGCAGGAATGAGCAGCATCCCCCACAATGCACCATAGTCAGGAAGAGAGGTGAGTAAAATGGCTGCCAGTAGCACATGGCAAACAAAACAAGAAAAAACCCTGACAGAAAATATTCGTCTCTGTGTTTTTAATAAAATCTAGATTATAGGTAGACTAAAACTAGGATAATCAGAATTTTATTACAAGACTAGAGACTCATATTTTGCTAGTTTAAAGCAAAAAGAATTATGAGATTAAGGAAAAGCAGCGTTATTTATAGGTTTAAAATAAAATTGTCTAAAGGTAGAGTCCGAAGACCAGTCTGCTGCATTTAAAATATCTTGGATGGAAGAGGATTTTAAAAAGGCTTTAGAGGCAGAAGCTCCGGCAACGGAGTGAGCCAAAAAGGATTCTTCCACACCAGAAAGAAGCATAATCCACTTTACCCACCTGGCAAAAAAAGTAGAGGTGACAGGTTTGAAAGGAGAAACGAAGGAGATGAGAAGTTGAGAAGAAGAAGAATGATGTAAGGGTTGAGTATGAGAAAATATTCCTGTCCAACTTTCTTTCAATCGCTGGAATCCTTTAAATGGCGAGAACCCCAATCTGCAGCTTAATTGGATAAACCCAAAATAAATTCTGCTGAAATAGAGATATTCTTGTTGAGGCAAAAGTGAATGAAATTTTTTATAAGCTCTGATAGAGGTTTTGATTTTGTGCCTCTAAAACGATTTAGATAACAAACTGCCGAAAGGTTGTCCATGCGTAGGAGAACTGAAGTAAGATAGTTGGATTTGAAAAAACTTTGAATAGCAAAGGATCCCACCAAAAGTTGATGATGAAGGTTGGATTCTAGAAGGATCCATTTGCCACCTGTGATTGTGGAACCGCAACGAGCTCCCCAGCCAGAATTGCTTGCGTACGATTCTATGACGAAATCTGTAACAGAACCGAAGATTGCTTTGCCATTCCATGCCTCTATGTTTTGAATCCACTAGATGAGTTCTGGCTTCTTGGCTTCTGGAGATAAGGAGATCCGATAATGGTAAGAAAAACCTTTTTGAAGGTGAAACATTTTCAGGCGTTGAAGAGCCTGATAATGTAGAGGGGCAGGAAAGATGGCTTGAATGGAGGAGGAGAGGAGGCCGATGATACGGGCTAACAAGCAAAGGGAAAAGCAAGTTTTCTTCAAAAGAGAGGAAATCTCCTTCTTGATGTTCTTCAATTTTTCTAATGGAAGGCTTAAAGTGGAGTCTAGGGTGTTGATCTCAAATCCCAAGAAGATAATGGATTGGTACAGGAGAAGAGAAGATTTTTCTTTGTTGATTATGAATCCCAAGTTCTCCAGAAGAGAACAAGTGGTGTTCAAGTGAAGAAGAAGAGTGAAGGGAACTTGATTCATGATAAGAATGTCATCCAGATAAACTATCAGGTAGATCCCTCTAAATCTTAACCAGGCTATAACTGGTTTCAGAATTTTCGTGAATATTCACTGGGTGGATGAAAGACCGAATGGGAGGCAAGTGAATTGCCAAAGAGATTGGTTCCAGAAGAAACAAAGACATTTCCTGTGGAAAGAATGCATAGGAACTGTAAGGTAAGCATCCTTGAGGTCTAATCGGACAAGCCAATCCTTGTCCAGTAGGGAGTCCCTCAGAAGATGGATACCTTCCATCTTGAAATGTTGGTAAGTTGCATAATGATTTAGAGTTTTTAGATTGATGACTGGTCGAAACTGGCCATTTTTCTTTTTTACCAAGAAAATATTGCTTATGTAACTGTCCTTGTCTATAAAAACAGATTCTACAGCTTGTTATGAAATTAGAGAGGAAATCTCTGAATCTATTGCTTGAAGATCTGAAATTGAAAATAAAATTGGACGAGGATGAACAATTTGGATGGAAATGGAAATAAAATCTATAAGGACTCCAGAGACAGTCTGAAGAATCCAGGGATCTGATGTTATTAGACCCCAATTTGGAAGAAAATGAGCCTGTCGACCACCCATCTTTTTTAGGGAAAAGGGTGGAAGAAGAGAAATTACCTGAAGGGATTCTAAAGCGACCTTTTGATCTTTCACCTTTGGGTTTAAAGCAGGCTCTTGTGGGGAGGAAGGGGGAGACAAATTGTTGTTGCTGCTGTTGATAAAATTGGGGTCTAGAGATGAAGGGTTGGCGGCCGGGAAAACGACCCCTTCTTTTTCCGGCCCTTTAAAAAAACGGGACAAGGATTTTGGAAGAGGGTCTTTCTCACAGGGGCTTTGGTTTTGGACAAACTAGAAAAAGTTATGATATAATCACTGAGTTTTTTGAGATAAACCTCTCCATAGGGAAGTCCATTGGGGTCTGTAGATGTCTCATTGTTGGCAAAATCTGACAGTTTAGTAAAGAATGGCCCTTCTGCGTTCAAAAGCTTTAGCCATATTGGAATTGCCTGATAAAACAAAGGCTCTTTGTATATACTCTATAATAATTTGAGGATCCATTGTAGAATTATTTGGAACATAATCCTCAGCCAGTTCAAATATCTTTGACAAGGGGCCAGAAATATCTAAAAAAAAAAAAAATTTTTTTATCAGATCCTAATTTAATACTAGATCCAGGAGTACCCCGGAATTTTAAAATTTGGGGGTCAATAACAGGATTCACAGTGGAATTACCTGGGAGGGAAGGACAAGGACATTCGGCCCAAAGTTTACTACAGACCTCTTACAATAAGGGGTGCCTTAAATAAAAACCTATATATTCTGCAACACCTGAGGGGGGGAAACCACTCCGAGGGTCTGGGGTGCTTAACCTCCTCAGGTTTGAATCTGGGTTTATCAAGGGGGTTGAGAAAAACGATTTCTGAATTGTTAACAGGCAAGGATTTTTTATGTCTTTTGAATTTAATTCAATTATTAAAATCAGAGTAATCTGAATCATCATCAGAATCATATTTATATTCGTCAGAAAAATCCTCCTCGCCAGAAGAGGGGGAAATATTTTCAAAGAGCGTTTGCAGAAATCTTGATGCTTGTCTTTTTAGGCCATTTCTTTTAGAATAAGCATCAGTAAAAGTACACTCTGAGTTGTGACTCGCAACACACTCAGAAGTTCTGGGGCTGGATGACTGCCGCTAACAGTACAGGTGCTTAATGGCAATAAACTATGAGAGTGGTCTGTCTGAAGCAGACTATCAGCATTCATTTTATTGTCCATTTTCCTCATAAAGGACTGCATATAGGCCATAATATTCTGTAAAGAGGGGTCAGAATTAACTGGATTATTTTCCTCATGAGACATCTTGAGACCACAGAAAAAATGGCAAAATTAAAATAAAATCAATTTAAAATGTAATAAACTTTGGGTAAGTAAAATTTTTTAATAAAGCAGCACAACAGTATGAAAGGCTTGAATAGACGTTGTCTACAATCTGTGAAGACAGAGAAACAGTGACACACAGAGGTAGAAATGAAATATTGCTTCAGAAATGACAGGAGAAAAAAATGAACTTACAATGTTTCAAATAGTCCTGAGAGAAACCGGAATATAAAATAATACAGCCGAAACTGTTTAGACACCACCTGGAGAAGGTATTGTACTTCACTGCTAAAAGATGTCAAGGCTACTAGTGAAAGAGGCGGGAATAAAGGCGCGTGAAAGGGGGCGGAACTAAATGGCGTTGGAAGACGCACCGCACCACAAATGAGAGGAGGATACCGGCTCAAAGAAAAACTACTCGGTCAAATTAATAGCGGTTATGCAAGTAAGGAAAATAAGAAGTGACATAAGGGACACGAAAAGGACAAATAGGGGAAAATAGGAAACATATAATTCCCACAAATAAAAGAGATAGAGAAACGGCTGGAAAAGTAAAAGGGAATAAATAAAATAATAAGAAAAATAAACTTTGAATAAAAAAGAGAGAACGAAAATATATGATAAAATTTAATAAATAAAATATGACACTTTATTAGGGAGACAATGACAATACTTATCTTTTCAGAGCAGCAAAAACAAAGAGGAGGTATTGGTGCACTCTGGACTGTTTATGGATGCTGAGTACTGAGTATGCTGATTGGCTGATATAATCTTCTACATCCATGGCTTTATCCTTATTGGTTCTTTTGTTTTCTCTGTTGTTTCACATATTTTATGTTTACTAATGTTAACACTTTATACTTAAAAAAGCTGTCAGAGCAGTAAATTGAAAGTAATGCAAAATATTTGTCTCTGGTCTTGCAATAAAATCAGGGTATCATATATATTTATTTGCAATCAATGGATATTTTAAGAGCTGGGCCAGTTTTCAACTCCAATAAGAAGTTGCGTTAAACATGGTGAAAAATTAAATACATTTATCCAAAAAAGGAAGTTGGCTATATTATGTAATGTATTTATTTAATTTTTATCCCTATATCTACCAGTGCACCAAATTTAGAGCAATACTTTGCACCAAATTTGGAGCAATAATATTGTCCCCTTGCTTTGTAATGAGAGACAAAGATGTAACATAATCCATAAGTAGGGTAACATCGCTCTAATTTACTTTTATTATCTAATATGCTTCATTGTCTTGCAGCATCGAATATAACTTTTCTCTGTTTTCAGACTCCCATTGATTTCTATGACATTCACGACCTCAAGGGTGGCGGTTTGAATGATAGGTACATTGAGTCGGAATAGACGCGAGCGTACCTGTTGAATGTTTGATATAAATTGGCAAGAGGGTCCAATAGAGTCGAATGTGGTGGCTGATGATAAGTATTCCACTCAAATAACACAATCATCAATCTGCGTCAGATTGATATCACGGGAGAGTATATTACATCACAAATTTCAACATTTGACGATCTTGACGCTTTGTTAACTACGGTGGATCAACTTTGCTTCTAATTTGACGCGAGATTCCAGCGTATTATCAGTTGAAGCATTGATAAATCGGCCCCTAGGAGTAAATTAGAAAGTTGCTTAAAGGGACAGTCAACACCAAATTTTTTGTTCTTTTAAAAGATAGATAATCCCTTAATTACCCATTCCCAGTTTTGCATAACCAACACAATTATAATAATACACGTTTTACCTTTGTAATTACCTTTTATCTAAGCCTCTGCAGACTGCCCCCTTTTTTCAGTTATTTTGACAGACTTGCATTTTAGCCAATCAGTGCTCACTGCTCGGTAAATTCACGTGCATGAGCTCAATGTTATCTATATGAAAGACATAAACTAATGCCCTCTAGTGGTGAAAAACTGTCAAAATGCATTTAGATTAGAGGCGGCCTTCAAGGTCTAAGAAGTTAGCATATGAACCTCCTAGGTTTAGCTTTCAACTAAGCCAAAATTGGTGATTAAGGTAAATTGGAAAGTTGTTTAAAATTACATGTCCTATTTGAATCATATAATCCACAAAAGAAATCCAGCGAACTCGGGCTTCAAACAAGGGGTGAGTTTAATGAAGAAGTCTCCAATCAGTTAGAATCCAACACAGTGAAAAACAGAAAAATAAATGAGGGTAGTAAAATGATTATTATAAAAAGCTAGTAATTGCGCTGTGACCATCGGCTACCAGTCGGTCTTACGCGTTTCGGCTGGGAAACTTAGCCTTAATCATAGACCTCAATGTGTATCCGGTGTTCAGCCTTAAAAACCATTTTAATGAGACTCAAGGGTGAACAGCTGGCAGTCACAGCGCATTTGGTCAGAACTAACAGATTAATTAACAGAAGATTCATTTCAACATTTAAAACAGTATGATAGTGCATTTTTCTACAAATGAATATCGGAACACGCTAGAAATTATTATCTACCTTATCATTCCTTATTGTTATTTTGGCTCTGTATTAACTTGAAAATATATTAACTTGCAAAGTATTTAGCCAGCATTAGTTAAAAAGATAGTTTTTAACTAAAGCTGGCTAAATACTTTGCAAGTTAATATACATTAATGTATAGTACACATACATTAAGGGGCCAATGCAGCCACTCCTGCGGGGGACAAGCCGAAGTTAATCTGAGATCTTCAGGGAAGACGGGTGGCGCCGGGAAAGGCCGAAGCCTTCATGGGAGTTAAGTGCGCACTTTTTATTTAGCGCAACGGAACACAGCAGTGAAAAAACTAAAAACAAAAAGACACATCAACATAAGGGTAAGATGCCCTAGTATAAGCACCTTCACCTTATAAATCACTAATGCTTATTACAAAAAGTACACTGCAAATACAGCAGAGATATGCATTCTAAGACCTCTGATAATGGAATTTATAATTAAGATCTTGAAGCAGTCTGCCTCCAGCTTAACATAGTTTGCATGTTACAAACAGTATATTACTACCCAGATTCCCTGTCTATAACGGTTTTACTTCATATTGACAAGCATATATATTTGGGGAATATACAAATAAAAGCTTCCTGCTAATTAACATCTGGGGGAACATATCTTTATACAATAAAGGAGACTTTACTTATTATAGGGCCACTGGACTTCTATATCCCCTTACAGAGACAAGATCAAAGTAAAGCTGCTAAACCTGTCTGTTCAACTCCAAACATGTCCCCCAAAAAAGGCAGCTTTTTTAATAAAGGTGCAAAACCGTTAAAAGCTACACATCACACAGTCAATAGTTTTTTTTAAAACAATAGATGCAAAAGCTGACAGCCCAGCGGGCACTGATCCCTCAGAAAAAATGTCTGACCACAGTTCATCTGAATCTGAGTATGACCACACATCTGAGAATATCACCATCCCTACAGCTTTATTTAGCACAATACCTTCAAAAAAGGATTTTTCTGTTTTAGTGGCACAGGTCAAACAATGTATTAAAGAGGAGATCTCTGACCTCAAAAAGGACATTACAGAAATAGGGAACAGAGTGGGATCCCTGGAAAATACCCAAGACTCCCACGCCGAAGCTATCAATACTCTTCATCACACCATCCAACAACAAGGGGCTAATATCTCTGACCTTGAAAATAAGCTAGATGACGCTGAGAATCGCAGCAGGCGACACAACATAAGACTGCGAGGGGTACCTGAAGCTATTTTGCCTGCAGATTTGAACCAATATCTACAAAAGTTTTTTAGCACCCTAAGAAAAGAAGAAACACCATCGAAAGTTGATATCGACAGAGCTCATAGATCCCTACGTCCCAAACCACTACCTGAACAACCGCCAAGGGACATCATTGTTCGTATCACTAACTACCAAGTAAAAGAAGAACTGATGAAGCTAGCACGAGAACAACAACCTATTAGATTTGAAACTTCGGAAATACAGGTATATGCTGATCTATCCCAAAGAACTCTTTCACAGCGCAGAGAACTTAAACCACTCACAACCTATCTGAGAAGAATGAATATACCATATAGATGGGGATTTCCTTTCCACCTGGTCATACTCTGGAAGGGCAGACGCCTCACGTGCTCCTCTATCACAGATATACCATCCATATGTAAAGAGCTAGACATCCCACCTCCTCAAATTGAAGGCCAGACAGCACTTCAGGATGCCCGACACAAAGCAGGAGGATCCTCACCATTGCCTCAGAGAAAAGAGTGGAGCCAGCCTCGACAAAAGAAGGCTCAAAAGCAGATTATCAATACTCCCCTCATATCAGAGGGTAAAGGCTGATACAGAATATCTCCAGAAACATTATGTCGTGATCATCCTTTTCAACTTAAGACAGTGATCGCATGGCCCCGGTCCGGGGCAGTGAACCTATCAGGGGACAAGCATGACATCCTTCTCATCACCTGATGGGTCTGTATTTTCAACCCCTGCTTTGCGGGCGGTTGTATTATGAGAGTGTCTGCTCTTTAAAGCACAAGGTCTTGATTGTTGATTTTTATATTGAATTTTATATTGATTGCTAGTAGTTAAATGCTGTTAGTTTGCAGTTGTTTTATTGTTCTCAATCAGTTGGGAGAATTTCTCCTATAGTACAGAATACTGTTTATTGTTAGTTTATTACAAAATGTATGCTATCTTGAATCTTTTTCCCTAATTTTTTCCTACTTCTTTCTCTCTTATAACAATCGCTGTCGAATGCACTCTTATAGCAATTACTATAAAAGCTCTTTGCCAGAAGACTCCTTTACATTTACAACACCAACCTATCTCCATGTCTAAGCCAACACCACAGAACTTAGTTATCTTTACACAAAATGCAAAGGGCCTGAACTGTCCCAATAAAAGAAGGATAGCCATATCTGACTTACACAAAAGAGGAGGCCATATATTGATGATCCAAGAGACACATTTTAAATCTAAAAATATCCCCAGATATTTTTCCCCACACTATACTCAACATTTCCACAGTACTAACCAGAATAAAAAAATTAATGGAGTCAGTATATTAATCCATAAATCTATCCCCTTTGTCAAGACACAAGTTTGTCAAGACAAGGAAGGAAGATACTTATGTTTAAAGGGTCTCCTTTTCGGCAAACCAGTGACAATTGTGAATGTATATGCACCTAACTCACATCAAGTTAAATTTGTGTCTTCTTTAACAGATCTTATCACTAGAGAAGCTAAAGTCTCTCTGATAGTTGCGGGTGATTTAAATCTACCCTTAGATCCCACAATAGACTGCTCGAATCCGGATACCAGAACAAAAACTCCTAATCTTAAGACCATTTGGAAAAAACTCAAACTCCTAGGTCTCCATGACACTTGGAGATTTCTTAATCCCCAAAAAATAGACTTTACTTTTTTCTCTCACCCAAATAAAAATGACTCCAGGCTGGATTATATTTTCGTAGATCATATGGTACTCTCTCATTCTAAACATTCACAAATAATTCATACGACCTGGTCAGACCATTCCTTGGTGTCCTACACCGTTCGGTGGCCTTCAGCACCCCTCAGAACATATCAATGGAGACTAGACGAATCTATACTCCTTGATCCAGCCCTAACAAAAAACTTTTCAAAACATATAAAATCTTATTTTTCCCTAAACAATACCCCAGAGGTAGACCCAGTTACCTTATGGGAAGCCCATAAATGCACCCTTAGAGGGGAATTCATCAAGACCAAGGCGCAAATCAATAAGAAAAATAGGGAAGAAATAGAGCTTTTGGCTAGAGAGATTGCAGATCTTTATTATGCACATAAACTTAATCCTTCTGATAACACTATCTTAGAGCACCTCACTACAAAAAGAGAGAAAATGAATACTATCCTACAAATTAATGCACAAAAAAAATTACTTTTCATGCAGCAAAATTTCTACAGGGAGGGAAATAAACCGGGGAAATTACTAGCTAAAGCACTCAAGAAACAACAGCAGAGAACTTACATCCACGCTATCAACACTCCTCAGGGTACACTACTGGAAGACACGAATTCGATAGCAAAAGAGTTCAAAACTTTTTATCATAAGCTCTACAACCTTTTCCCTGAGAGAAATACTCAAACACATAGTCAGACATGCAAATTGTATCTAGATAAAATCCCCTTCCCACAAATATCCCAAGAACAACGCAAACTCTTAAACCGCCCCATTGAACCCTCTGAGGTCCAGGAAGCGATAAAATCTCTTAAGCAAAATAAAGCCCCAGGCCCAGATGGCTTCTCTGGACTTTATTACAAAACCTTTTCCAAATATTTAATACCACATCTAACTACCTTATTCAATTCAATCCCAGAGTCCATATCATTCCCAGATAATATGCTACAAGCTAATATTGCAATCATAGCAAAACCCGGTAAACCCCCAACAGTTCCTGCTAACTTCAGACCAATCTCATTGCTCAATGTAGACTTAAAATTATATGCCAAAATATTAGCTCTACGCCTCAACAGAATCTTACCAACAATAATACACCAAGATCAGGTTGGCTTTGTGCCTCATAGAGAGGCGAAAGACAACACAGTCAAAGTCCTCAACCTCTTAGACCATGTTACACAACATAAAATCCCAACTATCTTTCTATCTACTGACGCCGAAAAGGCATTTGACAGACTAGACTGGACATACTTACACGAGACCCTACGACGCTTTAACTTCCCAGACCTTTTTATCCAAAAAATCCTAGCCCTTTACACTACCCCATCAGCTCAGATCAAAATCAATGGAGACCTCTCGGAACCCTTTGAAATACGAAATGGATCAAGACAGGGATGCCCTCTCTCCCCGCTACTCTTCATATTATCCCTAGAACCACTGGCAATTAAGATAAGAACAAACCCCTATATCCAAGGAATCAATATCAACAATCAGTCTCATAAATTAGCTATGTTTGCAGACGACATACTCCTGACATTGACAGACCCATTGACCTCAATAGACCGAGCTATTTTTGAGTTAACTCAATTCGGGACAATATCGAATTTTTTGATAAATATGACAAAGTCTGAATATTTGCCCATCAATCTCCCCCCCAGCGCTCTGGAAAATTTAAAAATATCATGTCCCCTTAAACAACAGACAAAATTTCTAAAATATCTTGGTATTCATATAACTCAAAACAGCACAGACTTACGCAAATATAATTATGGCAATTTAATATCAGAGTTTAAGACTCTCACATCAACCTGGCTCCCAAAAAATATATCCTGGTTAGGAAGAATACATGCAGTAAAAATGATGCTACTACCGAAAGCTCTGTACATTCTTCAAACAGTACCAATTTCAGGCACTCAAAAAGACTTGGCCACCCTACAAAAAATTATAAATGATTACATTTGGCGACGCAGACCTCCGCGGATCAATAAAACCACACTTTTCAAACACCCAACAGAAGGAGGATTGGGTGTACCACATCTCCACTCATACAAATTAGCTGTATCCTTGCAGAGAATCTCTGACTGGTGCAGGTCTGAAAGATCCGACATCAAGGGATGGCTCCAAGTCGAAAATGCAATGACAACCACACATAATCTAAATTCTATTTGCTGGAATCCAGCATTTTTTCATAAACACACCATTTCCACATCCTCCATAACCAACGAAACCTGGTCTGACTGGAAGTTATTAAGCAAATCACCCAATAAGATCTCTTCCAAATACTCACCACTCACTACCCTCATAAACAATCCGGAATTCCCTCCGGGAAGTCATCAAAATTATCCACTCCCCCCAGACACCTCAAGTTCCCTTCCTGTATACTCACTAACAGAAAATAGGAATATAAAAGATAAAAACCTACATGACTCTATGCAACACCCGTTTTTATCTTCCTGGTTGAGAAGCCACCAAATAAGACACTATATATTTTCACACAAATTTAAAAAAGAACTCTTGCGACCCCTCACGAGTTTTGAACATCTTTGTATAACCACTGGCCTAACAAAGGGGGTGATATCTAAGCTTTACAAGATCACCCTATCCAATGCATTTCCCCATCTCCCATCCTACACTAGCAAGTGGGACAATGAACTTAAAGTAACTACCACCCCAAAGACTTGGCACCGTAGATTTGAGTGTCTGTCACACTCAGCCCACTCGACACAAGCAAAAGAAACCAATATTAAAATCATGACAAGGTGGTATCTAACGCCAGCTAGGATAAAATATATGTTCAAAAAATCTTCGGGCATGTGCTGGAGAGGCTGCACTCAGGTTGGTAATCTCTCACACATTTGGTGGGACTGCAAATTCATAAAACCTTTCTGGGTGGGTTTCTTTCAGAGTATTAACATAATCCTGGGAACAAACATACCGCCCAATCTAGAAATAGCAATACTCAACCACACTCCAAACATCACATGTAAAATTAGAAAGCAGCTCTTTCAAATTCTACTTAATGCAGCCAACCAGTTAATCCCGAAGTGGTGGAAGTCCAATCGAACACCTACCTTACTGGAATGGAGAAATTTAGTAAACAAGAACATGCTGATGGAAAGATTCCATTACCTTAAACAGGGACAGATGTCAATATATCATGACATGCAGTTTTTGTGGGAATCTTATAACTATGTTGCTTAAATTCTTTAATCGGGCTACACAACACATGTATCATGCTTTTATATTAGATAGAATATTACGCTTCATAGAGTGCAAGATTCTTGAAACTTTCTTTTCCTCTCCTTTTCTTCTTCACCCTTACCCTGTATTCTACCCCATATTTGTTTTAGATTAATCTTTAATAAAACTGTTTTGGTTACAATATGTGTAAATAGTATGTGCGGGAATTGCCGTAACCCAAACAGACTTTTACCTTACCTAAGAGACTACATCTCAGGTCCCCTCAAACACAAGAAATGGGGGTTTTCTAGCTAGATTTTCCAACTGTGCACTAATCTTAGAATACCTCAAAACTTAAGCACATATGCAAAAACAACATATCTCAGCGGACCTGGGAAAGCAACAAGATGGGAATGTCTAAGGGTCGGGGATTTCGATGTTATGTTGATTCACTATTTGTAACCAGATATATTCTTTATATGTTGTAATCTCTCCTTTATTTGAAAATAAAAATTGAAAAAAAAAAAAAAAGATAGTTTCCAAATTGAATTTATTTTCCTCAATCTTTAACTCATCTCTTATTTTCTATTTATAAAGCATCAAAAAGAAAATAAGTTTTAATCTTTATTCATTAGTATTTCAAGTTTATAACAAATTTTAAATTTTAAATTTAAAGTCCACTTAGACAGACTGCATGGTTTCATCTGAATATAAGGAACATCAGTGATGAAGAATGCACAACCCACATGTTATGGTCTAGTTAATATATACATCAGTGATGAAGAGTATAAATCCCAGACAATATAGTCTAGACAATAGAAACATATATTTGAATCATGAAAGTTTTTTTGGACTTGACTGTCCCTTTAAAATTGCATGCTATCTAAATCATGAAAACAAAACATTTGGGTTTACTATCCCTTAAAGTTTAAGCAGCATACTAGTAAAGAATTCAACAATACACATTGTGTATAATATAACATAAATATAGGATAAACACTCCTGGATATATGCCCATCAATTTGTAAATAAGTAACATACAGTATATAATCAACTTTGAACCTCTTTTATATTAGAATCTGGATAGTTCCCATTTTAATTAATGGCCACTCAAGGACCATGAACATTAAGGGGTCTATTTAACAAGGGCCGAATGGCCCCTGTTCCCCTTAGTTAAGAAGCAGCGGTCTTAAGTCTAATACTCATAATCTTAGGGGTCTATTTATATATGTGAGGGTACACCCCCTTCTAGCGGCCGATTGGCCGCAAATCTGCAGGGGGGCGGTATTGCACCAGCAGTTCACAAGAACTGTTGATGCAATGATAAATGCAGACAGTGTATGCTGTCGGCATTTATCGATGTGCGGCGGACATGGTTCGCTATAGCGGATCATGTCTGTCCTCACAAGTATAAATAGACCCCTAAGAGTATGAGTAGTTGGGAATAATATTATCAAGTGTAAGGGGATAAGGGATACATTTAAAGTCTGTGATAAAACAAGTATATGAAGGATTCAGGAATATAGGACATCTATGGGATACATTTTCCTATGTTTACTAAGTAAACTATGGGGGTGGGGGGAGAGCCAACAGCCCAGAAGGGAGAATATATAAGCAACCTTAGATGTAAGACACAGAACTATATGGGCCTGTCAATAGTGAAATACCCAAACACGATAAGTGGGGGGAGAGGGTGGTATTCTTTATATAGAGTGGTTTATGAATACACCACTGCCATATAAGGAAAGGTTTTAAAGAGATATTGTAGGGTCAAAATAAAATGTTATATTATATTAAAGCATTTTATTTTTAAACAAATTACTTTCTTTACTGTGTGTGAAATATCAGCAAAGGGTTTTAAATATACATAAATCGGTGCTCCTTTGCCACTCCAGATGATGAAATGGCTGGTGAGGAAATGAGAAGGGGCATATATGTGTATGCACCACTCAACTGGCTGTATTATCATCTGGAGCAGAATAGGAATGTTCCAGGAGAGCAACTTTAACAAAGTGGTTGAACCTTTTTGAAGAATTTTACCACATAATACAATAAGCAAACTTGTTTTAAAAAAATAAAAAATGCAGTAACCAGCCTTTTCATTTTATGATAAAATCAGATCATTTCCCTCTTACTCTATGCTGTGAAATACTAAAATCCATAATGATGTGCCTTATGTACCAGTCCAGTTTAAATGATTAAATTCCACTCTGTTATAGAAGTTCAGGCTGGTAACAATGCCCCTAGAATTTATTCCTAAGATTCAAAAGATATTTGAACTCAAAAAAAATAAAAAGAGTAAAAAAAACCCATAGGCGTTATACATCTTATGAGTACCATAATATACATTTAGAGGCCTATTTATGAAATGTCTGTCGGACCTGATCCGACAGTGCAGATCAGGTCCGACAGACATCGCTGAATACGGAGAGCAATACGCTCTCTGTATTCAGCATTGCACCAGCAACTCACAAGAGCTGCTGGTGCAACGCCGCCCCCTGCAGACTCGCGGCCAAAGGGCCACCAGCAGGGGGTGTCAATCAACCCGATCGTACTCGATCAGGTTGAATTCCGGCGATTCCTGTCCGCCTCATCAGAGCAGGTGTACGGAGCTTGATAGATAGGCCCCTTAGAGTCAACTGTCTCAGGGCTAGGTTACGAGTAGTGTGCGTATAACAAGTTCAATGTAAATGCATTAGCTTGAGTGTATTTGAATTTAGTGCGCACCTGGATAGCGCAACTTCAGAGCTCTGGTTATCTGTTACGTGAAACAAAAAAGTTGCACAAAACACATACTTTTTTAAAAAAAAACAATTCTACAGAGAGAGTTACACAATTGATGTGGACAAGGTACTGAAATTCTATTTGCAAGCCACTAAAGAATTCTGTCAGTCTTCAAGCTTATTTGTTTTGTTTTCAAGCAAACATAAGGGCCCCAAGGCCAAATCTGTTTCCATAGCTTCCTGTTTACAGAGTCTGCTTTCTTGGAGGTGGGACAGACTCCGCCTTTACGTTCTGTGTGTACTTCTTGGGCCTTCAAGAATGAGGCTTTAGTAGATCACATTTGCAAGGCTGCAACTTTGTCATCCTTGCATACTTTTATTAAATGTAATCATTTTGATGAGTTTTCCTTGGCAAGGCAGCTTTTGGCAGGAAGGTTCTTCAGGCTGTAGTGTCTGGTAAATATGTGCTTGCCCTTCCTTTTTTGTCCCACACATTTTTTGTGGACTCTACCTCTTTGGTATTAGTTCCCAACAGTAAGGAATCTTGGACTCTCACCACCTTAAGAAAGAAAACATAATTTATTCTTGCCTGAAAAATGTATTTCTTTCTTGGTAGCGAGAGCTCATGGACCAACCTATTTTTTTTCTAGTTGACACCAGTTTAATTTACACTTCTTTACCCTACTGTCGTTCCTACTTTCTTTCTACTGCTTCTTAGCAACACAAAAGACTGGCAGGTACAGGGAAGTAGGAAGGATATTAAAGCTCAACTGTAAGTAATCATGGACTCTCATCACCAAGAAAGAAATTCATTTATAAGGTAAGAATACATTATGTTTTGCAAGAGAAAATACAAACATGCTGTGTACCAAATACATTTACCTAGTTTGCAAGAGGCAAACCTCCCTTTCTTTGAATCCTTTGTGTATAAAGATAGTAAGGGATATGCAGTGTTAGTGGGCATGGCAAGTAATATATCCAGAGTGAACTACTTGCACTGATACACCTGGAGATACCTTGACATTTGCAGAATATCTTGTTGAAGCTTTTTTTGCTTTTAAATATTTGTTAACAGGAGTGGCACGCTAACTGTTGCAATGAGGCGTTTATCCCGACTGTTTGCACGCATCGGAAGTAGCGCCTGTATTACAAGTTAAAAGTAAACAATTGAATTTAACGTTCGTTGGGATAGCACAACTTTAGAGATCTGGTTAACTGTTACGCTCGACTAAAAAGTTGCACAAAACACATGAAAATTATATTTAAAAGTACAGTTACACTCATCAGAACACTAATAAAAAATATTAAAACAAAAATTGCAATAAAAAGGGTTCAAATATAAGAGGCCACAGGTGTTAGAAAAAGTAAGAGCTGCAAAGACCTTTAACATAGAGGTACATACATATACATGTCTAAAGATGTTTATATGTGAGTTTACATATGTGTTTATGTATTTATATGTGCATATGTGTATATATGTATTTACAGACAAATAAACACATAAATATATATGTATACATATATAGGCATTGAAGCACTTTGCAGTCAAGTAGCTGAAAACATGTCAAATCATATTTATTTAATATTCATATTTAATGAAGTGTTTAACTATGTATTTACTGTAAATATTTCCTATTCCAGTGTTCTTCACATAGGGGAATATGTTCTAAGTATTCTTAAATAGATATTCCTATAAATATCTGTATAAATCTATACCTATAAATAATATACACTGTATATACTGTATATGTATAGATATATATTTTACAAAAAACATGTTATATATATATATATATATATATATATATGTGTGTGTATTTATGAATAAATAGAACATTGTCGAGTTAACACCCTTACTTGTGCAGATTTGTGCGTAAGTAAGGGTGTTAACTTTTTTTCCACTTTTCGTGCTCCATTGACTTCTATGAGGTACATTATACATTAACACGGTTGTGATATTCGAAGATTGGCTAACATGATGTGCGCAAGCGAAAACTTTTTACTTTTAACTTGTAATACGCTCGCTACCCGATGCATGCAAAAAGCTGAAGTCTAGGAAAGTTAATGTTCAACGTCAAACTACCTCTAAACTCGTACTGTAGCCCACAGTGTGTTAATGAACATGGACAAAAAAAAGATATCAATCATAATCTACTGTCCAATCTTTTTCGGCACATCTTTGGCTGCTGATAGGGATTTTGAGTTTGAGCTGATTTACAATCCCTTGCAGAAAAAAAGTCCCTATACTTAACATAGGACAGTCCTGTACTTCATGAACACAATCCATTTTCGCAATATTTTTCAATCGGTTTCTGTACTTGATAAAATGCAAAACTGTCCTCTTCAACATGTTTGTGATTATTCCAAGAATATTTGAAATTAAGCAATTATTTTGTGCATGTGTAATACATACAGAAATGACCAATGATGCTATTTTGTATGTACAAATGAATATATCGTCTAGATTCATTAGACCTCACTGCATTGCTTTTTAGTGGGTGCTCCTATCATTTAAAAATGTATATATATTTAATAGCCATACTTGATATCTCATACAACAAACTAACACCAAGATGATAAATGCTGCGGTACGGCTTTACCGCTGTAAAATTGTCCATTGATTGTCCATTGATATGCAGGTCTCCCGTATTACAAGTTGCGGCGGTACAGCTATACCGCTAACATTTTAGCCTTTACGCAACTCTCAATTCTGCACTCAAAAAATGACTTTTGAGTGTGGACTTTTGAGGTCTCCCATATTAAAGGTTGTGTAGTCTGGCTATAACGCTAGCTTATACCGCCGTGATCCATTCCGTGATCTGAGACCAGTAGTTATGGATTTTGCAAAACAAAAAGTTTCACAAAACTCATAACAAAAATGTTACAAAGTACACTTACACCCATAAACTACACTATTAACCCCTAAACCGCCACCCCCGCATCGCAAATACTATAATAAACCTATAAACCCTTAAACCGCTGAACCTCCACATTGCTACTAATATTATAAACCTATTAATCCCTAAACCGCCAGCCCCCCACATCGCTACTACTATAATAAATCTATTAACCCCTAAAACGCCGGCCCACACATCACAACTACTATAATAAACTTATTAACACCTAAACCGCCGGCCCCCCACATCGCCAACACTAAATTAAACCTATTAACCCCTAAACCTTACACCCTCCTAACTTTAAATTAAGCTTACAATATAACTACCTTAAAATAAATAAAAACTGTGAAATAAAAAAACTAAGATTGAACTTTAAATTAAGCTAACATTACTATTTTAAAAAATTAAAATAAATGAAAAATAAAAAACCTAAGTTACAAAATTAAAAAATCCTAACACTACAAAAAAAAATTAAAAAACCTAACATTACAAAAAAAAACAAACACTAAAATTATGAAAATTAAAAAAATTCTTACATTACAAAAAAACCCACTAACATTACAAAAAATAAAACAAAAAACTAACGGCTAGATTACGAGTCTTGCGTTAGCCTTAAAAAGCAGCGTTGAGAGGTCCCAACACTGCTTTTTAATGCCCACTGGTATTACGAGTCTGGCAGGTGCAGGCGTACCGCTCACTTTTCTTCCGCGACTCGAGCTTACCGCAAATCCCCTTACGTAAATTGCGTATCCTATCTTTTTAATGGGATTTGCCTAACGCAGTATTACGAGTCTTGGAAGAAGTGTTCTTCACATCTTGAAGACCCTCTCCTGTCAAGACTCCTACCGCATTTAAAAGTCAGTAGTTAAGAGTTTTATGGGCTAACGCCGTAACATAAAACTCTTAACTAAAGTGCAAAAAAGTAAACTAACACACTAAACACTAAACCGAGCCCCACCACCACATCGGAAACACTTAAATAACGTTTTTAACCCCTAATCTGCCGACCGGACATCGCAGTCACTAATAAATATATTAACCCCTAAACCGCTGCACTCCCGCCTCACAAACACTAGTGAAATTTTATTAACCCCTAATCTGCCGTTCATAACATCGCCGACACCTACCTACATTTATTAACCCCTAATCTGCCACCCCCAACGTCGCCGCTACTATATTAAATTTATTAACCCCTAAACCTAAGTCTAAACCTAAGTCTAACACCCCACCTAACTTAAATATAATTTAAATAAAATGAAATAAAATTACTACAATTAAATAAATTATTCCTATTTAAAACTAAATACTTACCTGTAAAATAAACCATAAGATAGCTATAATATAACTAATAGTTACATTTGTATCTATCTTAGGGTTTATATTTATTTTACAGGCAACTTTGTATTTATTTTAACTAGGTACAATAGTTATTAAATAGTTATTTAATAACTTCCTAGTTAAAATAAAGACAAATATACCTGTAAAATAAATCCTAACCTAAGTTACAATAACACCTACACTATAATTAAATAAATTACCTAAACTAATTACAATTAAATACAATAAAATTAAATAAACTAAAGTACAAAAAAACAAACACTAAATTACAGAAAATAAAAAAATAATTACAAGAATTTTAAACTAATTACACCTAATCTAACCCCCCAATAAAATAAAAAAGCCCCCCAAAATAATAAAATTCCCTACCCTATACTAAATTACAAACAGCCCTTAAAAGTTCCTTTTGCGGGGCATTGCCCCAAAGTAATCAGCTCTTTTACCTGTAAAAAAAAATACAATACCCCCCAACATTAAAACCCACCACCCACACACCCAACCGTACTCTAAAACCCACCCAATCCCCCCTTAATAAAACCTAACACTACCCCCTTGAAGATCACCCAACCTTGAGCCGTCTTCACCCAGCCGGGCACAAGTGGTCCTCCAGAGGGGCAGAAGTCTTCATCCGATCCGGGCAGAAGAGGACCTCCAGATGAGCAGAAGTCTTCATCCAGGCGGCATCTTCTATCTTCATCCATCCGGAGCGGAGCGGGTCCATCTGGAAGCCAGCCGACGCGGAACATCCTCATCTTTTTCCGACGTCTCCCGACGAATGAAGGTTCCTTTAAATGATGTCATCCAAGATGGCATCCCTTGAATTCCGATTGGCTGATAGGATTCTATCAGCCAATCGGAATTAAGGTAGAAAAAATCCTATTGGTTGATTGGATCAGCCAATAGGATTGAGCTTGCATTCTATTGGCTGTTCAAATCAGCCAGTAGAATGCAAGCTCAATTTGTGTCGGCGATGTTACGGATGACAGATTAGGGGTTAATAAAATGGGTGTGTGGGTGGTGGGTTTTAATGTTGGGGGGGTATTGTATTTTTTTTTTACAGGTAAAAGAGCTGATTACTTTGGGGCAATGCCCCGCAAAAGGCCCTTTTAAGGGCTATTTGTAATTTAGTATAGGGTAGGGCTTTTTATTATTTTGGGGGGCTTTTTTATTTTATTAGGGGGATTAGATTAGGTGTAATTAGTTTAAAATTCTTGTAATTATTTTTTTATTTTCTGTAATTTAGTGTTTGTTTTTTTTGTACTTTAGTTTATTTAATTTAATTGTATTTAATTGTAGTTAGTTTAGGTAATTAATTTAATGATAGTGTAGTGTTAGATGTAATTGTAATTTAGGTTAGGATTTATTTTACAGGTATATTTGTCTTTATTTTAACTAGGAAGTTATTAAATAGTTAATAACTAGTTAATAACTATTGTACCTAGTTAAAATAAATACAAAGTTGCCTGTAAAATAAAAATAAACCCTAAACTAGCTACAATGTAACTATTAGTTATATTGTAGCTAGCTTAGGGTTTATTTTATAGGTAAGTATTTAGTTTTAAATAGGAATAATGTATTTAATTGTAGTAATTTTATTTTGTTTTATTTAAATTATATTTAAGTTGGGGGGGTGTTAGACTTAGGTTTAGAGTTAGGTTTAGGGGTTAATAAATTTAATATAGTAGCGGCGACGATGGGGGCGGCAGATTAGGGGATAATAATATAATGTAGGTGGCGACGATGTCGGGGGCGGCAGATTAGGGGTTAATAAGTGTAATATTAGGGGTGTTTAGACTCGGGGTTCATGTTAGGGTGTTAGGTGTAGACATAACTTTTGTTTCCCCATAGGAATCAATGGGGCTGCGTTAGAAGCTGAACGCTGCTTTTTTGCAGGTGTTAGGTTTTTTTTCAGCTGATTCTGCCCCATTTATTCCTATGGGGAAATTGTGCAATGGCACGTTTAGCCAGCTCACCGCTACCGTAAGCAACGCTGGTATTGAGGTGAGATGTGGAGCTAAATTTTGCTCTACGCTCACCTTTTTGCGGCTAACGCCGGGTTTAAAAAAATCTCTAATACCAGCGTTGTCTTAAGTGAGCGGTGAAAAAAAACTGCTTGTTAGCAACGCACCCCTGTTACCGCAAAACTCGTAATCTCGGTGTAAGATTACAATAGAAAATAAACAAAGTTATCCAAAATAATAAAAATTAAATCTAATCTATTACCCCTATAAAAACAAAAAAACAACCCCCCCAAAAAAACCCTAATCAATAAACTACCAATAGCCCTTAAAAGGGCCTTTTGTAGGGCTTTTCCATAAGTTAAACAGCTCTTTTACCTACAAAAATTACAAAGTCCCCCCTAACAGTGAAGTCTAAAAAAAACCTAAGCTACCCATTGACCCTAAAGGGGCATTTGTATGGGCAAGCTCTTTTGCGCCCATAAAAAAAAAGTCATAATCTAAAAAAAAAACCAGCACAAAATATACACAATGAACCTAACACTAACCCTAGAAAATGTACTCACAGTTCCTGAAGTCCGGACATCAATCTTCATCCAGGTGGCGAGAAGTCTTCTTCATCCAGGTGGCGACATCTTCATCCATCATAGGGGCATCTTCTATCTTCATCCCAGTGGCGCAGAGCTGTTGCAGCACGAAGCTGACCAGGACCGGCGGCGACAACGACTACATCCAGCGTGGAGCCTCCTCTTCATGCGATCCCGCCGTACAATGAAGCTTGACTGCAAGGTACCTCTTTTATATTGGGGTACCGTTGCATTCCCATTGGCTGAAAAATTCAAACAGCCAATAGAAATAAAGTAGCTCTCATCCTATTGGCTGATTTGAATTTTTTAGCCAATAGGAATGCAATGGTACCCCAATATAAAAGGGGTACTTTGCACTCAAGCTTCAGTGTACGGTAGAGATCGCATGAAGAGGAGGCTGGATGTCATTGTCGCCACTGGTCCTGGTCAGCTCCGCTCCGCCATGGCTCCGCTTCACCGGGATGAAGATAGAATTTGCCCCGCGATGGATGAAGATGTCTCGTCTGGATGAAGACTTCTCGCTGCCTGGATGAAGATGGATGTTCGGACTTCAGGAACTGTGAGTACATTATCTTGGGCAATGGGTAACTTAGGTTTTTTTTAGACTTTGTTTATTTTTTATTTGGGGGGTTGGTTGAGTGAGTGAGGTGTTTTACTGTTAGGATGGACTTTGTAATAGGTAAAAGAGCTGTTTAACTTAGGGCAATGCCTAAAAAAGGCCCTTTTGTTATTCTTATTGTACATGTACATTGTTTTGCATGAGTGTCTTATGCACCATCAACAAGGGAAGCATTTGTCATGACACCACAAACCCAAAACTGATATAAGCAACTACAAGTAGGGCCCAGGACAATGTGTGAGTGTCCCTGCAGCACACTGAGGCTCTGCCAAGAAATTTAAAAAAGTGCGCTTGTTATTTTTTTATAGTAAAGATTACTTTATAGACATGCATTTTAGGCTACAAGTGCAATGGGTGTTAAAAGTTATAATAATGCATTTATAAAATGATGGTTCCAATTATTATGTGGGAAACTATAAAATCCATTACTTGGTCAATGTGAAAATGGCAATATATTGACTTATATAATAAAATAAGCCAAAAATAAATCAATTCACCCTTGATACACATTAACTGAGAGTCCTCTTTCAAATTAAAGGTAACAGGACCCATTATTTTTGTCATGGTTAATGTGAAAACAGCAATAGTTGAACTCAATATACTGTACATAAAGTTTAAAATAACAAAAAAGCAGTGCACTGAAATGCCCTCTCCTATCTCTTCCTGTGTCTCTTTTCTCCCCCTTCCCCTACTTCTCTTTGAGGGGCTGATATTCAAAACCTTGCAGGCATGGAGAGAAATCACGCAAAATCTTTGTTTTGTTTTTAGACCTATTGTAATGTAGGAGTCTCTGTTTCATATAAAGAACACTACATAGTAACATAAACATTTCTCAAGGTAAAAGTACCGACAAGACTTCTTAGATCATCTTGTTTGAGCAGCAAGGTTCTGAATATCAGGCCCTTAGGGTCTAATGATCAAAACCTTGGTGAAACGTGAAAAACCACGTCAACATTCACAGGTGCTGCCCTCAGGGAATTATCTAAAAAAAGGGTCTGTCCCTACAAGTTGTGAGATGTCTCCAATAATAGATTTTTGCACAAAAATATTGTAACAATTTTTAATGTAATTAAACAATACAGTTTTTCGAGTATAATTGTATTTAAATATTTAATTAATTCATTTTTTAGATAATCCAGCCCTTACTCTCTCAAAAGAGATTATGGATAAATAACTTTTAAATATATTGGTTATTCTATAAATATAATTATAATTTTGTTTACACTTTTGCTGTCAAAAAGAGTCTATCTTATGAAATCTACAAGTATTCAATGTGAGCAAATCAATTTATTGGAAAAATAATATAAATAATAAAATGTAATGTTACTACTGTGAATGAATATATTTTGATGTGCCATATATTGAAGTTCAGTTAAATTTAATGAGAGACGGAATACATAGATAAAAGTGAGATATTATGCATAAATGCAAAATCTCTATATAGCACACAATATGGCGGAAAATTTACTGCATTGCAATAAAACAAAACTATCCAATAATTACATTCGTTTATGTACCTGAAGTCAGCAAAATGCTAAATAAAAATTTTCTTTCATACTCTGTGTGCAGTACTCTCTAATAAAAATGGAATTGTGTTCATTAAATATTTATGTGACTTTTTTCACTGTAACATTGTTAGATTGAGAAAAAGAACAGGAAATGGATCCTAAACAGTAACATTATTTTTTGTTTGAGATAGAAACTCTGTTGTATTTAAAGTGTTGTGATATCCAAAGGTTGAAGCACTTTAACATGATACAGCATATCTGTAAAAAGCTGACTTGAAAATATCACATGAACATCTCAATGTAAGAAATGAAGATATTTAGCACAATTTCATCAGTAGCCACATCCCATTGTAAAGGGAGTTTACATTGTGACATAAAAGAAGTAGGTGGAATATGTAAGAATTTTTTACTTTGATTTTTACAGTTGGCCCCTCTGCATTGCACCTCTTTTATTGGTTATTACTGAGTTACCTTCAGGGGGCCAAACAAAAAGTTTTGCACCAGGGCCTTCTGTTGAGTAGGTCTGCTTCTATTAGTATAACTTTGTATTGAGACACCTTGCAGGATGGTAATGGACAAAATAGGCATAAAGGGGCATGCATACAAAATATCTTTCATTAAAGCCAGTTAAAAATTAAAACATATGAAAGCGTTAGCTAAGTTTAAAAAAAAAAAAAAAAAAAAGTTTGACGCATTTTAGCATTGGCCTTAATAATAGACCATAATTCATTTAACAAGGTGCAACCTTAAATACATCTAATTTATTAGCCAAATTAGTATTTTGACCAAATCATAATTTTTATGCATATTTTCCAACTCCAAGCTGTATAAACTTGAATGCTTATTGGATTTAAGCATAGCAGGTGATGTGCATTTGTGTAATGAGGGAGGGTGTGGCCTTAAGAGAACAACACCCTATATCAAGGTGTGCCCTAATTATTAGGCAGCTTCTTTTCCACAGACAAAATGGGCCAAAACAGAGATTTAACTGACTCTGAAAAAGCAAAAATTGTAAAAAGTCTTTCAGAGGGATGCATCACTCTTGAAATTGCTAAGATATTGGGCCATGATCACAAAACCAGCAAACGTTTTGTTGCAAAGGATCGCATGAAACTTGTTGAGAAAAAAAGACGCACATTAACTGCCAAAGATTTGAGAAGAATCAAACGTGAAGCTACCAGGAACCCATTATCCTCCAGTACTGTCATATTCCAGAACTGCAACCTACCTGGAGTGCTGCCCAGAAGTACAAGGTGTTCAGTGTTCAGAGACATGGCCAAGGTAAGGAAGGCTGAAACCCGTTCACTACTGAACAAGACACATAATTTGAAATGTCAAGACTGGGCCAAGAAATATCTGAAGACAGATTTTACAAAGGTTTTATGGACTGATGAGATGAAAGTGACTCTTGACAAACCAGATGGATGGGCCCATTGCTGGATCAGTAATGGGCACAGAGCTCCACTTTGATGCAGATACCAGCAAGGTGGAGGTGGGGTACTGGTATTGACTGGTATTATTAAGGATGAGCTAGTTGGACCTTTTCGGGTTGAACACTCAAAATCAACTCCCAAACCTACTGCCAGTTTTTAGAAGACACTTTCTTCAAGCAGTGGTACAGGAAAAAGCCTGCAGCTTTCAAGAAGACCATGATATGTAAGCAGGACAGTGCTCCATCGCGTGCATCAAAGTACTTCACTGCGTGGCGAGCCAGTAAAGGCCTTTAAGATGAAAGAATAATGACATGGCCCTCTTCCTCACCTGACCTAAACCCTATTGAGAACTTGTGGGCCCTTCTTAAATGGGAGATTTACAGTGAAGGAAAACAGTACACCTCTCTGAACAGTGCTGGGAGGCTGTGGTGGCTGCTGCACAAAAAGTTGATCATCAACAGTTCAAGAAACAGACTCCATGGATGGACGGCGCATGACTGTTATTGAAAAGAAGAGTGGCTATATTGGTCACTGATTTTCTTATTGGAAATGTCAGAAATGTTTATTTGTAAATTGTGAGTTGTTTGTTTATTATTTTCACATTAACAGATGAAAATAAACAAGTGAGATGGGAAAATTTTCATTTACTTGCATAATAATTCTTTATATTAATAGTTACCCAATAATTGTGCACAGATAGATATTCTCCTAAGAAAGCCAAAACCTCACTTTTACTTTCTTAAATATTCCGGTTTGAGGTTTATTAACATTTTGGATTGACTGAGATGACTGTAGCTGTTCAATAATGAAATGAATCCTCAAAAATACAAGTTGCCTAATAATTGTGCACACAGTGTATATATACACTCACCGAGTCACCGGCCACTTTATTAGGTACACCTTGCTAGTACTGGGTTGGACCCCCTTTTGCCTTCAGAACTGCCTTAATTCTTCATGGCATAGATTCAACAAGGTATTGGAAACATTCCTCAGAGATTTAGTCCATATTGACATGATAGCATCACACAGTTGCTGCAGATTTGTCGACTGCACATCCCAAAGGTGCTCTATTGGATTGAGATCTCGTGACTGTGGAGGACATTGGAGTACAGTGAACTCATTGTCATATTCAAGAAACCAGTTTGAGATGATTTGAGCTTTGTGACATTGTGCATGATCCTGCTGGAAGTAGCCATCAGAAGATGGATACACTGTAGTCATAAAGGGATGGACATGGTCAGCAACAATACTCAAGTAGGCAGTGGCATTTAAACGATGCTCATTTGGTACTAAGGGGCCCAAAGTGTGCCAAGAAAATATCCCCCACACCATTACACCACCATGACCAGCCTGAACCGTTGATACAAGATAGGATGGATCCCTGCATTCATTTTGTTTACACCAAATTCTGACCCTACCATCTGAATGTCGCAGCTGACATTGAATTTCATCTGACCAGGCAATGTTTTTCCAATCTTCTATTGTCCAATTTTGGTAAACCTGTTCAAATTGTAGCCTCAGTTTATGACATGGTATAAACTAATAATGTGCTGCATATAGATACTCTAGATGTCATAGACCTCAGCATCAGTGAGTACACACACACACCCTGCACGTTTGGGCAAGACGGCTGATGTGTATGATTGAGTTGAGACAGAGTTGCTTACAAGCAAGTGAACAAACAAACTAAGGATTCATATTTGTATAGCCAAATAGCAAAGTCAATTAAAATCACAAGGGTACTGCTACACATTGGTGATCAAAAAGGCAAGAACAGCCTGATAGACCAAGTTAGTCATCTGGGACATATTGGCTGTGATGTTTGTTTAATTTCTAGTACACTAGAACTATTTGAGCTCCTTAGTAATGATTCTTGACCATATGCAGATGAAACGTATTGAAAACATAGAAGCCCAATTATTTAACCATTAGTTATGGGAGCTGTAGTTAAAATATCTTGACATTGTTATCGATACCGTGGCCTTCATGCATATTACCCATCAACTTGAGGGCAGAATAGCATATTTTGTGGCCCATTGAAAAGATAGGATGTGTAATTTTTTCAAAAGCTTGCAAACTTAGTTTGTGATAATCGAACCTGGCTTACCTCGTAATACGGATGGGTGCCAAAACCATGACCGCAAACTTGCGAACGCGTGTGTTTACCTTGTGCGCAATACTGCGACACTTGTAATCTATCCCATAGTTTTCCAGTGTATTTTGCATTAACTTCCTCAGTACTGAGAGAATTCAACAATGTTTTAGCTTATCAAAAAAAAAAAAAACACTATTAAAATAAATAAAAATTTTTTGTATTCTTGGATTTTACTATTTCAACAGAAGTTGTCTCTTGAAAAAAATTTGTTAGCCCTTAACATTTTTAACAAACTTGATCACAGCTATTCATACTTATTTTTCAATCTTTGACATAAATAAAGCTAATATTGTGCTCAGTTGTTGTTGATGAAAAATAGGGGCAGACTGACAATCATTGGGGCTCCCAGGCAAAAAACAAATAAATGAATTAAATACAGTATATAATATATACACACTCACACATGCATGAATATACCCAATCTCACACACTCACTAACATACAAAAATACAGGCACATATACACAAATACGCAGCAATTATGTTGCACAGCATTGACTGAAGTGGGCGGTGACTGATTGCCTGATGGGTCGGTCGGCTCCTGATGATAAAGCAACACTTTAAACATATCAAATATAACATATATAACATACATTAACGACATAAGAAAGATATTAGATTACATTTGAAAATATATATTTTAAGATTGTGAGGGGTACCAAGAGTGTTGCCCAATCACCTTAAATATTAAGAGCACTCTTGACAGGATAACGGCACAATAGTAACAACTGAGAAAAGTTGTAAGTACAAGTAACAACTGAAAGGGTGCTGAATCCTGTTAACAATAAGGGCTAGATTACAAGTGGAGAGCTAAATAATGATTGCGTGCAAGAAATATTAGCGCTCCACTTTGTAATACCAGTGCACGATATTGTGAGCTAGTATTGCAAGTAAATCATAATGCTAACGTTCTCATGCTGTTAGAAATGGCATCAGAACCTTGCATAGCGAAGGGGGTAGGTAGCGCAGCATTTTTAAATATATATGGATATAAATATATACATATATATTTATACATATTTATATATATTTACATTGTGGTCTATGGGAACACAACAACTTTAAAAACCCCAAACTGCCTAGTGCAGTTATTTTTAATTAAAAAAAACTATAATGCCTTCTATTTTGAGGGCTTTTGGGGCACCATTAGAAAATTAAACAGAGATTTAATCTATGGTTAATTTTCGGAGCGCTAATTGCTACCTCAAGCTTGCGGTACCAATAACCATCCACTTGTAATGGATGGTTAATTATCGCATGCAAGCAAATTCTAGAGGCCAGGGGAGTGTGTTTTGGGACCCTTGAATACAGAGCAAGCCACAGAGGAGTCAGGCTAAAAGCGGCAGTATGTCAGGCTCTTGGCTATTGATGGACTGGAGTTTCTAGGGGCTATCTGGACAAAATTGGGATAACAGCCGCCACAAAACTTTATTTGCTTCACATGCTGCTTTGACCACCAATGTCCCACACAATGAACAGAGATAGATAGATTCTAATCACCCATCTCTTTGTTAGGTAAGGCCACTTGATATGACTTGTAACAGTTGTTACCTATTCTTTCCTGATGTGTCTAAGCACAGTCTGCCAGATGTAAAATAAATGTATTCCTATGTTGGGATCCATGCCATGCACAGTTGTACAGTGCAAAACCAACTTTTCTTGATTCGCTGAAGTGTTTGCAATATAGCATCTTTTCCAATACACTCCTACATTATAACCAACTTGCCAACCAAAGTAAGCACTGTTATACAGAGCACAGGGTTGTGCTAATGCTCTTGCGCCATCCTACTGCTCATTTACCATATGCACATTTCTTAGCTCTGTTACACAACTTGGGCTTTGATGGTGCCACTTGGGTAATGCCCAGTGTGTGTGAGAGAGTGAGTGTCTTTGTGCATGTAAGTGTGTCAGTGTCTTTATAACTGATTGTCTTTGTGTGTGTGAGTGCAGGGGTATATTAAAAAAAAGTGTCAACAGTTCCTTAAAGACATGCTATGGCTGGCACGAGGTCGTGTTCGCATTGCGCCTAACTTGTAATACCAGCGCACATTTGCCTGCGCTGGTATTACAGAGTGGAGCACAATATCATGCACGTGAAAGCACAACTGTGTGCTCCAATCGTAATCAAGGCCATTAAAGGGACACTCAAGTCAAATTAAAGTTGTATGATTCAGAAGGAGCATGCAGTTTTAAGATCCTTTCCAATTTACTTCCATTATCAACTTTTGTACAGTATTTTTATATTCACACTTTCTAGGGAACAAGATCCTACTGAGCATGTGCACAAGCTCATAGGGTATACTAGTCTGTGATTGGCTGATATCTGTCACATGATACAGGGGGACAGAAAATGGAAGAAACAAATTAATTTGTCCAAAAAAAATCTTCTGCTTATTTGAGTAGGTTTTAAATCATTGTCTTTTTATTATGCACTTGTTAATTATGTAATTCTACTGTGTTGAGTTAAATATCAAATATATGTATGTGTAGCCTGATTAAATTAACAATGTTCAGCATAATTGTTATTTGCTACATCTATTATTGCAGAACATTGTTCATTTCATCATGCGACACAGAAGCCACATGGCAAGTATCAAGTGTTTGATGAATTCTGATACAGATTATACAGCACTTTTTTGGTGGGACGGTGGCAGGAAGGGACCATGCCGTCATATGATGCTTGGGAGGGGGGAAGGAGGGACTATGCCCTCATATGATGTGTGGAAGGGATGGACCATGCCCTCATATGATGCTTGAGATGGGAGAGGGAGGGACCATTTTTTTTTAAATGATCGTATTTTGCATACATCTGACTGCCAAATGTAGTCATGAAATATGCCAAAATGGGACTAGATCAATACCTTGGTTTGTCTACTTTATAAATATATTTTGTTTCGGGGGCCAATTTTGATAATTTGGGTAGTTGTTCTATACCAAATGAGAGCTACCCCATTGCATAATTGTATAACGTGGTATACATAGCTGCAGATAAAAACCTTAACATTATTAAAAATAATGCAAAATATATACGTGTGATGTCCTCTGAGAATGCCAATGAACCATTTTTTAGATTTTCTTTTTCTACAGTTAGAAAGCTATAGGTTTTTGGGGCCTGTGATAATTAGTATTTTATAAAAAATTTTTTTTTTTTACTTTTTTGGGGAACATTTACAATAATTCATCATTCTGTGAATAAATAGCTAGTTGAAGCTGTTATCCACTGAAAACTCTTTTAATGTAAAAATGATATATATATATATATATATATATATATATATATATATATATTATACAGGTTTCATAGGTAAGTAAAAAACAAAGACTTTATTTCTTTTTAATTATTATTATTATTATTATCAGGTATTTGTAGAGCGCAAACAGATTCCGCAGCGCTAATGGAGTGATTGTAAAAATGCTAAAAATTCTCCAGTACTTTTAACAAGTTTTTTTTCTAACATTCCTGATAGTGAAGTGTTAAACATCCTGGGCAATTAAAAAAAAAGTTTTTTTTTGTTGACCTGGCTAATTTACTTCAGAACTAACTTTGTGTGATTGTTCTAAAAATACCCTAATTTCTTTTGAAATGGCTTCATTAAGTTTCTAGCATTGTTTAAAACAAATGCCATTTATGATCATATTAAATGAAAATTCAGAAACAGATATTCATGCCAGCAAGTTATAATAATTATTAATCTCCATAGATGTTCATAAGATAGCAAATGCAGTTTATAACAGATGTACAGGGAAAGCTTTGTCGCTCAGATAGCTTTGATTTGCTTGTCACATTTATTCATGAATATGCAAAGTGTCTTTAAATAATGGACAGTTCTGGCAAATCAGCACAATTTTATCTCCATTCTAAAGGCTTCAAGAATTCCACCAAAAATTAGCTTTATTTTTCAATAAGGTATTTTCTGTAATCCTTTTTCAGAAAAGATGGAAACACTTAGGCCTAGATTTAGAGTTGGGCGGTAGCCGTGAAAACCAGCGTTAGAGGCTCCTAACGCTGGTTTTTAACGCCCTCTGGTATTTGGAGTCAGTCATTAAAGGGTCTAACGCTCACTTTCCAGCCGCAACTTTTCCATACCGCAGATCCCCTTACGTCAATTGCGTATCCTATCTTTTCAATGGGATCTTTCTAACTCCGGTATTTAGAGTCGTGTCTGGAGTGAGCGTTAGAAATCTAACGACAAAACTCCAGCCGCAGAAAAAATTCAGTAGTTAAGAGCTTTCTGGGCTAACGCCGGTTCATAAAGCTCTTAACTACTGTGCTCTAAAGTACACTAACACCCATAAACTACCTATGTACCCCTAAACCGAGGTCCCCCCACATCGCCGCCACTCTATTAAAATTTTTAACCCCTAATCTGCTGACCGCCACCTACGTTATCCTTATGTACCCCTAATCTGCTGCCCCTAACACCGCCGACCCCTATATTATATTTATTAACCCCTAATCTGCCGCCCCCCGCTATCGCTGACCCCTGCATATTATTATTAACCCCTAATCTGCCGCTCCGTACACCACCGCTACTTACATTATCCCTATGTACCCCTAATCTGCTGCCCCTAACACCGCCGACCCCTATATTATATTTATTAACCCCTAATCTGCCCCCCACAACGTCGCCGCCAGCTACCTACAATAATTAACCCCTAATCTGCCGAGCGGACCGCACCGCTACTATAATAAAGTTATTAACCCCTAATCCGCCTCACTCCCGCCTCAATAACCCTATAATAAATAGTATTAACCCCTAATCTGCCCTCCCTAACATCGCCGACACCTAACTTCAAACATTAACCCCTAATCTGCCGACCGGAGCTCACCGCTATTCTAATACATTTTTTAACCCCTAAAGCTAAGTCTAACCCTAACACTAACACCCCCCTAAGTTAAATATAATTTAAATCTAACGAAATAAATTAACTCTTATTATATAAATTATTCCTATTTAAAGCTAAATACTTACCTGTAAAATAAACCCTAATATAGCTACAATATAAATTATAATTATATTGTAGCTATTTTAGGATTAATATTTATTTTACAGGCAACTTTGTATTTATTTTAACCAGGTACAATAGCTATTAAATAGTTAAGAACTATTTAATAGCTAAAATAGTTAAAATAATTACAAAATCACCTGTAAAATAAATCCTAACCTAAGTTACAATTAAACCTAACACTACACTATCAATAAATTAATTAAATAAAATACCTACAATTATCTACAATTAAACCTAACACTACACTATCAATAAATAAATTAAATACAATTCCTACAAATAAATACAATTAAATAAACTAACTAAAGTACAAAAAATAAAAAAGAACTAAGTTACAAAAAATAAAAAAATATTTACAAACATTAGAAAAAAAATTACAACAATTTTAAACTAATTACACATACTCTAAGCCCCCTAATAAAATAACAAAGACCCCCAAAATAAAAAAATGCCCTACCCTATTCTAAATTACAAAAGTTCAAAGCTCTTTTACCTTACCAGCCCTGAACAGGGCCCTTTGCGGGGCATACCCCAAAGAATTCAGCTCTTTTGCCTGTAAAAAAAAACATACAATACCCCCCCCAACATTACAACCCACCACCCACATACCCCTAATCTAACCCAAACCGCCCTTAAATAAACCTAACACTAAGCCCCTGAAGATCTTCCTACCTTGTCTTCACCATGCCAGGTTCATCGATCGGTCCAGAGTCTTGATCCAAGCCCAAGCGGGGGGCTGAAGAGTGACGTCCATCCTCGGGCTGAAGTCTGGATCCAAGCGGCGGCTGAAGAAATCCATCATCGGGCTGAAGTCGGAAGTCCATCATCGGGAAGAAGTCTTCTATCAAGCCGCATCTTCAATCTTCTTTCTTCTGGAGCGGAGCGGAGCCATCTTCTTTCCAACCGACGCGGATCCAACCTCTTCAACCGACGCCTACTCGCCGAATGAAGGTTCCTTTAAGGGACGTCATCCAAGATGGCGTCCCTCGAATTCCGATTGGCTGATAGGATTCTATCAGCCAATCGGAATTAAGGTAGGAAAATTCTGATTGGCTGATGGAATCAGCCAATCAGAATCAAGTTCAATCCGATTGGCTGATCAAATCAGCCAATCAGATTGAGCTCGCATTCTATTGGCTGTTCCGATCAGCCAATAGAATGCGAGCTCAATCTGATTGGCTGATCGGATCAGCCAATCGGATTGAACTCGATTCTGATTGGCTGATTCCATCAGCCAATCAGAATTTTCCTACCTTAATTCCGATTGGCTGATAGAATCCTATCAGCCAATCGGAATTCGAGGGACGCCATCTTGGATGACGTCCCTTAAAGGAACCTTCATTCGGCGAGTAGGCGTCGGTTGAAGAGGTTGGATCCGCGTCGGTTGGAAAGAAGATGGCTCCGCTCCGCTCCAGAAGAAAGAAGATTGAAGATGCGGCTTGATAGAAGACTTCATCCCGATGATGGACTTCCGACTTCAGCCCGATGATGGATTTCTTCAGCCGCCGCTTGGATCCAGACTTCAGCCCGAGGATGGACGTCACTCTTCAGCCCCCCGCTTGGGCTTGGATCAAGACTCTTGACCGATCGGTGAACCTGGCATGGTGAAGACAAGGTAGGAAGATCTTCAGGGGCTTAGTGTTAGGTTTATTTAAGGGGGGTTTGGGTTAGATTAGGGGTAAGTGGGTGGTGGGTTGTAATGTTGGGGGGGGTATTGTATGTTTTTTTTTACAGGCAAAAGAGCTGAATTCTTTGGGGCATGCCCCGCAAAGGGCCCTGTTCAGGGCTGGTAAGGTAAAAGAGCTTTGAACTTTTTAAATTTAGAATAGGGTAGGGCATTTTTTTATTTTGGGGGGCTTTGTTATTTTATTAGGGGGCTTAGAGTAGGTGTAATTAGTTTAAAATTGTTGTAATTTTTTTCTAATGTTTGTAAATATTTTTTTATTTTTTGTAACTTAGTTCTTTTTTATTTTTTGTACTTTAGTTAGTTTATTTAATTGTATTTATTTGTAGGAATTGTATTTAATTAATTTATTGATAGTGTAGTGTTAGGTTTAATTGTAGATAATTGTAGGTATTTTATTTAATTAATTTATTGATAGTGTAGTGTTAGGTTTAATTGTAACTTACGTTAGGATTTATTTTACAGGTAATTTTGTTATTATTTTAACTAGGTAGCTATTAAATAGTTATTAACTATTTAATAGCTATTGTACCTGGTTAAAATAATTACAAAGTTGCCTGTAAAATAAATATTAATCCTAAAATAGCTACAATGTAATTATAATTTATATTGTAGCTATATTAGGGTTTATTTTACAGGTAAGTATTTAGATTTAAATAGGAATAATTTATTTAATAAGAGTTAATTTATTTAGTTAGAATAAAATTATATTTAACTTAGGGGGGTGTTAGGGTTAGGGTTAGAATTAGCTTTAGGGGTTAAAAAATTTATTAGAGTAGCGGTGAGCTCCGATCGGCAGATTAGGGGTTAATACTTGAAGTTAGGTGTCGGCAATGTTAGGGAGGGCAGATTAGGGGTTAATACTATTTCTTATAGGGTTATTGAGGCGGGAGTGAGGCGGATTAGGGGTTAATACATTTATTATAGTAGCGCTCAGGTCCGGTCGGCAGATTAGGGGTTAATAAGTGTAGTTAGGTGGAGGCGACATTGGGGGCGGCAGATTAGGGGTTAATAAATATAATATAGGGGTCGGCGGTGTTAGGGGCAGCAGATTAGGGGTACATAGGGATAATGTAAGTAGCGGCGGTTTACGGAGCGGCAGATTAGGGGTTAAAAAAAATATGCAGGTGTCAGCGATAACGGGGGCGGCAGAATAGGGGTTAATAAGTGTAAGGTTAGGGGTGTTTAGACTTGGGGTTCATGTTAGGGTGTTAGGTGCAGACGTAGGAAGTGTTTCCCCATAGGAAACAATGGGGCTGCGTTAGGAGCTGAACGCGGCTTTTTTGCAGGTGTTAGTTTTTTTTTAAGCTCATTTCCTATGGGGGAATCGTGCACGAGCACGTTTTTGAGGCTGGCCGCGTCCGTAAGCACCGCTGGTATCTAGAGTTGCAGTGGCGGTAAATTATGCTCTACGCTCCTTTTTTGGAGCCTAACGCACTGAAAACCCTGCCATTCTGTGAACTCTAAATACCAGCGGAATTTAAAAGGTGCGGCCAGAAAAAAGCACGCGTAGCTAACGCACCCCCTTGGCCGCAAAACTCCAAATATAGGCGTTATTTTCTTTATGGTAAAAGCACCTCAGCTGGGTTAGCCCCCAAATCAAAACTTTAAAACACACTTAATTCAGCTGGTAAGATCTTTGTTAGATCAGGTTAGATCAATTGTTGTTTTTGTTAGATCTAGCATACAAGAGGCGGTATTAACAATTTTATGTAATTTGATAGATATTTGTTAGATCAGGTATGATCAGTCAGTTGTTTTGTTAACTATACCATAATTACAGAAATATTAGGTATTAAATTAGAGGGGCTGGCCCACCAAATCAAAATTTCAGACAAAAAATAATTCAGGCTAAAAGATCTTGGTTAGATCAAGTATTTACTGCCATAGATCTAACAAGCAAAAGCTGCTATTAATATTGTTTTTGGAGGGGGGGGGGGGCTAACCCGTCATCAGCCGCCCTTTTAGCAAAAATTTGGACCAAAATTTATTTAATTTGAAAGATATTTGTAAGATCAGGTTAGATCAATTGTTTTGTACGGGCAGTGGATAAATAGGATGTATCCCTACATTTTTTGTGCATACGCGCATAGGTCACAGTGAGACACTCTTGCATGTAATCTACATAATTGCATTAGACATTCATATCTTCATGCCAGAGCATGATAGAAACTTATACACGGAGGTATAGAAATCCTACTTCAAAAGAAACAACACCAGTCAATCATTGAGTTTAAACCCTTTGGAAATACAGTGTTCAGGTAATAGATCCACTTGGATTCCAATATTAACAGTGGTTTTGCATGGTCCCCACCACATCTGGATACTGTAACATGATCAATTAGCATAGTGCGCATAATAGATATCTGTTGTCCATGTTGCAAAAAATGTCTGGCTACAGGCTGATCAGAACCACCTTTTTATACACTAGCCTTATTGCAGACATGTGATTGGCTAGCCGCTCCCTGAAGGTGGTAATCATTTTTCCGACGTAATACATGAAACATGGGCAGATAATAATGTAGATCACATATTCTGATGTGCAGGTAAGTCTCTGTCTTATTGTATACAGCCTATTCGTATTTGGGTGATGGAACTTCCTTCCCACAATCAAGCTGTTACAGGTAATGCAGCTACCATAATGGTAGCATCCAGGTTTGGGTACTGGTATCCACTTTCGTGGTTGGTAACAATGAACAGGATCAGTTTTGACAAGCCAATCTCTCAGGTTCCTTGCCCTCCTATATATCATCCTGGGGGCTCTGTCTAAAGTTAATATGTGCCAATTAATCGTGATCACCTTCTTAGCCATTGGTGAAGCTGGAGTATATGTGGTGATAAAGTTAATCTTTGGAATCACCTGTTTGTCCCTGCGTTCCATTAATTGGTCCTGTGTGAGTTGAGATTAGTGAACCAGTCATTTAACTTCTGAACAGTAACCTCCTATACAAAAAATCATATCATCAATGTACCTACGGTATAATTTGATGTGTTCACATCGAGCATCAAAAATGTGTTCAGATTTATACATAGCCATATGTATGTTGGCATATGATGGGGCCATATTTGACCCTATCGCTCTTCCCAATATTTGTAAAAAATATGTATTCTAAAATCTGAAAAAATTGTCTCCAGGCATAATTCATAACAAAAAACTCAATAGGAGGGCCGGCATATTGGTCATCATTGGTGAGCAGACATTTCATCATTTCAATCCCATGTTTGTGTGGGATGATTGTATATAAATTCACTACGTCCATAGTGACCAATATGTCTGTGGGGCATTTCTCAAATCCCTTCAGCAAGGTAATTAATCCTTAAGGTATGTTCTAGTGGATTGTACTACAGGTTGTAAAAATGGTCTATATATTCAGCCAGGGGTTGCAGAAGAGACCCCCTGGCAGACAAAATTCGTCTGCCTAGCGGGGGCCTCTAAAGACTTATACATTTTAGGAAGCATGTATATAATAGGACAAATATAATTTTCCACTGTGAGAAAATTAAATACATCATCATCTATAACCTCTGCAGAAAAAAGCAAGATAAGTAAAATACTGAAATATCCCATAGAAGTAAAATATGTTATTGTACAGCAGTAAATAACAACAGTACAAGATATGTAAAATACTGTAGTATCCCATAGAGGGAGAAATATGTTATTGCACAGCAATAAATAACAACAGTACAAGATATGTCAAATACTGCAGTATCCCAAAAAGGGAAAATTATGTTATTGCACGGCGATAAATAACTGTAGAACAAAATTTTGTAGCTCTATACAAGCCCAGACCAGGTTATTTTTAACAGTATCAGAGCTTCACCTATAGAAACATACTTGCACCAATACCAAGAGAACAAAGCACATTTTATGATAAAAGTAAATTAGAAAGTTGTTTAAAATTGCATGCCCTAGCTGAATCCTGAAAATTTAATGAAACAAGTACATATATATATATACATTTTCTTAATTTTCTTACGCCTAGATTTGGAGTTTGGCGGTAGATGGGGTGCGTTAGCTACGCATGGTTTATGTCTAACGCACAGAGTTTTTTAACGCGGGTATTTAGAGTTGAAAAAAAACCTTCTAACGATACTCCTAACGCGTGTTTTTCACACGCGGAATCCTGTCCGCGTTAGACAGTCTCCCATAGAGATCAATGGAAAAGCAAACAAACATGCTTTTTTCACCTAACACTCGATCTCGCGAGAAATACGCACAGCTCGGTCATATGACGTATACCACATAATGCACAACAATAACACGCCGCAAATGTCACAACAACAATCACTAAACAAAGCACATAAGCATTACACATTCAGAAGCGGGGGGAAATTTAATAAAATAAAATACAGGGAATACGCATATTATTTAAGATGCGGAAATACGGAAAATAACAACAAGGAAAACAAAAAACACAATCATACACTAGCAAAATACTCGCATTCAAAATTACTATATATTAGGACAAACATACATATACAACACTTCACTAATACCACACCATCGCAAATTCACATTTAAACATAATACTATGGGACAATGTTATAGAAAACGAGCACTATGACATCATCGCATTCTACACATTCCACAAATACTAACTCGAAATGAGCATGCGCAAATTCACACACCTAATACACATTGCACAAATAATAATTACTAATAAAGCACACCTGAACACAATTTACAACGCAAACCGGTACATCATTAAACATTTACACAGGGTATATAAGCACCACACAAGCATGGCTTCTTTCACTGTGTTGCTGGTGGGTTTTTGGAGATTGGAGCTTAGAGATTTTGTGCATTATTGTGAGTCAGTTAGTGTTATCGTGAGTGAGTTAGTGGTAGTGTGAGTTATTGAGAGTTAGTGGTAGTGTGAGTTAGAGAGTTAGTGGTAGTGTGAGTTAGAGAGTTAGTGGTAGTGTGAGTTAGAGAGTTAGTGGTAGTGTGAGTTAGAGTTAGTGGTAGTGTGAGTTAGAGAGTTAGTGGTAGTGTGAGTTAGAGAGTTAGTGGTAGTGTGAGTTAGAGAGTTAGTGGTAGTGTGAGACAGTCAGTTAGTGGTAGTGTGAGTTAGTGAGCGACAGTTGGTTTGGGTGAGTGTGCGAGTGCTTTTTCTGTACACTTAACACATTTACACGCAAACACATTCAATACATACATACACTTATCAATAACACTACATACACTCCATACCCCATACCCTCTCATACTACACTCCATACCCCATTCCCTGTAGTCCCATTCCCTTTCATCCCATTTACTCTTATCCCATACCCCATCCCCATCCCATCCCCTAGTTACATTTAGTTTACATATCCTCCTTTTAGTCGTCTTCTTCATTTTGTTTATTTAAATACTCCTTACCCTCTTTTATTTATATCCCTTTCACACTTTCAGCACTTTTTTCGTCTTTTTAGTTCTTTATTTTGACCCCCTTTCATTTGATCACACTCACTTTTTGGTTGCTTATTTGGGGTTTAGTTTAGGGAAGAGATGGAGGGCAGGCAGGGGAGATGTAGAGGGGGGAGGAGAGGGAGGGGGAGAGGAACAGGGCAGGAAGGGGGGCAGGAAGGGGGGCAGGAAGTGGGGGTGGAAGCGGTGGGTGGACCCAGCCACTTGGTTCAAGATGAACAAGTGGCTGGGCCCAGTGGTGGACAGAGTAGGGCTTCACAGTCCGGGAAACAGAGGGCATCGTCACAGGGGAAGGCCAAGGCGACTAGGGAGGCAAGGTTTTCTATGGAGGAGAAGGAGGCCCTCGTAGAAGCCTATATGGCCAGGTGGCTGCAGAATCAGAAGACCACCCCGACTGGGAAGAGGAGGCTCTGGCAGGAGATAAGGAATGCAGTCAATGCAGTGGGTGGCCGGAACAGAGATATGGACTCTATTAAACATCGCTACCGGGACTGCAAGATGGATCTTAAGAAAAAGTTAAGCCGGGAGTCCCAACATGCCGCAGGAACCGGTGGCGGCCCTGCACTGGAAATCGATTACTGCCGATGGGAGGAAATGTTGCGTCCCAGCATCTCCGAGGTGGATATAGTCGGTATCGGAGGAATTGATACCGGGAACCTGCCATTCTCATCTGACGGTAAGCTCATTTAAGAATAAATTAACATACGAATGTATTTCAAGGGACACTATACGCAAACCTTTCCTTTCATGATTAAGGTAGAGAATACAATTTTAAACAACATTCCAATTTACTTATATTACCTAATTTGCTTCATTCTTTAGATATACTTTAATGAAGAAATAGCCATGCACACGGTGAACCAATCACAGGAGGCAGCTATATGCAGCTACCAATCAGCAGCTTCTAAGCATATCTAGATATGCTTTTCAGCAAAGAATATCCAGAGAATGAAGCAAATTAGATAAGAAAAGTAAATTAGAAAGTTGATTATAATTGTATGCTTCTAAATCATGAAAGATAAAACATTGGGTTTCATGTCCCTTTAAGGATCAGATTAATGCTATTACGTTGTTTACACGCATTCACAATTACTTTGCGGTTACATTAGTATCTAGGCTATAGGTTAGGTGTGCATTTAAACAGACTGAAAACAAACGCTAAAACATTCAGATTGACCAGAGATATCACAAACACGGTTTAGAAAATGCGGAAATCGTATTGATTGTTAGATTTCAAAGTGGATTAATGAGGCTGCATTTGTAATTGTATCGTAAGCTAAGTAATTTAAAGCTTTATTTGGAAATATGCTAATATATACATTTCTTTCTTTTTCAAATATACAGAGTCTGGGGAGGAGGCAGCACAGCAACTACCGGCTCCTCCTTTTCCCCGGGATGAGAGTGGTGGGGATGAATCTCCACCTCAGAGGGAAGAGGCCCCCCCTGAAGCAGAGGCCTCCCCTGAAGCAGAGGCCCCCCTTGACGAAGAGGCCCCCCTTGACGAAGAGGCCCCGGAAGCAGAGGAAGAGGCCGCAGAAGCAGAGGCCCCTCAAGGACCAGCAGGCCGCCGTGCACCAGCAGGCCGCCGTGCATGGGCACCCCGCCGTGCACAACAAGAGGAAATAGCGGAGGCGGGGTTCTACTAGACTACATTGACCAGATGCGTAACTCCCGGATCCAAAATATAGAAGGCAGAAATAGAATTATTGAAGGCCAAAACAAAATCATTGAAGGCCAAACCCAAATCATGCACCTCCTTACTCGAATAGAAGAAGGCCAAAACAGAACCTTTCGACTCCAACAAGAGATGTTTAATTTCTTCCGGGAGGTGCATGCTGGTCTGCCTCCTGCTGGTCTGCCTCCTGCTGGGCCTCCTGCTCCTGGGCCGCCATCTGCTGGGCCTCCTGCTCCTGGGCCGCCATCTGCTGGGCCTCCTGCTCCTGGGCCGCCATCTGCTGGGCCTCCTGCTCCTGGGCCGCCATCTGCTGGGCCTCCTGCTCCTGGGCCGCCATCTGCTGGGCCTCCTGCTCCTGGGCGCCATCTGCTGGGCCTCCTGCTCCTGGGCCGCCATCTGCTGGGCCTCCTGCTCCTGGGCCTCCTGCCGGTCCATCTGCTCCTGCCGGTACATCTGCTCCTGCCGGTCCATCTGCTTCTGCCGGTCCATCTGCTCCTGCTGGGCCATCTGCTCCTGCCGGTTCATCTGCTCCTGCCCCATCTTCTCCTGCCGGGCCATCTCCTCCTGCCGGGCCATCTCCTCCTCCTCACCTTGGTCGTCCCAGTACTCTTCCTTCCACTCTTCCCACAACATCTCCAATGAGAACTCGTCGGAGTCGGCAGTTGCCCCTCCCAGAGCCTCAGCCCCGTGGGAAGAGGGGAAGGAAGAGGAAGTAAGTATTTGTTTTCATGTTTAATTATTTTTTATTTAATGTGTAATGGATAGGTATGTGATGATGTGGTTTTCATACACTTGTGGACCACACTCTGTATATAATCTACTTCTATGGGACCGGGTCCATGGAGGCAGATTGTTTGCCGAGTGTGGGTTATAAGTGTGTGAAAACCACATCATCACATACCTATCCTTGTTCATGATATTGATTGGTTTCTGTGATGTGATGTCCAAACTGTTTCCCGAATCGCAAACAAAATTACCATTACAATTATCCATGATGGCATATTACTGTTTGAATGCCAATAACACAGCTTAAAGGGACAGTCAGAACATTATTGATTACAAAGAAAACACTGTATTACGCATTATCAAGTTTGAAACAACAAAACATGGAGAAATACGTGTGACTTATGTGCTTACCCTTGTATCTATGCCTATGAAAAATGACCACTTATTTGTTGTTCTGACCTAACAACATTTTAGACAATCAATGATCAATACATGGTAAATATGCTGTATGAGCTCAAGGTTTTATATATACAAATGCTATCAAAATGCCCTCTAGTGGTCAAATTGAATTCTGATTACATGCACTCTTCAAGCTCTAAGAAATGAGCACACAAACCTCATAGGTTTAGCTAGCAAATAAAAATAAACACAGAAAAATGATTAATTGGTGAGAAACCTTTGATATCATTGATATAACAAAATTGTCTTTTTTAATAATGCAAAACATTATTTGTTTTCTAGACTGTCCCTTTAACAAAATTACATATGCTAACATATAATATTTGGTGATTGTTGGTATATCTACATGTACTTGTTCAAACAAGAAATATTGAAAAAAGATTTATATTGACGTGTTAAATAAAGTCTATTTTCTTAAAGAGACATTATTGTGTTTATTTTTTTTTAGAAAGACATTTGTTTTAACAATGAATATGGTTTAAAGTCCTTTTAGGAGTGAAAAAAAAAATATGCTAACAATAATATATTTGGAGATTAACCAATGTGGAACTCATACATGATACAAAAATCAACATTTGCATTAAAGGGACAGTATACTATCTTTTTAACAGAACTGCATGTAATAGACACTACTAGAAACAACAAGATTAACATATACTGATATCAAAATCAATATTAAAAAGCTTTAAACACTTTCAAAGAAAATCGGGTTATCTCTATTGAAAAGATAGATGGAAACCCCATTACAACCGTAAAACAAGACAATACCCCATCATTAACATATGAAAAGACCCTTTACACAAACAGGAGAAAGCTGGAGATGGTACTCACATGAAACTTTGAGGCTTGGCGAGGAGTCTGAAAATTACTTCAATTTTATTTGAACAGAAGCAAAAGTAGACATGTATTTGGTAAACAATGGACTATATAACTAGAGACAAAATAAAATATTTTGTTTTTTAATGTGAGTGTCTAATGAACCTTTAATAAAATATACGACGAAATTACATTTAGAAGAAGTCGGCATCATATATTTAGCATATGATAAAGATAAATGCATATTGATTACTTTATTATAATACAATAGCGCATATTTATGAATTAGATATCTTTAACATTAAACACAACAGTCATTTTTCATAAAAAGGAACATATTGTTGACAAACATATTAAACAAGATGGACTATAGAGATTTGCACTTGCCTCGAAATATCTTATGCATGAAAACATTTTGCTTTCATTCGTTTATTCAACCAGACACCCAGCAAAAGAGAATGTGGCGGTCTTTATCAGCTATGGGTCAACAATGTAACATGATGCACACAATCCATATTCGCCATGGTTTTAAACTTGTCTTCTCATTCACAAACGTGTGTAACGTGCACAAACAAATATTGCGGGACTACGTAAAACAATCAGTTTTTTTACACCTTTGCATGTGACGTCTTAATTAACATGGCGCTTCCTTGATCACGTAAGAACGCAATCCAATAAAAGGCGCATTCTTGATCACGTAAGAACGCAATCCAATAAAAGGCGCATCCTTGATCGCGTAAAAACGCCATCCAATAAAAGGCGCATCCTTGATCGCGTAAAAACGTCAGTCAATACAAGGAATCATTGGACAGCCTGGCAGGTGATGTCTTAAGCAACATGGCGCATCCGAGATCGCTGAAAAACCGCAGCCAATACAAGGACTCAGTTGACAGCTTGGCATATCAATAAGAAACGTATTTATATTTTAGTAACTAGTATGTGTCTATATTGCTATCTAGGAATGTCACGATAGATAACGAAATACTGTGATCTATAAAATATAATACATTATCGAAAATAAGGAGATATTTAATTAGAAGCAGAGGATTTATAACTAAACTATTTAGCAAGCAGCATGTTTTAATTACAAATTAAATCAATATTGGTTACACGATTATGTACGACATTGCAATTTGAAATATATTGTTACAATAAATGTAAATATTTGGATTTTTGTGTTTCCTGTCCCTTTAAAAGAAAATTAATGCTAGGAGATGCATTAGTAAAATAGGGATGTGTTAGATATTATATGTTAAAGGGACAGTCAACCCCAGAAATTGAATTTTAAAAAATATAGCTAATCCCTTTATTACACATTACTCATTTTTGAACAACAAACACAGTTATATATTAATATACATTTTACTTCTGTTATTATCTTGTATCTAAGCTTCTGATGACTGCCCCATTATTTAGGTTCTTTTGACAGACATGCAGTTTAGCCAATCAATGCTCACTCCTAGGTCACTTTACGTGCATGATCTCAATGTTATCTATATGAAACATGTGAACTAATGCCTTATAGTAGTCAATATTTTTACAACATTAGAGGCAGTCTTCAAGGTCGAAGAACTTAGCATATGAACCTCCTCTGTTTACCTTTCAAATAACTATAACAAGAGAACAAAGCTAAATGTTGAATAAAAGATAATTAGGAAGTTGGGTAAACTCGCATGCCCTATTTAAATCATGAATCATCTTTTCGGACTTGACTGTCCCTTTAACTATAGCTATGGTGTATATCTTTAACATTTAAAAGATACACATGAGAAATACATATGCCATTGATGTTTTAAGATATGTTTAGATTGTTTTGGAATAACAATAATGACACATGTATTGATCAAACGTGTCATTTATTCAAGTTGAAATATGGTCAGCCTACCTATAGCCATATATGGGAGGAGAAGTATTTTTTACAAATATTTTGAAAAACATATTCCTCATCTAAAATATGCGCATTACACACAGATATTGATTTGGTTACACTACTACAATAAGATAGAATTGAAAATGAAATACATGTGCTGTCAACATTACAATAAGATTGTTTATTAATAAGATTATATGTCCTTGTTCATGTAAAAAGGACAAAAACGCTTTAGAAATGGAAATCCATTCATTAACAATTGTGCTCAGCATCACTTAAAGGGACATGATTTTGTTTTGTAAAAAGAGGATACACAGAGACAATACTATTTCAATAAAATGAACACTTTACAGGGATTACATAATTGTATCAATCCTCGGATCATTTGTTAACCCCTTAGTGACCAGACCACTTTTCAATTTGTTGACCATCTGGGACCAAGGCTATTTTTGCATTTCTGCGATGTTTGTATTTAACTGTAATTTTCCTCTTACTCATTTACTGTACCCACACATATTATATACTGTTTTTCTCGCCATTAAATGGACTTTCTAAAGATACCATTTTTTTCATCATATCTTATAATTTACTATAAAAAAAAATATAAAATATGAGGAAAAAATGAAAAAAAAAATGCACTTTTTCTAACTTTGAGCCCCAAAATCTCTTACACATCTACAACCACCATAAAATACCAATGCTAAACAGTTTCTAAATTTTGTCCTGAGTTTATAAATACCCAATGTTTACATGTTCTTTGCTTTTTTTGCAAGTTATAGGGCAATAAGTACAAGTAGCACTTTGCTATTTCAAAACCATGTTTTTTCAAAATTGGCGATAGTTACATTGTAACACCAATATCTGTCATGAATCCCTGAATAACCCTTCAAATGTATATATTTTTTAAAAGAAGACAACCTAAGGTATTAAACTTGGGGTATTTTGACTTTTTTCATGCAACCATTTTACCACCAATCTATGCCAAAGTTTGGGGGGGAAAAAAAAATAATTTGATTTTTTGACAAAATAGCAATTTAAGAATACATTTACTGATAATATTAAGGGTTACTGCCAAATAACACCCTCATATGTCTTCAGCAGCATCTCCTGGGTACAGTGATACCACCCATGTATAGGTGTGTCGGGTTCTCGGGGGGCTAAAAGCTCTTATTTTTAGGGAGCGCATTCCAGTTTTTCAACTTGGAATTTTCACATCGGTCATCATGCACCCATGTCCTATTTGGGACATTTCTGAAGCTGGTCAATGGAATTTACCCCCATCAAACCATATATTTTTGAAAAGTAGACACCCTAGGGTATTTCAAATGCTTGTATTTTAACACTTTCCATGCACTAATTCAACCACCAGTCTTTGTCAAACTTTTGGGTAGTCATTATTTTGTGTAATTTTTCACACACATTGTACTTTAGGCATGGATTCTCAGTTCCTGTTATGTGTTACTGCCAAAAAAACCTCAATATGTGTTCAACAACATCTCCTGAGTACAGTGATACCACCCATGTATAGGTGTGTCGGGTTCTCTGGGAGCTAAAAGGCCTTAATTTTAGGAAGCGCATTCCAGTTTTTCAACTTGGAATTTTCACATCGGTCATCATGCACCCATGTCCTATTTGGGACATTTCTGAAGCTGGCCAATGGAATTTACCCCCATCAAACCATATATTTTTGAAAAGTAGACACCCTAGGGTATTTCAAATGCTGGTATTTTCACACTTTCCATGCACTAATTCAACCACCAGTCTTTGTCAAACCTTTGGGTAGTCATTTTTTTGTGTTATTTTTCACACACATTGTATTTTAGGCATGGATTCTCAGTTCCTGTTATGTGTTACTGCCAAAAAGCACCTCAATATGTGTTAAACAACATCTCCTGAGTACAGCGATACCACCTATGTATAGGTGTGTTGGGTTCTCTGGGGGCTAGAAGGCCTTATTTTTAGGAAGCGCATTCCAGTTTTTCAACTTGGAATTTTCACATCGGTCATCATGCACCCATGTCCTATTTGGGACATTTCTGAAGCTGGTCAATGGAATTTACCCCCATCAAACCATATATTTTTGAAAAGTAGACACCCTAGGGTATTTCAAATGCTTGTATTTTAACACTTTCCATGCACTAATTCAACCACCAGTCTTTGTCAAACTTTTGGGTAGTCATTATTTTGTGTTATTTTTCACACACATTGTACTTTAGGCATGGATTCTCAGTTCCTGTTATGTGTTACTACCAAAAAAAACCTCAATATGTGTTCAACAACATCTCCTGAGTACAGTGATACCACCCATGTATAGGTGTGTCGGGTTCTCTGGGGGCTAAAAGGCCTTAATTTTAGGAAGCGCATTCCAGTTTTTCAACTTGGAATTTTCACATCGGTCATCATGCACCCATGTCCTATTTGGGACATTTCTGAAGCTGGTCAATGGAATTTACCCCCATCAAACCATATATTTTTGAAAAGTAGACACCCTAGGGTATTTCAAATGCTTGTATTTTAACACTTTCCATGCACTAATTCAACCACCAGTCTTTGTCAAACTTTTGGGTAGTCATTATTTTGTGTTATTTTTCACACACATTGTACTTTAGGCATGGATTCTCAGTTCCTGTTATGTGTTACTGCCAAAAAAACCCTCAATATGTGTTCAACAACATCTCCTGAGTACAGTGATACCACCCATGTATAGGTGTGTCGGGTTCTCTTGGGGCTAAAAGGCCTTAATTTTAGGAAGCGCATTCCAGTTTTTCAACTTGGAATTTTCACATCGGTCATCATGCACCCATGTCCTATTTGGGACATTTCTGAAGCTGGTCAATGGAATTTACCCCCATCAAACCATATATTTTTGAAAAGTAGACACCCTAGGGTATTTCAAATGCTTGTATTTTAACACTTTCCATGCACTAATTCAACCACCAGTCTTTGTCAAACTTTTGGGTAGTCATTATTTTGTGTTATTTTTCACACACATTGTATTTTAGGCATGGATTCTCAGTTCCTGTTATGTGTTACTGCCAAAAAAAACCTCAATATGTGTTCAACAACATCTCCTGAGTACAGTGATACCACCCATGTATAGGTGTGTCGGGTTCTCTGGGGGCTAAAAGGCCTTAATTTTAGGAAGCGCATTCCAGTTTTTCAACTTGGAATTTTCACATCGGTCATCATGCACCCATGTCCTATTTGGGACATTTCTGAAGCTGGTCAGTGGAATTTACCCCCATCAAACCATATATTTTTGAAAAGTAGACACCCTAGGGTATTTCAAATGCTTGTATTTTAACACTTTCCATGCACTAATTCAACCACCAGTCTTTGTCAAACTTTTGGGTAGTCATTATTTTGTGTTATTTTTCACACACATTGTATTTTAGGCATGGATTCTCAGTTCCTGTTATGTGTTACTGCCAAAAAAACCCTCAATATGTGTTCAACAACATCTCCTGAGTACAGTGATACCACCCATGTATAGGTGTGTCGGGTTCTCTGGGGGCTAAAAGGCCTTAATTTTAGGAAGCGCATTCCAGTTTTTCAACTTGGAATTTTCACATCGGTCATCATGCACCCATGTCCTATTTGGGACATTTCTGAAGCTGGTCAATGGAATTTACCCCCATCAAACCATATATTTTTGAAAAGTAGACACCCTAGGGTATTTCAAATGCTTGTATTTTAACACTTTCCATGCACTAATTCAACCACCAGTCTTTGTCAAACTTTTGGGTAGTCATTATTTTGTGTTATTTTTCACACACATTGTACTTTAGGCATGGATTCTCAGTTCCTGTTATGTGTTACTGCCAAAAAAAACCTCAATATGTGTTCAACAACATCTCCTGAGTACAGTGATACCACCCATGTATAGGTGTGTCGGGTTCTCTGGGGGCTAAAAGGCCTTAATTTTAGGAAGCGCATTCCAGTTTTTCAACTTGGAATTTTCACATCGGTCATCATGCACCCATGTCCTATTTGGGACATTTCTGAAGCTGGTCAATGGAATTTACCCCCATCAAACCATATATTTTTGAAAAGTAGACACCCTAGGGTATTTCAAATGCTTGTATTTTAACACTTTCCATGCACTAATTCAACCACCAGTCTTTGTCAAACTTTTGGGTAGTCATTTTTTTGTGTTATTTTTCACACACATTGTACTTTAGGCATGGATTCTCAGTTCCTGTTATGTGTTACTGCCAAAAAACACCTCAATATGTGTTCAACAACATCTCCTGAGTACAGTGATACCACCCATGTATAGGTGTGTTGGGTTCTCTGGGGGCTAGAAGGCCTTATTTTTAGGAAGCGCATTCCAGTTTTTCAACTTGGAATTTTCACATCGGTCATCATGCACCCATGTCCTATTTGGGACATTTCTGAAGCCGGTCAATGAAATTTACCCCCATAAAACCATATATTTTTGAGAAGTAGACCCCCTAGGGTATTTGAAATGTTGGTATTTTCACACTTTCCATGAACTTATTTAACCACCAGTCTTTGTCAAACTTTTGGGTAGTCATTTTTTTGTGTTATTTTTCACACACATTGTACTTTAGGCATGGATTCTCAGTTCCTGTTATGTGTTTACTGCCAAAAAATACCTCAATATGTGTTCAACAACATCTCCTGAGTACAGTGATACCACCCATGTATAGGTGTGTTGGGTTCTCTGGGGGCTAGAAGGCCTTATTTTTAGGAAGCGCATTCCATTTTTTACACTTCCCATTTTCACATCCCATGCACCCATGTTCTATTTAAGACATTTCTGAAGCCGGCCAATGTAATTTACCCCCATAAAACCATATATTTTTGAAAAGTAGACATCCTAGGGTATTTCAAATGCAGGTGTTTTAACACTTTCCATACACTAATTCAACCACTAGTCTTTGTCAAACTATTGGGCATTCATTTCTTTGTGTTATTTTTCACATACATTGTACTTTAGACATGGATTCACAGCTCCTGTTATGTGTTACTACCAAAGAAGACACCAATATGTGGTCACCAACATCTCCTGAGTTCAGTGATACCACCTATGCATAGGTTTGGTGGCTTGTTTGGGCGGTGCAATGCCAAATGTCTGACATGTGTTTGTGATTTTTTTTCACATTTAACATATTTTCTTTGCCTATCGTCTTTTTTTGGGGGTCTTTTAACATACCCCAATTTATTTGTTTTCCATAAATGTGATTATATTTAAAAAGTTGACCCCCCAAGGTATTATACATGGAGTGGTTTGATGACTTTGATGCAACCGTTTTAGCCCAAAAAATTGGAGAAAGTATATGGTGGTAATTTTTCAATTTTCATTGTTACAGACACATTGCTTTTTTACTATGATTTAGGAGAGACTGTTGTAAATTATTGCAAAAGAATACTTTAGGTTGTTTTCTGCAAGGCACCCTGAGTACACCTATGCCCCCCATGCATAGGTTTGCCAGGATTTTGGGAAGGTTATGTTACATGATTTTAGTTATTAAAAATGAGAGTATTTCTTCTGATAGGCCTATCTTTAGTTTGGGGCCTATCACATACCCCACTTTTATTTATTGCATTCAAAGTGTATATTTTTTAAATGTTGACACCCCAAGGTATTGTATATGGTGTGCTTTGATGCCTTTGAAGCAACCGTTTTAGCCCAAAAAATTGGAGAGAGTATATGGTGGTAATTTTTCAATTTTCATTTTTACAGACACATTGCTTTTTGACTATGATTTAGGAGAGATTGTTGTAAGTTATTGCAAAAGAATACTTCAGGTTGTTTTCTGCAAGGCACCCTGAGTACACCTATGCCCCCCATGCATAGGTTTGCCAGGATTTTGGGAAGGTTATGTTACAATTTTATGACTTGTGATTTTAGTTATTAAAAATGAGAGTATTTCTTCTGATAGGCCTATCTTTAGTTTGGGGCCTATCACATACCCCACTTTTATTTATTACATTCAAAGTGTATATTTTTTAAATGTTGACACCCCAAGGTATTGTATATGGTGTGCTTTGATGCCTTTGAAGCAACCGTTTTAGCCCAAAAAATTGGAGAAAGTATATGGTGGTAATTTTTCAATTTTCATTGTTACAGACACATTGCTTTTTTACTATGATTTAGGAGAGACTGTTGTAAGTTATTGCAAAAGAATACTTCAGGTTGTTTTCTGCAAGGCACCCTGAGTACACCTATGCCCCCCATGCATAGGTTTGCCAGGATTTTGGGAAGGTTATGTTACATGATTTTAGTTATTTAAAATGAGAGCATTTCTTCTGATAGGCCTATCTTTAGTTTGGGGCCTATCACATACCCCACTTTTATTTATTGCATTCAAAGTGTATATTTTTTAAATGTTGACACCCCAAGGTATTGTATATGGTGTGCTTTGATGCCTTTGAAGCAACCGTTTTAGCCCAAAAAATTGGAGAAAGTATATGGTGGTAATTTTTCAATTTTCATTTTACAGACACATTGCTTTTTGACTATGATTTAGGAGAGATTGTTGTAAGTTATTGCAAAAGAATACTTCAGGTTGTTTTCTGCAAGGCACCCTGAGTACACCTATGCCCCCCATGCATAGGTTTGCCAGGATTTTGGGAAGGTTATGTTACAATTTTATGACTTGTGATTTTAGTTATTAAAAATGAGAGTATTTCTTCTGATAGGCCTATCTTTAGTTTGGGGCCTATCGCATACCCCACTTTTATTTATTGCATTCAAAGTGTATATTTTTTAAATGTTGACACCCCAAGGTATTGTATATGGTGTGCTTTGATGCCTTTGAAGCAACCGTTTTAGCCCAAAAAATTGGAGAAAGTGTATGGTGGTAATTTTTCAATTTTCATTTTTACAGACACATTGCTTTTTGACTATAATTTAGGAGAGACTGTTGTAAGTTATTACAAAAACATACTTCAGGTTGTTTTCTGCAAGGCACCCTGAGAACACCTATGTCCCCCATGCATAGGTTTGACAGGGGTTTTGGTTAAAAAAAAAACAGGCCCAATTTTAGAAAAAAATAGAGTAGTGAAATGTAAAAATCTGGCACAGTAAAAGTAAAAAAAACAAAAAAACATCTAACTATAAACATAACAAAAAAAAAATATATATATATGTAACAGCAAATGTATTTATTTTTTTAAAAATTGACCATTGTATGGTACCGCTTGAAGCAGTCCCCAATGCAGAGTGCAGGCTGTCCAGGGCAATCAGGACAGTAATATATGGTGTCCCTTCTCTTCCCCCTCTTGGTACAGACTCTGCATTTTTTTTGTGGTTTCTGCTTTGTGGCATTAGGGGGGATTTTAAAAATAAAATGGGTAGCCCCAACTCTGCTCTCTCCCATCACCGCCCGGGGAGCAGGTGCATCATGGTACAAAATCCCCGTAATAATCTGGAGCTGAAACTGTAAAAAAGTCTTTTTAACTCTGGGGTTTGCTTTTTTGAACAACAAAAAAGCGTTGTGGGTTGCAATCTGCATTAGGTAAATTGCAACCTTTTTGTACCAGGCCCTTGTCTTCCGCATAATTAGATAGGGCTGCAGCAGCTGATCAGCCAGATCAACCCCACCCATATGCCGGTTATAAGACTTGATGCACACTGGCTTCCTTATGATCTCAGCTCTGCCACGTACAGAAACCGCCACCGTCCTCTCTGTGTGGATGGTGGTAAGAAGGTATACATCCTTCTTGTCTCTGTACTTCAGTGCCAACAGCTCCTCTTGGCGCAGAGCTGAGGTCTCCCCCCTTCGTAGCCGGGTGCGTACAAGCTGTCCTGGGAAACCTGCGCGGTTCTTTTTAATTGTACCGCAAGCTACTGTATCAAAGCAATACAGTAGCTTGAACAAAAGGACACTTGTATAAAAATTGTCTAAGTACAAGTGATACCCTTTGTTCATTAGGGGTAATATCAGGTCCCAGACAATCTTGCCAGTGGTTCCCATATGTTCTGGGCAACCTGGAGGGTCAAGGTGGCTATCCTTTCCCTCATACACCCGGAAGGCCTGAGTATACCCAGTCTCGCTGTCACAGAGCTTATACACCTTTACCCCATATCTGGAGCGTTTGGAAGGAATATACTGCTTGAATCCCAGCCTTCCCTTATACTTCATTAGGGATTCATCAACGCATATATTCCTTCCAGGTGTATAAGCCTCTGCAAACCTGGCAGAAAAGTGGGTTATCAGGGGGCGGATTTTATACAGCCTGTCAAATTGGGGATGCTCCCTAGGGGGGCACAGGCTGTTGTCGCTGAAGTGCATGAAATGCAGAATCATTTCATACCTCTTCCTCGACATAGTCTGGGAGAAAATGGGGGTAGAGCAGATGGGGCTAGTACTCCAGTAGGAGCGAATGGAGGGTTTCTTTATGATGCCCATCAGCATAGTCAATGCCCAGAATATTTTGAATTCTGGCACATTGATGGGGGCCCATTGCTGCTTTGCCAAATATGTTCCAGGCTTTGCAGCACGGAACTGATGGGCATATAAATTAGTTTGGGCGACAATGTTCCCCAATATATCATCGCCCAGAAACACTTCCAGAAACTGCTGGGGGCTAAAACCTGCCACATCTATATTTATGCCAGCATTTGCTGTGAAGGGTGGGATATCTGGCCTCTGGAGATGAGGCGTTACCCACTCTTCAGCAGCAATGGCAGCAACACGCCTCCTTCTGGCAGGGGGGCTAGCAGGGGGGCTGGCAGGGGGGCTGGCAGGGGGGCTAGCAGCCACAGATACATCACTATCAGTTGAGACTGCATCTAGTGATGTATCTGAGCACATGGCAGGGTCAAAATTGGGGTCTGAGTCAGAAATAGAGGCATCTGACTCTGACGCAAGGATGGCATACGCCTCCTCAGCACTATATCTTTTCTGTGACATTTTTGTATCACAGAAAACAATTACTAAAAAAAATTAAATTAACTAAATTAATTAACTAAATTAACTAGCAAAAAAAGTACAGCTATGCTACTGCCAGTGATTTATAGCGATCACTGGCAAGCTAGAGGTTAATGGCTCTGAAAATTAAATTAAATTAACTAAATTAATTAACTAAATTAACTAGCAAAAAAGTACAGCTATGCTACTGCCAGTGATTTATAGCGATCACTGGCAAGCTAGGGGTTAATGGCTCTGAAAATTAAATTAAATTAACTAAATGTTTCTGAAAAGAGCCTTTGGGTTTTTAAAAAATTACAACAACAAAATTAACCCCTAAAAAAATGCACAGACAGCAAAATGCAGCAAAAAAAAAAGTGCACCTTTGCTACTGCCAGTGATATATAGCGATCACTGGCAAGCTAGGGGTTAATGGCTCTGAAAATTAAATTAAATTAACTAAATGTTTCTGAAAAGAGCCTTTGGGTTTTTAAAAAATTACAACAACAAAATTAACCCCTAAAAAAATGCACAGACAGCAAAATGCAGCAAAAAAAAAAGTGCACCTTTGCTACTGCCAGTGATATATAGCGATCACTGGCATGCTAGGGGTTAATGGCTCTGATAATTAAATTAAATTAACTAAATGTTTCTGAAAAGAGCCTTTGGGTTTATAAAAAATTACAACAACAAAATTAACCCCTAAAAAAATGCACAGACAGCAAAATGCAGCAAAAAAAAAAGTGCACCTTTGCTACTGCCAGTGATATATAGCGATCACTGGCAAGCTAGGGGTTAATGGCTCTGAAAATTAAATTAAATTAACTAAATGTTTCTGAAAAGAGCCTTTGGGTTTTTAAAAAATTACAACAACAAAATTAACCCCTAAAAAAACGCACAGACAGCAAAATGCAGCAAAAAAAAAGTGCACCTATGTTACTGCCAGTGATATATAGTGATCTGCATAAATAAAAAGAGAGAAGCGCTCAACCTGGGAACGAACAATAGCATAATAGCTTGTTCTATGGCTAGTTACCACCCTAGAAGCAGCCTCTTTTTGCTCAATATGTGCCTTTCACAGAGAAGAACTTTCCTGTAGCATATCAGTCTGATCCTGACTTAACAGTGCAGTCCAGCCCCGAAATACCAGGCAATCCCTCTCTGAACAAGAGAAACAGCAAAACCCCAGACGTACGTTTCGGCCTATTGTGGGCCTCGTCAGTGAGGTGCAGCCATATCCCTCTAGGCACACTGAGCAACGGGTCCACGTCTGGATTACCGCATCACACTTAGGGAGACTTCCCTAAGTGTCATAATTTGCATAAATAAAAAGAGAGAAGCGCTCAACCTGGGAACGAACAATAGCATAATAGCTTGTTCTATGGCTAGTTACCACCCTAGAAGCAGCCTCTTTTTGCTCAATATGTGCCTTTCACAGAGAAGAACTTTCCTGTAGCATATCAGTCTGATCCTGACTTAACAGTGCAGTCCAGCCCCGAAATACCAGGCAATCCCTCTCTGAACAAGAGAAACAGCAAAACCCCAGACGTACGTTTCGGCCTATTGTGGGCCTCGTCAGTGAGGTGCAGCCATATCCCTCTAGGCACACTGAGCAACGGGTCCACGTCTGGATTACCGCATCACACTTAGGGAGACTTCCCTAAGTGTCATAATTTGCATAAATAAAAAGAGAGAAGCGCTCAACCTGGGAACGAACAATAGCATAATAGCTTGTTCTATGGCTAGTTACCACCCTAGAAGCAGCCTCTTTTTGCTCAATATGTGCCTTTCACAGAGAAGAACTTTCCTGTAGCATATCAGTCTGATCCTGACTTAACAGTGCAGTCCAGCCCCGAAATACCAGGCAATCCCTCTCTGAACAAGAGAAACAGCAAAACCCCAGACGTACGTTTCGGCCTATTGTGGGCCTCGTCAGTGAGGTGCAGCCATATCCCTCTAGGCACACTGAGCAACGGGTCCACGTCTGGATTACCGCATCACACTTAGGGAGACTTCCCTAAGTGTCATAATTTGCATAAATAAAAAGAGAGAAGCGCTCAACCTGGGAACGAACAATAGCATAATAGCTTGTTCTATGGCTAGTTACCACCCTAGAAGCAGCCTCTTTTTGCTCAATATGTGCCTTTCACAGAGAAGAACTTTCCTGTAGCATATCAGTCTGATCCTGACTTAACAGTGCAGTCCAGCCCCGAAATACCAGGCAATCCCTCTCTGAACAAGAGAAACAGCAAAACCCCAGACGTACATTTCGGCCTATTGTGGGCCTCGTCAGTGAGGTGCAGCCATATCCCTCTAGGCACACTGAGCAACGGGTCCACGTCTGGATTACCGCATCACACTTAGGGAGACTTCCCTAAGTGTCATAATTTGCATAAATAAAAAGAGAGAAGCGCTCAACCTGGGAACGAACAATAGCATAATAGCTTGTTCTATGGCTAGTTACCACCCTAGAAGCAGCCTCTTTTTGCTCAATATGTGCCTTTCACAGAGAAGAACTTTCCTGTAGCATATCAGTCTGATCCTGACTTAACAGTGCAGTCCAGCCCCGAAATACCAGGCAATCCCTCTCTGAACAAGAGAAACAGCAAAACCCCAGACGTACGTTTCGGCCTATTGTGGGCCTCGTCAGTGAGGTGCAGCCATATCCCTCTAGGCACACTGAGCAACGGGTCCACGTCTGGATTACCGCATCACACTTAGGGAGACTTCCCTAAGTGTCATAATTTGCATAAATAAAAAGAGAGAAGCGCTCAACCTGGGAACGAACAATAGCATAATAGCTTGTTCTATGGCTAGTTACCACCCTAGAAGCAGCCTCTTTTTGCTCAATATGTGCCTTTCACAGAGAAGAACTTTCCTGTAGCATATCAGTCTGATCCTGACTTAACAGTGCAGTCCAGCCCCGAAATACCAGGCAATCCCTCTCTGAACAAGAGAAACAGCAAAACCCCAGACGTACGTTTCGGCCTATTGTGGGCCTCGTCAGTGAGGTGCAGCCATATCCCTCTAGGCACACTGAGCAACGGGTCCACGTCTGGATTACCGCATCACACTTAGGGAGACTTCCCTAAGTGTCATAATTTGCATAGT